>NC_044992.1:65552201-65852201 GCF_008728515.1 Papio anubis | reverse complement strand
CTTGGAACATAAACTGAAGTCAATACATATTTGTTGAACGAATGAATGATCCTAGTTGTGGTACCACGACCAAGGTCCTCATCATGGTCTGTGGTTCATTTTGTGTAGAAAAAGCAGCTCCTACCCCCTATACCCTAGTGAGGTGGACAGAAGCCTCATCACACTGCAGAAACAAACTCAATTCCCGGCCCTGGTTTGGAACTTCCAATGGTCTCAAGGGGTTGTAGGAAATTCTAAAAACAACCCTCCAAAAAATCCACTGTGATAGCAAACCTTTTCCTCCCTCTGACTGGTGACTGGAGGGGCCCCTGTCTATAAATTCAAACAATAGGGCATGCCAAGTCCCCAAAGGCTTCACTCCTGGAGCTAAAATAATAATCTCTTGTTTTTGGCAGGATTTTCTGGACACCACTTAGCTTCTCTTGGGCATGAAAGGATGGGCAGTCCCTGCCAAATGTAACCACCACACCGAGAAGTTGGCCAAGGTTGTTAGCGCCTTTCTTTCCGAGTCAGCTAATTGGTGGATTTAACTGGTGTTGTGTGCCAGGCGTGGGCTTCTGTTAACCCTTTCAGTCCTCAGAAGCACAGATGTTGTTACTCCTTGTATAGATAGGAAATGGACTCATTTTCCAAAGATGAGCAGACAGAAGTGATGGCGCAGAGCTTCGAGGTCAAGCCTGTGACTCCAAGGCCAGTGCTCTTTCTACCACTTCCTTTGGCTGGAAGATTCTGTAATTTCTAAAACTGGACTTGCACGGGGGATGAGCAGAACAGTTCTGGGCCCTGCGGGCTGGTGGTGATGTGTACATATCTATGTGATCTTCCATAACCCATGACTTGACTTTTTGTGTGCCCTTAACCTTGTGTGCTCTGAACTTTCCAGGACTCCCAGGCTCTGAATATAAAGGCAGTGCTAAGGCCCTGAAGGTGGTGGTGGGGGTGTGTGCAAGAGCACAGGGGAGGGAGAGGCTGGCTTGATAACACGGCCTTGACTGGGAACCACTGCCCTGTGGACCTGGACCCATCATCGTCATCACCACCTGTGATATTAGAGCATCATCTATGCTATGTTGGCTTTTGTCCATGGTTCCTCGCTCATGACTCCTATAGCCCTTATTATACTGTTGGGGGGCTTTAGGCCTCAAAAGCAGGCTTCAAAAAACAGAATCTCTCTCTCTGAACTTTTCCTGCCCTCCTTTTACCTGGCCAAGGCAGGACTCCAGTCTTCCCCAGCTTTCCGTCTTGGAGCTGGCCATAAAGAAATTCTCTGACCTTCCTTGTCTGATTATAAGTCAGTAGAGGCCCCCATTTCAGAAGAGGTCCTGCCCTGTACCCTGGAGGAAGGAAGGCTACAGAGAGAGGCCAAGAAGAATCTGAACAGACAGGCCTGGCTGGGTTTCCCTGCTCAGCCTATTAGTATTGAGATCAATACTAATTGTTTAGTCACTTTTTGTTTAGTCACATTTCTACATGGTTGTCAATCATGTCTATCCAATGAAGTCTCCATAGAGAGCCCAAGAGGACAGAGTTTGGGAGCTTCTGGATAGCTGAGCATGTGGAGATCTCAGGACGGTGTCTACCCACAGAGGGCGTGGAAGCTCCACGCTCCTTCCCCCATACCTCGACCTGTGCATCTCTTCATCTCTATCCTTCGTCTATCCTTTAGAATATAGCAGTGAATGTAGGAAGTGTTTTCCTGAGTTCTGTGAGCTGCTCTAGCAGATAATTGAACCCTAGAAGAGAGGTATGGGAACCCAAGTTTACATCCAGCAGGTCAGAAGCCCAGGTGAAGCAAACTGGGGCTTGTGATGGGCATTGGAAATGTGGGCGTCACTCTTGTAGGACCGAGCCCCCCAACCTGTGATCTGACACTATTTCCAGGTAGATGGTGTTGGGATTGAATTGGGGTGGGAGGATACCCAGCTGATGTTCCCTGCAGAACTGATGACTTGCTTGGCATGTGGGGAAAAAACCCACAAGTTTGGGCACAGAAGTCTTCTGTGTTGATTGTGATAGGAGGAGAGAGGAAAAGCAGCTTGAGTTTTTTCCACACCGACCATCATGACACGATGACTAATAATATTTATTGAGCATTTGCTGCACACCAGGCATCCAAAGAAAAACCCATAGTGTAGAGAGTAGAATGATCCTCGTTTTGCAGAAAAGGAAACTGAGGCACAGTTCAGGATCCTAACAATAGCCACTCAGTCAGTGTCAGAGCTGGGGTAGGGCTCAGCTGGCAGATTCCAGGGCCCTGAATCCTAATCTCTATGCTACATAATATCTGGAGAAAACAGATATTATGCTTTCATTGAAAATGCTACATTTATTGAGTGCTCCAGACTCACTCACTCAGAGTTAGAGAAGGGAAAAGGAGGGCAGGGTGCCAGATGACCCAGGATCAGAGAGGCCCTGATCTCCCTGGGATGGGGGGTGGGGGGAGTGATACCAGCAGTTGTATTAAAATGCAAATTTCTGCCTTGCTTGCTGGTTTATCATCTGACTCGTTATACAATTTGCCAGTTATAGAAGAAAAATTACCATAATATGGCCCCAGGGAATGGTTGTAAAAAGGAGACCAAACGTTACTTATCGGCCGTTCCACTACCATTATCTTCCGCGTTTGTTCTTTTTCTCCCTAGAAAAATGAAACCATCAATGCCAGCGACAGGGTGCTGACCAGGCGGAGGGAGCACGCGGGAGCACAGAGGCTGTGTGTGTACTTAGCTTCCTCCCTCTGTACTCTCTCCACTCGGCCCCCAGGCCCGCCACTGTTCTCTTCCTGGGGCAGCTCCCTCTGCTGAGCAGGCTGGATGGAGATTTTCCAACCAGAAAGAGGAGTGGAGCCTCGGCAGATTAAGTTCAGCTGTCTCCTTCATTGTACTGGCTCAGGGCTGGCCGGGATCCTCTCTGCTGGGAGCTTGAGGCGGAGGTAGGACGACTCAGGAGGACCCGGGGAGGATCATTCCGCAGTCTCTGCAGGTGCTGATCAGGCTGTCGGCGCTCAGGCTGCAGGTAGCTGGGCTTCCACAAGAGGGCAGGTGCTCTGTGGGGTGCACCCCTGGATCACCCCTGCCCTGGCAATAATTCATGCTCCTGAGCTACCTTTCCAGTCGGTATCTTCCAGCGTTCCCCTGCTCCCAGGCTCCGTGTGGTTAGGGGCTGAGTCTTCTTCAACTTGATTCTCTCTGCATCCAGTCCAGTGCTGGGAACAACATAAACAGGAAATAAATATTGGATGAATGAATGGAAGTGTCTGCAAGCACGTGTCTGTGTATTTTCACGTTATTCTAAAGTTGTCCTCCCCATGGGCTGCCTTCTTTTAGCTCCAGACAAATCTTCGCCAAGCCCTACAGCCTCCGGTGGTTTCTCAGGCTTCTCTACCCAGCATATTAAAACAGGGGATCAGATAATGATGCTCTCCAGGCTGCCCTTGCATACCATTGCGATATGTACGGTTTTCACAAACCTTGGGTTTCCCTATCATTCTTGTGCACTCCACCACGGACTGAGAACTCCTCTGTCTTCATTCCTGGGGTACCTGCTCCCCAATCATTTATGCCACAATATGAAAGGCAAACTTTCTGTGCTCCTCCGAGTTAAATTTACAAAGGACAAATTCTAAGCAGTGCACCAGGCACTCTGTGACTATGTCTAGCAGTGAGGCCTCCAACATCCAGTGTCCTGGACTCTCTGCAAAGAGAGTCGAGGCATGGATTATTTGTTTTCACACTTTTTTTTTTTTTTTTTCTTTTGAGACTGAGTCTTGCTCTATCACCCAGGCTGGAGTTCGGTGGCTTGATCTCAGCTCACTGCAACCTTTGCTTCCCAGGTTCAAGTGATTCCTCTGTCTCAGTCTCCTGAGTAAATGGGATTACAGGTGACCGTCACCACACTTGGCTAATTTTTGTATTTTTAGTAGAGATGGGGTTTTGCCATGTTGACCAGGCTGGTCTCGAACTTCTGAGCTCAGGTGATCCACCCGCCTCAGCCTCCCAAAGTGCTGGGATTACAGGCGTGGCCACTGTGCCTGGCTGCTTTCATGCAACTTCTTAGCTCAAGCTGGAGGAGCCAAGTGCTGGCATCTGGGGGTTAGATGGCTTAGAACACACATTTCTAGTTTGATTTCTGGCTGTCCACCCCCATTAGGAGCTAAAAATGTTGGTATTCACATTCTCGGGTGGCAAGCGGATCTAGAAGCCTCGTAGAGAGAGCAGTGCCTTGTTTGTACCTCTAAGTCTTTTGTCTGAGGGAACAGGCACCTCCCCATGGCCAGAAGTTTCTTTTTCCAAGAGGAAGATGAGAATATGGAGTAAGAGGATGCATGCCATCTGGTGATCATCTCACAAGTGCTTGGAGCCAGGGTCAGCAAACACAGCCCACCAGCCAAAGCCAGCCTGCCATCTTGTTTTTATAGCCTGCATGATAAGAATAATTTTTTTTTTTTTTTTACTTTTTCAAATGGTTGAGAAGCCATCAAAAGATATTATTCTATGACATGCGAAAATGATATCAAATTCATATTTCAGTGTCCATAAATAAAGTTTTATTGGAACACTGCCACGCTCATTCATGTACATATTGTTGAGGGCTGCTTTGGCACTACCACAGCACAGCTGAGAAGCTGTGACAAAGATGGTGGGCCTGCAGAGCCTGTACAATTTACCATCTGGTCCTTTACAGAAAACATTTGCTGACCCCTGCTTTGGAGACCAAGTCATCCCTCTGCCCTCACCCCGTCTCCCGATGTGTCACCTGAACAAGCTGAGCATCATGGGAAATTTTCTTGCCTCTTGGGTGGATTTTTCAAAATAAAGAGAAAGAGCGATATTGAAGGATGAAGCTGGGAACTAGTAATTCTTGGAATATCATATTTCTTGTGAACTGGCTCAAGTCATCTTAATTTCTCTCTAGGCCTCATCCTTCTCCCCCTGAAAAATAGGGCTGCCGGGAGTGAGGGGGCAGCCAGACGCATAGCCTTGTCAGTGTTCATCTTGGAGCCAGACCTCTGAGGACTGGCCTTACTTAAAGTGCTTCATCTGTGCCTGCCTTGGGTGTCCTTGTCCTAGTCAGACATGTCTCGATTTTTGTTTCTGAAGATATATATCATAACAACATGTGTGTGCTTTTAAATATCCCATTAAAAGACATTTATGACTGGGCGTGGTGGCTCATGCCTGAAATCTCAGCACTTTGGGAGGCGGAGGTGGGTGGATCACGAGGTCAGGAGTTCAAGACCAGCCTGGCCAACATGGTGAAACCTCATCTCTACTAAAAATACAAAAATTAGCCGGGTGTGGTGGTGGGTGCCTGTAATCCCAGCTACTTGGGAGGCTGAGGCGGTTGGATCACGAGGTCAGGGGTTCAAAACCAGCCTGGCCAACATGGTGAAACCTCATCTCTACTAAAAATACCAAAAATTAGGTGAGCATGGTGGTGGGTGCCTGTAGCCCCAGCTACTTGGGAGGCTGATGCAGGAGAATTGCTTGAACCCGAGAGGCGGAGGTTGCAGTAAACCGAGATCGTGCCACTGCACTCCAGCCTGGGCGACAGAGCGAGACTCCGTCTCAAAAACAACAACAACAAAAACCTACCATGGGCAAACACTGTACTATACACTAAGGCGATGCAGGGAAATCAGTAATACAAGGGCCCTGTGCTCGGAAAGCTTTAACACGCATGATGCTATTATGTGCACACTCGTCACAGGACGAAGACTCAGACGGCTGAACACCCATTGCGGTGTGCCCACCACTTTGCGTTCACGATTCTCACACCCACCCCCTGCAGGAAGACAAAATTAGCTCCCTTTACAGAAGAGGTAACCAAGGCTCAGTACCCAAGCTTCCCTCATCTAGTGGGTGGTCTCCAGATCTGTTGGGTCCAAAGCCCAAGCCTGTCCCACTGCCGATAGAGCGCGCAGCTTCTGCCTCAGAGAAAGAAAGATGGCGCTGCTGTTGTTCCCTAGACTCAGCTCTGCGGAAAGGAAAAAGGAAGGGTGAGCTGGTTTATTTTGGGGAAATCTCCCCATTAATTCTTAGGGTTCACTGAAGAAAGAAATTTTCTATACTTAGGTCCCCAGGGAGCTCTGCTTCACTTTCAGATTAGCAGCTGAGACCAAAGAAACACCAGGAAATGTACTTATTTCATTCCGCCTTGAATTACTCCCTGGCACGTCTGACTTCCTTGCTGGATTACAAAATCCTTGGCTGCAGGGATAGTCTCTCAGTCACCCTTAGATCTCCCAAACATGCCAGGTGTGGTGGCTCACGCCTATAATCCTAGCACTTTGGGAGGCTGTGGCAGGCAGATCACCTGAGGTCAGGAGTTCGAGACCAGCCTGGCCAAAATGACGAAACCCCGTCTCTACTAAAAATACAAAAATTAGCCGGGCGTGGTGGCACATGCCTATAATCCCAGGTATTAGGGAGGCTGAGGCAGGATAATCGCTTGAACCTAGGAGGCAGAGGTTTCAGTGAGCTGAGATCGCGCCACTGCACTCCAGTCTGGGTTACAGAGCGAGACTCCATCTCAAAAACAAATCTCCTAAACAGACAAATACTAAATACTTACTGTATGCCAGAACTTATGCTAGCTGTGGGACACGTGCTTTGTATACAGTAAGTGTTCACAGAATGCTTATTATGTAAATGAGTCTCTGCTGATTAAGTTCACACCAATGCCAGACTTTTTCTAGGAGTTTCCAGGAGATACTGGAGTCCTTGAAAAAAGAGGGAGGACACAGATATTCAGGGAATCTGTATTTCTCCCTTCACCGATTCCATCCTGCATCTCTGCTCTGAAAGGGATGTTCTCTCCATCGCTGGGTGGGGCCAGCAGGTTCATTCTCAGAGTTGCTGCTTCTTCCAAAGGCCAGTTCTGAAAAGCCACAAAGAGGTGAGGTTTCTCCTCCAGTCCCTTTTTCTTGATCTTTTAGCCTGTCCTGGAATCTCGCTTTCACTGTAACCTCATTACCATTTTCAGTCCTCATGGACTCTTCTATTATTATTATTATTATTATTATTATTATTATTATTATTATTTGAGTCAGAATCTCGCTCTGTCACCCAGGCTGGAGTGCAGTGGTGCCATCTCGGCTCACTGCAAGCTCCGCCTCCTGGGTTCATGCCATTCTCCTGCTTCAGCCTCCCGAGTAGCTGGGACTACAGGCGCCCGCTGCCACGCCTGGCTAATTTGCTGTATTTTTAGTAGAGATGGGGTTTCACCATGTTAGCCAGGATGGTTTCTATCTCCTGACCTCGTGATACACCCACCTCGGCCTCCCAAAGTGCTGGGATTACAGATATGAGCCACCGTGCCTGGCCCATGGACTCTTATTTTTAAGAGTCAAAAATCGAATGATCCCAAATAACAAAGACTTCAAGTATTACTAGGAGAGGACCCACCATTTCCCTTCATGCGTTGGCAATAGAGGCATGGTGTGTCCAGAGAGAAGTCAGGTTTCCTTCCCCTCCAGCCTCGGAGAGCCTCCTTCCGTGCTGGGTCTATTGTTAAAGTCTCCAGGCTGGCTGTCCCTCCTGAACCCTCTAGGTCATGCATGGACACTTGGACGCTGAACATTTTGTCAAAACAGTACTCAGTGTCAGGGGAACCCAAAGGAAAGAAAAATGGCTGCCAGAGTCAGGTGACCCAGCTTGCAAGTGACGACTTGCTCTCTGAAGCTCTTGGGCCCTCTTCCATCTTCCTCCCAGCATGATCCAGGTAGTGATATCACCTTGGCATCTGCCATCAGGAGTCCAAACCTGCCATCAGGTGTCCAAACCAGGGAATGTCCAAGAGGTGAAGGCCAGAGGCTCATCTCCGTGTTCCAACATCCAGTCTGAGGTCACACTGCCACTTTGGACAATTGACAATGGGTGGCCTTGGCACTCCATGCAGAGAGGTGGGCTTCATATTTGTAGGTCCACCAGGACAGCATCTCAGAATACTCTCAAGTCAACCCAACATCCATCCAAGAGGTGACCACAAATGCAAAGTGGCCATTTTGTAACTATGACTTGTCTCAAGAGTCTGGGGTGGTGGACAGAGCCCCAAAGAGAAAACATCTCCTTAACATTCAAAGACGGTACCCTGCCACCTCTGTCTCTGGGATGTCTCTGTCTCCTCCTCTTTTCAGCCCACACAATTGTCAAAGTGCAACTTGCTCCCCAGACCCTGTCCTACTACTTTGCAGGCAGACCCTGCCTTGCTGAACCTGAGAAGGGGGCAAAGTGTTTGCAGTTCCCAAGGTTACTCCCCAAAGGCTTTTAAGAACTTTAAGAGAGTGTGTGGAATCATGAGCATGAAATTTTCACAGCTGCACCCACACCCTGTGTTCCCATCCCTCCCGGTTTCCATCCACTTATTTTTCTTGACCCCAGTGGGGTAGACTGAGTCACCCCACACTAGTCTTTCGGATTCATGACAGTCTGCATCTGTGGATCTGACTGTGGATCTGCATCCCAGAGCAGCATCCCTGGCCTCTACCCACCAGATACCAGTAGCATCCACCCCCCAGTTGTGATAACCAAAAATGTCTCCAGACGTTGCCAAATGTCATCTGGGGGACAAGATCACCCCTGGTTGAGAACTGATGAAAAGAAGAACAAAAACGCTTAGAGGGCTTCATTTATTTAGAATTAATGACTGTGCCACAGAAGCTTCCTGCTGGCCCCCAGCCCTCGACCTTGGGCTCTTCCATTTTACATCAGTCTTTTAGCCCTGCCCACCTACACCCTACACACATACACACCCCACCCCAGGCAGGCTTCATGTCCCCGTTTCACAAAACTCCCAAAGGAAAGCTCTCTTGGCATAAGCTTCAGAAAGTGCGGTGGGGAATGCTGATGAGGGAATCAACAGGGTGAAGTGTGAAGGGTGAAGGGGCCTGTCGTGGAGGGGCGAGCAGGCTGGCTGGGGGCTGTGACGGCCAAAACTGTAGGATGTCCTAGTTCTGAGAGAGGTGGGATGACTGAATAGGACACAGGAGGTGGCGGCACTTGTTAGAACTTAAAATTGAAGCCACGGCTTTATCTCCTTCGACCCTCTGACAAATCGACTATTTGATTAACTGTGAATCTCTTTGCCTTTTAAATGTTTGACTTTATAAATTGTTGACTCCGGGTTAATGCATGCCGTTGTCTTTCTTTCCTTCCTGGGTTGGCTCTCTCCTGGCCAGGGGTGTGGACAGCCGGAACCTTGCCCTCTGAAGGGCCAAAACGCAAGTGGAAAAGGTAAGGCGGCCCTTACAGGCTGTTCTGTTGGGTGAGAAAAGGCTCACAATATCATGTTAATTAAAAAGAGAAGGACTCAAAAGTGTATATAGTATAACCCTTACTGTGCTTTATAATGCAGACACATAGACGTTCGCGCGCGTGCACACACACACACGTGCACACACAGACGTGTGCGCGCACACACACGCGCACGTGCACACACACACGCGAGCGCACATACACACGCACACACACACGCGAGCGCACACACACGCACACACACACGTGCACACACACGCGAGCGCACATACACACACACGCACACAAAAAGTCTCATGGAGAATGCACCAAAATGTTACCAGTATTTACCTCTAGCAGTGGATAAGACTATTTTAGTATGGTTCCTTATACTATTCTGCATGCTTCAGGTATTCTACAATCACTATGTATTAATTATATAGCTTGAAAATAAAAACCATATTAAATGTTCTTTGTGTGTGTGTGTGAGAGATAGGGTCTTGCTTTGTGGACCAGGCTGGACTGGAATGTAGTGGTTCAGTCATCGTCCATTGCAGCCTTAACCTCCTGGGCTCAAGCAGTACCCCCACCTCAGCCTTCCAAAGTGCTGGGATAATAGGCATGAGCCACCACGCCCAGCCTAAATGCTCTTTATTTTGTGTTATCATTATCATTATTACTATTATTATTATTTAGTGCCTGCAGAGGCACTTTTCTCTCTTTTCTGGAAGGGAATAATGACACTAAGACAGCTGACCTTGGGATGGGGTGAGGCAAAGGCAAGGCACATTGTTTGGGGTTCCTGTTCCTGCGACCCCACAGAAATGAGAGGTTACATGTCTTGGGTGATGTCTGATGTGTGTCCATAGCCTCTGCTCATCTTTGGGGGCATCTGGAAGCCCAGAGCTCAGTGCCCAGGGGCTGGAGTAAAGTTAGCCCCCTGCAAAGCTGCGGTCACTCCACCAGGGTCTCTGCCACTCCTGTGACCAGCTGCAGCGGAGAGACCCAGCTGCTGGGAGGAGGAGCCCCACACCCATTACAGACAAATAGCGCAAGATCAAGGGAGGGTAATAGCCCAATTTCACTGTGGAAAATGCAGTCCTGACGGCAGGGCGTGGCCTGGTAAACACTCCACAGTTGATTTGCAAGTCAGATTCCTAGGGCACCTCTGAGTCCTTTGGGTTCTAAAGTGAGTCCCTTACTTCCTGCAAGGAGTGTTGGAAGAAGATCACTGCCAGGTGGTTTCAGAGGGGTCAGCGAAGAGACTTGGGCACTTGTCCACCCAAGTCCCTTGTGGTTGGCACTGGGCCCACCTGTGGGGGGAATAAGGTCAGAACGTTGTTCCTTGATCACTATGCAACATCTCAATGAGTCAGATGTGGGATGGGGTGGGCTCCCACCTCCCACCCATTTCCCCCCTGGTCCCAGGGCCCCCACTGGAAACTATTACTATTAAGAGATACCAGAATAGAGTCTGTATCTTCATACCCTGCTTAGGCCACTAACTTTAGATCTGTGTAATTTGGGGTCCTTCCCAGGCCTTGGGCAGCCTCTTCTAGGGTCTCTGAGAACCTTCCAGAGCAGCAGGTTGACCTCCCTCAAGGGATGGTTCCTGGGGCCTTGCCATCCTGCTGGTGGCTAATTCTGAAGCACACGTGGTGGTGACCAGGCTATAGGAGGTGCCCAGGGGGCAGGTGGGGATGTCAGGAGGAGGCCCAGCCAGGGGCTCTGTGCCCTCCGTGCTGTATCCCCTAACAAGCATTCTTGCTGCTCACATATTTTCTAATTCTACTTAGATTGTTTATATATATATATATATATTTTTTTTTTTTCTTAAAATAACTGAAAAAATACCTATCCAGAATATGTCTCAGTTCAAATCAACAAACATTTCTGGAGAAGCCACCACCTACTATAAACATGCTGAGCACTGGGTGGGAATATGGGGAAGGTCTGAGACAGCAGAAGACAAAGGTCTCTGGCCTCTAGGAGCTTCCGGTTTTCAGGCTTAAGGAGCCACACAAGTGTCCAGATGAAGAGGGAGCAACTCAACTGGGAAAATCCAGAAGGGCTTCCTGATGGAAGTGTCATCTCAAAGCACAAGTAAGGTTTTCATAGTCCTGGAAGCAAGTGAAGGGAGGGGTGGTTGCATTCCATGCACAATCCCGGCAGCATGGAAGCTCAGCCTGTTCACCCACGGCGCTGGAAGGGGAGTGCTCAGAGGATTCTCTTGGGTTGGTCCCAGCTCCTCCCAGCGGGCTTGGGGCCCCATAGCCAGTGTCCCTCCCACCCAGATATCCCAGCCCTATCCGCAGCATTCCCATTTCGCTCCCCTCCTGGGAAACGGTTCCTGACCCTGAGCTCACCAGCCTTCCCCAGTCAGGTGTTCCATGTACAGTCAACTCCATTAATTTGGAAATTGTGATGATTTCATCTGAGCGAGGACGATGTTTGGCTTTGCATTAAAAATCTGGCTTATAAGCAAATTATTTCAGTAAATAAAATTCCAAGGCTAGCTGCTTGTCCTGCTCCAGCAAGCCCTTGATTCAGGCAAGGGCACTCCAGAGGGAGGACAGTGACTGACAAGAAGGAAGGTGCTGGGCTGGGCGTCTTCTTGCAGCTGGCCTGCCCTGGGGAAGCTGGGACCTTATGGAGCAAACCTTGCCTCATCTGGAAAGTGTCAGCGGGTCCCAGAAGCAGGATCCCTGCCTGGGCTTCCTGGGAGTGTGTGTGGGTTGCTGGGGTAGGCTAAGCCACACCTCACTGACCCCCTCCCACGCTTACACGTGGACATGAGAGAGGCCCCGTCTGCGTGTTTGTGTGCCTGTCCATCCCCACTTGCAGTCAAGAGCTTTACGTCTACACCTGCTTTGGAATCCCGACTCCACTACTTACTAGCTGGTTGACCTCGGGCAGGAAATTTTCCTTTTCACCCCTTTCTAATTCTGAGCATTTATTAACTTTCAGCCACTGGGCTTCTCCAGTGTAAGGTATTAGTATTTCCACTTTGCAGATGAGGAAAACTGAGGTAGGGAGAAAAATCGAGCAAGGGAGAGACAGACACACACACAGAGAGGGAGAGAGAGACAGAGAGACACAGAGAGACAGAGAGAGAGGGAGAGAGAGAGAGCAAGCACTAAGTGGTTTGCCTAAGATCACACAGCTGGTAAGGTGCCCGAAGGCCCTTTATCTTACAAGGGTGCTGCGTGAGTCAAGTGAATAGCAGAGGTAAAGCTCCCACATCTGGCACACAGTGAGTGCTAGATAAATGGTTGTTATCATTGATATTCTATCGTCTCTACTCCCTGCTCGACCCCAGCAGAGCCTCCGTGGAGGGTGGGAGCGCGGGGCCATCTGTCTGTCCTGGGAGGCTGCGCAGGTGAGGCTGGAGCCCAAGGACCAGGACGGTGGAGAGGAAGGTTTTCTCCCTCCCAGCAGTGCTCTGATTGGAGCCCATTTACATCTTAAAACCCAACTTAGAAAACCACAATCCATCAGCCAGTGATGGTGTAAATTGCTTTGCTAAATATATTTCTGGGTACATGGTAAGTAAAAATATCATGAATTTAATAAGCCTTGGAATTCACATTTTTCCAATCCTAATTAAGTTTCTCCTCTGCTTTGGACGTACTCCTCTCTTCGGTAAGATTGGGAAGGGAAGGCGTCTGTGCACTGGGCTGGGTCCAGCTAGGTGCTCTATATCCGCTGACGCATTGCATCCTTTCAGTGGCTCCGTGCAGCTGCGGTCACTATACTCATTTCATGGAGGCAGGACTGAGTCTCAGGGAGGTTCGCTGCTCTCTCCACGGTCATGGCCAAGAGCCAGGATTTAAACCCAGTTCTGTCTACCTTCTTCTACAGTCCCCACCCCCAACACTGGGTCAGTGAAGTAGCCCTTCTGGCCCCAGGATCTGGGCACAGCTTGGCTCACCCACTGGGGATATCCAGTTTCATTGGTCCCCTTTAGAGCTGTGTGCATGCCACATTTTCACTCATGAGTTCCCACATCCCCAGGGATGAACCAGGAACACATAAACACTAGCTGTGGGTGCTGTTGGCAGTGGCAGCATCTCTGCCCAGAACGGCCGCCTCAGGGGTATGTTCACCGTTGTGATGGCTAATTTGCTGTCAACTTGGCCGGGCCACGGTGCCCAAAAGTTGGTCAAACGTTACCCTGGATGTTGCTGTGCAGGTGTTTTTTGGATGAGATGACCTTGACAGTAGTGGACTCTGAGTAAAGCAGATGGACCTCCATGGTGTGGTGGGCCTCGCCCAATCAGTGGAAGGTCTGCATAGAACGAAGCCTGACCTCCCCCCGAGAAAGAGGGAGTTCTGCCAGCAACGGCCTTTGGACTCAACTGCATCTCTTCCTCCCGCTTCCTTCCTGCCAGCCCACCCTGCAGAGTTTGGACTTGCTGCCCTTATCAATCAAGTGAGCCAATCCCTTGAACTAAATCTCTCTCTAGACCTAGAAATGCACATCCCGTTGGCTCTGTTTCCCTGGAGAACCCCAATTGAATGTAGCCACGTTGCAGCCCTGTGCCAGGCCTTCTGCCAGCACGGACTCCTCGCAAGCTCTGGAAAGTGGGAGCTGTCGTCGGTCTTTTACGAATGAGTAACAGGAGCTCAGAGAGCATGAGTGGTTTGCTTTCCGTCCTGGCCGAGGAGCTGAGAGCTTTGAATTAATCAGAGCAGAGTTTGAATTCCCAGTCCTGATGTGTGACCACCGTGGTGGGCCTCTGTTTCCTCAATCACAGAGTGGGGAAAACACCTTCCCCACGGGGCTGTTCCAAAGGTTTAACTGGGCGAAGTTGGCAAAGCGCTCGGCAAGTGGAAGCTGTTAGCCGGGGAAGAGTCAGGTTTTAACACAGGTGCACCAGCTACTATAGTCATCTAGCTGGGTTTGTGGCCTCTGAGGGTCCCCATCTGAGCGCCATAGGGTTTTCTGGCCTCTGTCCTTGTGTTCAGGCCAGGACAGGCTCCTCCAGGCTGCCCCAGGGCTGGTGCCCCGGTTCCTTTCTCATTTCCTGGGAGGCCCCAACACAGAGCAACTGGGTGGCAGGGCAGGCCCCGTCTGCAGGAGGGGTGGCCTTCCATCCTCTGGTGCTGAGTCTGCCGTGGCGCTGCTGTGTAACTGTCCACAGAACATTAGTTGCACATTACAGGGTTATGATCCATAGCTCGATATAGTCCCCAGATGGGTGGGATTCCGGAGAGCTGCGTGCAAGCCCCCGAGGGAAGGAGCAGGGCACGAAGCCTCAGCAGTCCCTTCCTTTGCTGGGCCTTAGGCTGCTGCACAGATGTTCTGAGTCACCTTAGGGAGGGTCCCCAAAGCACTGGGTAAGACCCACCCACCTCAGTCCTCCCCTAAGTCTCCCCGCTTCTGTTAGGTCGGATGGTGTGCAGGAAACCAGGCCAGGGCTCAAAGACAGTCCTGTTTGCTTTCCAGCAGCCGAGGGCCCTGTGCTAACTACTTTTCCTCTTGGGTCCAGTCTTTGGGATCTGACCTAGCTCTGCTTAAATCCCTCCAGCTTTCCATTGCTTCTAGGACAAACCTCACGTCTTCAGCACAGCCTCTAAGCTATGCACAAGCTGTCACCTGCCCAGGACTCCACCCCTCTCTCCTCCCACTCCAGGTTCCATCCGTTCCTCCCTTCCTCCAGCAACCCAAGTGCCTCCTGCGACAGGCCCTGCCTGGTCTTTTCCACGAGGTGCCATCAGCCCCATTTCTGGAAGAGGTGAGTGTCCCTGTCACACGCTCCTGCTGCCCCGCTCTGCATTCCGGCCCTGACAGCAAGGCTGCAGATACCTGTCCCAGAAGGAGAGGGAAAGGGCTCAGCACACCCATCTTACATTTGGAGAACTGCCACCTACTTCCACCCCACAGGGCTCAGCGAGCTGCTTCAGAGCCAGGCAAGGGCGTGAGCTGCGGAGCCAGCTCCTGGCACTTCCTGTGTGATCTTGAGCAGGCTGCATCACCTCCTTTTGCCTCAGTTTACTCATCTCTAAAATGAAGATATTGGGCCGGGTACGGTGGCTCACATCTGTAATCCCAGCACTTTGGGAGGCCTAGGTGGGCAGAGGTGGCCATGGCTGTTCAGGGTTTTGGGGTGGGGTGGGGGTCCTGCTCTTTGTACTTTGAGCTCAGGAGTTGGAGACCAGCCTGGACAACATGGTAAAACCCCATCTCTATCTTAAAAAAAAAAAAAAATTAGCTGGGTGTGGTGGCAGACACCTGTAGTCCCAGCTATTTGGGAGGCTAAGGCAGGAGAATTGCTTGAACCCGGGAGGTGGAGGTTGCAGTGAGCTGAGATCACGCCCACTACCCTCCAGTCTGGGTGACAGTGAGACCCTGTCTCAAAATAAAATAAAATAAATTGAAGAGATCAATAGTACTGGTATCAGAGGTTGTGGTGAGGATAAATGAGTCAGTGAGCGAGCCTGGAAAATGGATACGGAACCCATTATTATTATTATTATTATTATATCTCCCTTGCCGCAAGTCAACCAAAGGCTGGAGGAAGCTGGCGTTGCTGAAGTGTGGTTTCTGAAAGAAGGCTGTTCTCTCCTTTCCTATGGAAGAAGGAAAGGGGGACTTTCTCTCACATATTATGGCAGCTCCCCGCTAGGCCAGCAGTGTAGCCAACAGACTGCCTCGCCATGCAGGCTGAAGATGGGGATAACTAGGTCTGCTGGGTCCAGTGAAGGGTGGCGAGGATGTTGCCTGCTCTCCCACCTGGCGGGCAGAGTTGTGCACCCCTGCCTTGCATGGAGTGAACCCCACAGGAGGGAGCTGAGATGCAGCCGTTGTGCAGGTGCCCCAACCAGGAAGGTCCCTGGCTGGGTGAGGGGCAAGGGGCTGGAAGTGGTGGGGGCAGGGATGAAGTTGGCAGGAGCTGGACCTCCCAGATCAAGGAATGGCGCTGTGGGGGCCCCTGCAGGGTCCATGTGACCCCCATCCTCACAGTGGGGCCAGGGATAGTCGTTCAGACTTAGAAAGGCCACCAGCCAGAGCCTCCTGAGGTCTCCCCAGCCCCTCATGGCTGGGGGAGCCAGACAGGCGGGGAGGCAGTGGCTGGAGAGTACAAAGAGCAAGACCCCCACCCCACTCCCAAACCCTGAACAGCCATGGCCAGGACTGGCCTGCTGAGGATGGTGATGGGAAGGGAGGAGTGGAGTTTTGAACTCTGCAAAGACAGAAGTTTTAAAACAAACCGAACCAAATACAGGGGTGAGATGGCGCTAATAGCTGGGCACAGCTGAAATGTATATAATTTGACCAGCTGTCTTTAAGGGAGAAGGCAGGGGAGGTTTGACGGAATGTAGTTAGGGGGAGTTACAGGGACATGTAAAACCACTTCCTATTTGCTCTAACAAGCCAGAACTACTCAGTGCATGGGTTCAATGGATTTATTTGTCTAATATCCCTGTCTTCCTATGTGAGTCAATCTGGGCTTTCCCTGGTGGAGGTGCTCACATCCCATTGGGCACACAGTAGGCCTTTAATAAATGTGAGGTGGATGGATTGGGAGTGGGTGGGCTTTGCTTTTCTAACGGTGGAGCCCAGGGAAGAGGAATTCTTTGCAATTGCCAGTCACCCTGAGAGCGGTTCTCTCTGCCTCCCATCTGCCCATGGCTAAACCTGGCCCTGTGTTTCATTCCTGGTTCCAGGTTGGAGCAGAGGGTGAGGAGGGTGAGAGGTGGAAGAGAATCCTGGCATGTGTCTCTGACACTCAGATATCTGCTCCGGGTGTTCTTTATTACTTATTTATTTTTGAGACAGGGTTTTGCTCTGTTGCCCAGGCTGGAGTGCAGTAGTGTGATCTTGGCTGACCGCAACCTCCACCTCCTGGGTTCGAGTGATTCTCTTGCATTAGCCTTCTGAGTAGCTAGGATTATAGGTGCCCACCACCATGCCTGGCTAATTTTTGTATTTTTAGTAGACACAAGGGTTCACCATATTGGCCAGGCTGGTCTCGAACTCCTGACCTCAAGTGATCCATCTGCCTCAGCCTCCCTAAGTGCTGGGATTACAGGTGCGAGCCACAACTCCCGGCCTCCTGGTGTTCTTTTTGTTTGTTTGTTTTTTTTTTTGAGACGGAGTCTCGCTCTGTCGCCCAGGCTGGATTGCAGTGGCCCGATCTCGGCTCACTGCAAGCTCCGCCTCCCGGGTTCACGCCATTCTCCTGCCTCAGCCTCCGGAGTAGCTGGGACTACAGGCGCCCGCCACCACGCCCGGCTAGTTTTTTTTTTTTGTATCTTTTAGTAGAGACGGGGTTTCATCGTGTTAGCCAGGATGGTCTCGATCGCCTGACCTCGTGATCCGCCCGTCTCGGCCTCCCAAAGTGCTGGGATTACAAGCTTGAGCCACCGCGCCCGGCCCTGGTGTTCTTTAAACAGGAGAAATAAGCATGCCATTAACAATGGCAAGACAGAGTGAGATGCATCCACCTCTTTCTGCCCGATGGGAGCTGCACTGCAGGGGACATGGAGGGGGATCACTGGCTGCACTGGAGGAAGGGCACTGGCTCCAGCCCCATGTAGATCCAGGGCCCTGCGAGGAGCCAGCTCTGGATAGAACATGCCATGTATGTCTCTGGGTGGGGGACAGAGCACATGACACTTTCCCCCCACTTCTACTTTCTTCATTTTCCTGCAAAGCCTGGACTGTAAAGAAGGGGATCTCTGCATCTCATAAGCCCAGAGGCCAACAGCCAGCTTGTTTGGGAGTCCAGGGTCTGAGGCCACAGCCGGGAGAGAGCCCTGTCCGTGGCAGCTTCAAACCCACGTCCTGGTTCCTGGCAACTGGAGATCCTGGAGGAGACGGCTCCCGGTGGCTGTGTCGCTGACCTCCCCAGATCATTTTTTCAGACATGTAGAACCTTCCGCTCTCCTCCTTAATAGCTCCCACAGCTGCCAGCCCTGAGGACTTTTCTTCTTTTAAATCAAATTCCTCTCTGGGTTTAATACACACGTGCGTGCACGTGCTCAGGAGCCCACGAGGCTGAAGCGGACCACGCCTTCTCAATTTCCCCAATTCATCCCTTTCTTGCTGTGATGGCTTCTGGTCACTTGGTGAGCTGCTGCAATCACCTGGGGCGGGGCGGGGCGCGGGGGGCGGGGGTGGGACGAGGGGGTAGTTACTGTCCAATTTGCTTCCCCTGGAGGAAAACTGTCTCCTCCACCACACTGAGCACCCTGCTCGCTGACTGTCCCACGGCTGCCCTTGGGGGCAGGGCTGGGCGAGGGAGCATGTGTGGCTCAGGGAAAACCCATCCCCGTGCCTGGTTGCACTTGAGATTTTACTCAAAGTAAAATCTTTATGTTCCCATAATGGAGGGATGTAAAGAGCAGTGGACTTGCCCCACTTTCTCTGCCTCCTGTTTTCTTCTCTCTGTCAATCTGGCAGCCTCAGGACAGGTGCACCTTTGTAACCACTTGGGGATGTAGGCGCCGGTCCTCTGAGTCCAGAGCCATTTCTCCCTCCCGAAGCCGGCTTCGTGTTCCAGAGAGGCTGGAGCCACCGAAGCTGGGACTCAGGCATGTGATCGTACTAGAGGTATTTTTAGCTTTCTCATTAACCGAGTGCTTTCAAATTAGCCTTGTATTAACCTCAAAGGAAAATGAAAGTGTTTTTTTTTTCCTCTTCCCAGAGTAAGTCTTTCTCCTGCAGAATATCAAGGTTTCCGTGATTAACGTTTCATGCGCCTTGAAGCTCTAATAAAGTTGGATTCGCTAATATCTAACTTGATGGAATAATTGGCTCATGATCTTTGCAATGGTGAGAGGGAAGCTGCCATGCATGGGAAGTGGTCTTTCCCTTCTCATCTCACACATCTTTTGTTTCTGCCTCCCCATCCCCTCCACACCCTCATTTCAGAAGAGTCTAAGGGACCAACGCTCGGTGCCTGGTCTTCTCTGGAAAGCATCGTCTGTTCTGAGTGGGTGATTCCAGACTGACACTCAGCCACCTCCCCTCTTGGAAGCCAGGAGACCAGGGTCACAGAGGAGGCCTCTTCACTTTGGCGATGTCCCTTAAAGTGGGCTGATTTCTCTGCATCCAGGGTTCAGGCTGGAGAGGGGAGTAAATAGCCTTGCAATTTCCTAGCAGTCCCAGGTATCAAGTCTGATGAGGCGAATCCAATTTCCACTGACCACTGGAGAGGCAGGCGTGATCTGTCCAGCCAGGATTACCTGTGAGCAGTGTCTTTGTCTCAGGAACAGCAAAGATGGGCTTTTTTGAGAGGTAGCAGTAGACCAGACCCTCAGAGGAGATTGTATCTGGGAGTAGGTACCTGTCCCAGACAGAGTGAGCTGCTGACACCATCTGTTCCCCAGGTCACTGGAGGAAATCGGAGGGTTGCTTCTGAAGGACTCAAGTCACGGGTTTGATCCTTTGCTGACTGGTCTCACCTGTCTCTGGGCCCCAGGGTGACTCCTCTAGGGTGACTCCTCTCTGCCCTCCCCTTTCTCCCTCTCTTCTCCTTAATCCTCACCATTGCTTGCCTCTCTCTATCCCTACTTTGTCTCCTCCATCTCATCCTTCATTTGCGGGTCTGTGCTTCTAGAGTTATAGCAAAGAAGGGCTCTAGGCTTCTCAACTGGAGGCCTCCTAGGGAGACAGTTTGCTTCTGATCAGCATTTTGCTGCCTATGTGAGCAGCTCTGATGAAGTTTTTGTCTTGTGCTTGCATGTGCTGCTTGGTCCCAGAACTCCATCTCACAAGTGGGACAGCGGGGGCTGCCGGGAGGGAGGTTTCCTCCCCGGGAATTCCCACTCAACATCCCTTGCCATCCCAGCAGCCTGTGCCCTCCCCAAGTGGCTCACTTACTCTGCTCTAGATGTGACCAGGTTCCTGGAGGCCTAAGAAAAGACAGCAGGCCTGCGATTTAAATAACTAAAGCGAAGATCCCAGAGCCAGGCATGCATGGATGACCTACATAAGCCTACACTCCTGTACCATGTATCCAATGCCTCCTACCTGATTCCACCTGAAGGCCCCTGCCACTCCAAAATCGACATGTTGAAAAACAAACTCAGGTTGGGCTCAGTGGGTCACACCTATAATTCCAGCACTTTGGGAGGCTGAGGCAGGTGGATCACCTGAGGTTAGGAGTTCAAGAGCAGCCTGGCCAAGATGGCAAAACCCTGTCTCTACTAAAAGTACAAAAAATTAGCAGGGCGTGGTGGTTCATGCCTATAGTCTCAGCTACTTGGGAGGCTGAGACAGGAGAATCTCTTGAACCCAAAAGGCAGAGGTTTCAGTGAGCCAAGATTGTGCCGCTGCACTCCAACCTGGGTGACAGAGTGAGACTTCATCTCAAAAAAAAAAAGCAAACCCATCACTCCCTGTTCAATTCCTTCCCCCTTCTGTGTTTCTTACCCAGCTCAGCTCATAGTGTCACCCTCAACCCTGTCCCCAAGTCAAATCTGGGAGTCATCCTAGGTCCCTCCACATGCCTCCAAGTCATGTCAGCACCCCTGGGATAGGCCCTGTTGTCCTCTCTCCCCACTATTCCTGCAGTAACTCCAGACCTTGCTACCTCTTCCCAGTGCATTGCAACAGTCCCTCAGTTTGTCTTTCTGCTGAAAATCCCTTTTCTGCAGTAGAGTGCTTGTTCTAAAATGTGCTTCGCCCTTGCTAATACCTCTCGGTGGCTCCCAGTTAACTTTGGCCAAAGCCCACATCCCCTGGGCCACTTGGGAGAGGGACCCACTGGTTTCTCCTACCTTCTCCCCAGTTGCTCTCCCTCCCTACAAACCTTTATTCATCCAGACCCAATCAGCTGCGCATCCCTTGACGTTTCACACTCTTGTGCTTTGTACACAGTGCTGCCTCTGACTGGAAGGCTCTTTCCTCCTGGTCCATTCAGTGAACTCCTCTTCATCCTGCAAAACTTCCTCAAACGTATCCCTCTCTGAGACGCTATTGCAGCTGAGAGGTTCTCCTTGATGCTTAATGGAATCCCTGCATGTCACCATCTCATTTCCCCTAGATCTCACAGATGTCTACACTACAGCTCTATAGAAATGTGAGCTCAGGAGAAATGTTCCCTGGGTCTTTTGCATTCTGAGGGGCAGTTACGAGGGTACATCATTCTTCCAGGCTTTGCAGACATAGCTAGAGTTGTAGCTGCCCAAAGTCAGATCAGTGTCTTCATTCTCCTTCTTTCTCCTCATTGTCCTTCCCTCCTGTCTTTTGAGATGGAGTCTTGCTCTGTTGCCCAGAGCTGGAGTGCAGTGGCGCGATCTTGGCTCACTGCAGCCTCTGCTTGCCGGGTTCCAGTGATTCTCCTACCTCAGTCTCCTGGGAAGCTGGGATTACAGGTGCATGCCACCACACCTGGCTAATTTTTGTACTTTTAGTAGAGACATGGTTTCGCCATGTTTGCCAGGCTGATTCCCCCCGTCTTCTATTGTTTATTCCAACTTTCCTTTGAGGAGAATGAAGCCCTCACTAGGGTGCTGCTCTTGGAGGCTGGGTTTGCTTTTCTAAACCAGAGCCTCCTACGGTCCTTTCCCCTCTGCTGCTTCGTATTCCTTGACCTCATCCTCTTCCTCCTTCTCCCCAGGGGCAGAGGCATTGCCTTCTCATCTCCATGGCCTGCAGACTCTCGTGTCTGGGAGAAGGAGCATCAACCTGTAGCTACAGAACTGCCGTCACGGTCCACATCGGTACCGCGTGGCTGCTCCCAGCCCTGGGTCCCTCCAGCACTCATTAGTAGCTGCACCAGAGCTGGATGGGGAAGGAAGAGGGATGGGATTCACTGGAGTCCTCGTTAGGAGGAATTCAGGCCAAAGATTTGGAGAAGAGGAAGCTGGTCCTACTGGGCATGGCAAGGTGGGTGGATTTTCTGTTTCTCATCTGCCCATTGTCCCCCGTCTCCGCCCCCCTTCCTGCCAGCTGTTCTCTATCATTAGCCTGCTTGGGAAAGGCAGCAGCACAGGTGAGCCTCATTTTGAAAAAGCCTCATCCATTAAAGAAACTAGTCTTAAAGTCAGGTGGGGGGTAATTAGTCATATTTCAGAAGAATTCTTATGTATCAAAGGGCTTCGTGGCAGGGAGCCTGTAATCGCCCACACCCCGGAGTATGGACATCCGTGGGGACAGCCAGGCCACATTGCACCCGCTGCGTTTCCCAGGTCTTACCAGCTTATTTTCCCTCCTGTGAGTTAAAGAATTGTCTTTTTGTTTTAATTAACGTTTTTGTTATCATGCCTTTTCTTTGACGGAGGGGAGGAGCCTGGGTTGATTTTCCTCATTTCACTGATGTAGAAAACTGAGGTGAGAGTTGCGCAGCCAGAAGCACAGAGAAACAGCATCCAAGGAGGGGCAGAAATGCTCATTCCACCCAAGAACTCTCAACCTTTTCCTCCTTCGTGAGAGAATCCCTGTTATATTTGGGGAGGTGATGGAACCAGCTATAAAAGACCATATTTTCTGGCTTTCTAAGTAACGAAGCATGGCTGTGGGAATAAATTCCAGGCTTGGGATGAGAAAGGGGCTTTGGGGCAGGCGGCTTAGCTAGGAGGGAACACCCCTCAGATGCTCTTCCCACTCCCTCCCTCCCTGCTGCCTGGAAGGTGATGGTTGGAGCTCCCGCAGACATTTTGGACCAAGTCAGGGCCTTGGAAATGGAAGCTCAGTCCCAGGATGGCAGAAGCAGAAAGACAGAGGGAGACTGAGTTCTGATAACCCCATAATTGCCTTACTGGCCTGAGACCACTTACCTCTGCACTTGTTTTATATAAGAGAAGAAAGAAGTTGCCATCTTGGTTAAGCCACTGTTAGTTTGGATTGCGTGTTGCATGTGGCTGACCCTAATTCTTGGTAATAAATTAAGTTTCCTGACTCTTATCTTCAAGCTACATCATGCCCACAGCCTGGAGGCAGATGGGACACAGCTGGTTTTCCCAGTCTGTGTTTACAACCCGGTTACAACTTTCCCCAAATCTAGTGTTTTTCGCCTTCTACTCCAGCTTTTCCTGTGGGCCTGTGGATGTAAGTGATCTGATAGTATCAAGGGGGTGTTACAGGAATGGAGTCCAGATCCAGACCCCAAGAGAGGATTCTTGATCTCATGCAAGAAAGAATTCAGGGAGAGTCCCATAGAGTAAAGTAAAGGCAAGTTTATTAAGAAAGTAGAGGAATAGAAGATTGGCTACTCCATAGAGCAGCCCCGAGGGCTGCTGGTTTCCCATTTTTATGGTTATTTCTTGAGGATATGCTAAAAAAAAAAGGGGGGGATGGATTATTTATGCCTCCCATTTTTAGACCATATAGGGTAACTTCTTGATGTTGCCAGGGCATTGGTAAAGTGTCATGGTGCTGGAGGGAGTGTAGCACAGAGGATGACCAGAGGTCACTCTCATCGCCGTTTTGGTGGATTTTGACTGGCTTCTTTGCTGTAACCTGTTTTATCAGCAAGGTCTTTATGACGTGTATCTTGTGCCAACCTCGTGTCTCATCCTGTGACTTCGAATGCCTTAACCTCCTGGGAATGCAGCCCAGGAGGTCTCAGCCTCATTTTACCCAGCTCCCATTCAAGATGGAGTTGCTCTGGTTCGAACACCTCTGAGAGGAGGACTCCTGAAAAGGGAGATAAAAGACCCTCCTGGGGCCACATCACTTAGCTGGAAGCACTGAGGGACCTCAACCCTCATGTCAGCATATGCAGTGCCACAGAGATGAAGCCCACTGCCCCTTTGTAATCAGCTCTCTCTTTGTGGCCATGCCCACTCATTCAGGCTCCTTCCTCCTCTCCCCCTTGGCTGGGATCCCCCTTTCCTCCCACTACTTTTCAGCTAGCGCCCTTCCCTTAGCACGTGAATACCTAGAGGTTGGGCACAAGAATTCCCACTGTGTCTGGTGTCTTACATAGGCATGTCTGACATGCATCACTTTGGTGCTCATGAGGTCCACTTAGTCTATGTAGCTTGGTGTGGGTTTTAGCCTATGCCAGATCTCCACTTCTCTTTCCTGTTCTCATCCCCACGATGTACCTTTGGGCAACTCTCTTTGCATTTTTGGACCTCGCTATTTGCCCACCATAAAATAAATGAGTTGGATTGATCTCTAAGACCTTTCCCAGCTTTTAATCCCCAAGATGGCCAAGGTGGAATGAGCTCAGACAGAGAAAGTCACCAGCACCTAGTCTCCAGCCAGGACTCTGACCAGCCCAGCTGCTTCCTGGCTCCCATATCAGTGCTGGCAGGAGGCAGGCAGGTGGCGGTTTCTTTCCCACTCTAAAGCCTTCCTTGGGTCCCTGCCTGGTGACCCCTCTCACGGGAGCTCAAGGGGAGAGGAGAAGGGGCTGTGCCGGCTGACTTTCCTCCTCATCTCCCATTACTCAGGTCCTCCAGGGCAGGAAAGTCATGGAAGGGGTGCTTTTAAAACTGAAGGATCTTCCTGAGCTCTTTAACTGGTAAATGGTGTTAACAGTCCTCCCAGGGCCCTGGAGAGAGAGATTTGAAGGCCGCATTCATTAGCAGAAGCCGCATCAACGGAGGTGGCCGCCGCGGCTGTGGCTCTGAGCAGGTCTTTGCGAGCATCCTGATTTCCTGGCCTTCCTGGACAGACTTCTCAACACATTTCATTGTCGATATTTGCGGGCTTAACTTGCCATGTGGGTCCTGATGAAGTAGCTTGCGGTTTTTAATCTATTCATTCTTTTCATATTAGCCGGGAGTTCCATCTCTTGTTCTGCCGCCTCTTCCCTTCAGCCCGTGGTTATCTCAGCTTCCAGGGATGGGTGGATGGGACTCCTCCCACTGCAAGGGCAGTGAAGCATCCATTGGGAAGCTGTCCTGGTGTCCCCATCGTGGGACATTAGTAAAAGCAGCGACCCAGTTTCTCAGAGTCCTGGATGCCGGCCAGGGGTCTGTTTTGTAGAAGATGACTGATCTTAGTTCAAAGATTCAGTGGGTAGTATTTGAGTGAGATACAAGTTCCACCCCCAACCCCAGGTCCTGTTGTTCCCGCCCCATCTCCCTAGGATACAGTCTATAGGCTCCTTTCGATACTGACTGATGCTTTCCCTAATCCTGAAAAATTCCTAGAGGAGACTCCACTGTATTTCTTAGAAATGCTTTTTTGTCAGGTCTCAGGACTCTTCAAAGAGAAGAACTTTTTTTTTTTCTTTATAAAATTGTACAGCTAGAAGAGCCCCCGGGGATTATCTGGTGTAACCCCCTCCTTTTACAGATGAAAAAACTGAGGCTCAGAGAGGTGATGAGTCAGAGGCCCAAATTTGCACAGTTTTCTCAGAGGCTAAGGCTTCTGACTCCCAGGTCACCACCACTCTTTGACTCCTGATTAGCTCCAGGCAGCTCAACGCCTGGCTGGAGGCGCCAGGAGGGGTGGGCAGCACCCTCCCTCCCTGTTGCATGCTCTAGGCCTCTGATAAGACCAACTCTTTTGAAATTGTTAGTACTGTCGGGGCTCTAAGAATTCTCGGAGATTTCAACTGAGAATTTTCCTTTCCAGACTTGACCTTTAAGGATTCATCCTGCTAAGAAATTCTTCCATGGGGATCCTGGGCGGGGCTTGGGTATGTGCAAGCAAAGGGCCTGGGCTTCTGTGAATGCTTGGTGATCTATGCTTGTGCTTTGTGAGACAGCTGACCTCAGGGTGGGAGTGAAACCATCACTTCGTTGGGTTGGTTCACAGAAGACCTCTTGGGAAGGACAGGGACAGAGGAGAGTTTGGCGGAGGATTGGAAGGCTGCTCTCCCAGGCTGCTGCCCGCTGGTATCATACCTCAGTCCTGGGCAGAGGTGTTCCTGGACCAAACTGAGGGTCGGGCTGCTATTTCTCATGGCCCAATAACGAGATGCAGATGAACTGGGGAGGAAGAGAGTTTTTATTTCTGCAACGCGTGACGGGGAAAAGGCCTGGAAATTATTGCCAGGCCAACTCAAAATTACAAAGTTTTCCAGAGCTTACATACCTTTGAAGCTATATATCTAAATATAAGTGTACATTCATCTAAAGACATAAGTTGGGTGGGGGCAGTGGCTCACGCCTGCAATCCCAGCATTTTGGGAGGTCGAGGCAGGCAGATCACCTGAGGCCATGAGTTCAAGACCAGCCTGGCCAACCTGGTGAAACCCGGTATCTACTAAAAATACAAAAATTAGCCAGGCACGATAGTGGGCACTTGTAATCTCAGCTACTTGGGAGGCTGAGGCAGGAGAATCGCTTGAACCCGGGAAGCGGAGGTTGCAATGAGCCGAGATCACGCCATTGCACTCCAGCCTGGGTGACAAGAGCAAAACTTCGTCTTAGGAAACAAACAAACAAACAAAAGACATAAGCGATTCACTTATTTTAATCTATAACTAAGGCTTGAGTCCTGAAGACCTTCTTCTGAAGTCTCAGTAAATTTACTTAATCTAAATGGGTCCAGGTGCTGGGGTGATTACCCTTATCTTGTTTCGGGCTAAATCACAGAGGTTTGGCGAGTTTCTTCAGACCCCCGATAAAACTTGTTTCATCCTAAATGTGTCCTGTTAAGAATTCCTTTGTTGTTTTGTCATGCTTTAAAGCCCAGGAAAAACTCCTTAGGCCTAGGCAAAACTTCTGGTGGGCCTTTGTTACATTCCAGCCTTTGTATAAGGTGCTGGCTTTTAATATTTAGCTTAGCCACTCAGTCAGTACTGAGACAGCTGTTATGGAAGCCTGCCTCCGTGAGATCTGCCTGCAACAGAGGGACTAGAGCAGAGAGGAAGAGTGTTTGTCGCACAAGACCTCCCGCCTGGTGCTGGGGATGCAATGGGATGCTTCCTGCACTCACCAGAACCGTCTGTGGGCCAAAGGGACGTGGGATGGATGGGAAAGGGGATTGCCCCCTTGTCCCACCTGACCCCATTAGCAAAGGGGCTTCAGCCAGGTGGCATCGGCAGTGTGAGACAGGGGTACGGGTGGCCCTAGGTGGCAGTGGCGGTGGCAGCTGGTTTGTCTCAGCCAGGTGGCCCCAGAAGCAGTCGTCTGGGGAGGTGATCCCAGGAAGCACTGATAAGAGACTGGGAAATGGGCCTGGAATGGGATCAGCTGGTTCTGGACATGTTTCAGGCCCACACCCTGCACCTGGATCCCTTCGCGGGCCTCAGGGCCAGGTGCACCACATCATTCCAAATCGTCCCTCCTGAGGGCTGAGGAGCTGGGATGTTTTAACATCCATGGGGGTTAATTCTCTGGCAGATCCGGCTTCCCCAGAAGTGGACTGTAAACATGCTCCTGGCTCCTGTGAAAGCTCCCAGACTGAGTCGTGTGTGTTTGCAGTCCAAAGCCATGGGCATTGGAGCCGTCAGCGCCAAGACAGAGTGGCCGGGACACCGACAGTGTCTACTACAGGGGTGGTCCCCTGCCCGGAACTCCGTGAGAGATGAAGGCGGCCCAAGTCGAGAGGAGAGGAAGAGCAAATAGCGCAGGGCAGCCCCAGAGGCCTGGGGGGGCAGGGCCCAGGCCAGGGTGGGGAGAGCAAGGCACTCGCCTGCAGCCACATTTAAGAGGAGCAGCCAAGTACTCAGGAGTCAAGACCATCACACGTAGTCAAAGCAGAGAAAGTCTGTGATGAACAAACTGTCAGCTGTCCACATGTGAAATAAAGACAGGATCTGGCCGGGCTGGGATTAGGGTGTGGGTTGTACGAGTACAGGGACAAGGCCTGTCTTTATTCCACATTTGGATATTTTGTTCATTGTGGATAGTTTTTATTTCATGTTGGTTTCCTAAGAATGCCGCAATAAATGTTGTTTAGTGAGTTTCTGGGGTCCCCCTAAATTTTCTGCTTGGGCTGAGTGCCTGACTTGCTTCACCCTAGTCCGGGCCCTGTCTCATCCCAAGGACTTCCCCCAAAGCCGGGGAGGCTGTGTCGGGGACAGAGCTGGGGTAACTGGAGCCAGGGCGCTGGGTGTGTGCACTCATCTCTCTGTGCTCCAAACCCTACTGGCTCCCAAGGGGGAAGCAAGTACAGTCAGTCCCTGCTGGGAGGAACGTGGCTGAATCTCAGGGCTGGAAGTTGGCCCAGCTTTTCTCCTAATGCAGGAGGCCCCTCTGCAGCCCTCTGGAGGGGAGAAGTGTCTGTTTCAGCCCACTGTGCACAGAAAGGCTCTACTGTGTGGGGAAGGTGTCTTCTCCAGTGATTGCAGCAGTGAGCAATGTCTTCCTTGTCACTGCAGCAGACACCTTGTAGCTTCTCTGACATTGCTCGTGGGCATGCTGGGGGCTGTTTAAGACCCTAACCTCTGTCTGCCCTGGGATTCAGGACAGGTCCAGCCAGGAGGAGACTTGCAGGAGGACCACAGGAGCCTCATGGGCAAAATAAACAGACCGACCCATCCTGAGAAAAGGAGTCAGAGTGTAGAGTTGGGTCTTGGGCACAGGTGCAGGGCCCAAGGGAAGGGGGTCACTTAGTATGGTGGGGAGTGGTTTTTACATTGTTGCCATCTCTCTGTCCTGGGGTGTGGGGAAGGTAGTGGCAGACACAGGAACACACCAGCTGCTCTGGGAACTTCTGTCAGGCAAGGATATAAATACAAAAGCTCATAGGGCTCTGTGGCCCACGTACCAGCATGTAATGCAAGGGTGATGAGGTACAGCTGATGTCTGAGGACCACAGGGCAAAGTTCCAGAGCAGGCAGAGCACCTGGATGGCAACATAGAGCAGCTGCAGCCAGAGCAGGAGCCACAGGCGAGTGATGTGAGACTAGTGTACAGCGGACACCTCCCTTGTACCTGCATGAGCTTGAGGTCTCCCCTCTCTTCCCCTCCCCTGTCCTGCCCTTCCTTCCCCTCCTCTTCCCTTCTCAACAGATGAAACTCCATTTTCACCCCTATGTTGGTGTGACCTGGAGAAATATATAAGAAGTTTTCTGAACTGCTGTTGGGGAATGAAATGGAACCCATGAACCCAAAGAGCAGAAAGGGTGTGGTCAGGGGCTATGCCGACTGTCACAGATGTAGGAGCAGCCCCAGAGCTTCAGAAGAGTGTAAGATGCAGTGATCATCAGCGCAGTGGCCCCCACTGTGGGCATGTGGCAGGGCACACCCCCCAGCCCTGGAAGTAGATGTGGCTGTGTCTACTCTGTGAGCCAATGTGAGTCACTGCATCCCCTTACCCTGGCTGAGACAGGTCTCTCATAGCCATTGAAGTCACTACAATGAATAGAGTATCCGTGAGCAAGATAATCATGGCATTTACTTAGCTTTTGGAGTTTCCTGTGGTCTGTTTTCACAGCACAGGGTGGCCTGTCCTGAGGAGCACAGAAGGACAGCATCCACTTCTCGGCACTCATCGGTGCATCATTGTCCAGACGGGGACCCCATGCTATAGATTAGGGTCTTGGTTGCCACTCAGGCATCCATGCTGGGGGTGATGCTCACAGTTTTCCAAAAACAAATGCAAAGGCACAGTGGGTTCAGCTATCACCTCCAGGCTAACACATAAAACTGCCACCCAGATGTAGATCGCCCAGGTTTACACCTTGTATCCAGCTTTAGGTTTAGCTAAAAAAGAAAGTAATTAGTCTTTCTTGATTTCTTTTAACTCACTGGCCAAAAAAAAAAAAAAAATTCTAATAAATTTCTGGAACTGGAGAGGCAAAAGAAAAAGTTGCATTGTTTACCCCTTCCTTGCACTACAACTAATAATAACAAAGAACTCCACTGGCTTATAAATTCTTTGTGTTCCTTTAATACCACAGAAAAATAAGCCTGAGACAAGGATGGGGAGGTCACAGGCACCCACGTGTGCTGGAACATGGCTGAATGCCTATGGTGTACTCTTGAGAGCTCTGTGGTATCTTCGCAATAGCAAAGACGATATGCAGACTCACTTGAAGCCAGCTTGATGGACATTGCAGGAGGAGTGGGGAATGACAGGCCACTATCTGGTCACCCAGGCTGCACCTGCTGTTTCTTGCAAAGCGGAAATGTGATACTAATTGAAAGCAGAAGCACAATTTGAAACTTCTTTTTCATTTGCAAGACCCTAGATTCATGGTGGAGTTACCTGTCTGTAAATACCCATGAATCTGGGGTTCAAAGACCACCTGTCTGAGAGTCTGGGGCTGCCATGGAAGGAAATGTGGACTTGGGTGTGAAAATACTTGTTCTTAGAATTGTTTGGTAGACTTTTGGATGGGCAGTGGCGAGGAGGGTAGCAAGATTTATGAATGGACAGATGGCTGAGAACTGAGTGTTCAAGAGAGAAGGAAAGCCGGGCGCAGTGGCTCATACCTGTAGTCCCAGCACTGTGGGAGGCTGAAGCAGGCAGATCACTTGAGGTCAGGAGTTTGAGACCAGCCTGGCCAACATGGTGAAACCCCATCTCTACTAAAAATACAAAAAGTAGCCGGGACTGGTGGCATGCCTGTAGTCCCAGTTACTCAGTAGGCTGAGGCAGAAGAATCACTTGAAGCTGGGAGGTGGAAGTTGCAGTGAGCCGAGATTATGCTACTGCACTCCAACCTAGGCACCAGAGTGAGACTCCATCTCCACCCCCCCCCCCAAAAAAAAGGAAGCTTGGAGTTACAGAAATATCCAACAGATGGGGGTGGGAGTGGTGACAGGGAATGCTTAAAAAACAAAAGGAGATTATGAAGCAGGACATGTTGATGGTAGCTGAAGGGCATCAGGGACATGAAGACCCAAGAGGGTGATGGCTCGAGGCAGATCAGCTAAAGTAGGCATGAGACGAGGGAGCAGACCTCTTTGGGGGTGATCTCCAGGCTGAGTGCATGAGCGCAGACTGCTGGAGAGACAGAAGAGGCTGCATCAGGAGGGAGAGGACGTCTCCCACCCAGGCAAAAGAGACACCCTACAGGAGCTGGAGCCAGAGAGGAGCCCAAGCAGGTGACGTGGGATGAGAGGACGGAACAGAGGGGTACTAGGAGAGGACTATCTCATACTCGGGCGAAACATCTCACACCCGCTCTGAAGAGATAGCTCCCACTCAGGGATGACAATGAAGCGAGTCTGCAGTGATGCTGGGGGTGCATGGTGGAGGCAGACTGCTCAGTAGGCATCTATATGACCCACACAGTAGGCACTAAATAAATGCCTGTGGAAATTGATGAATACATTGCAGTAGACACAGTCGTACCAGTTTTGCGCTAGGAGCTGTAGTGTAATGGCAGCTATTCAAGAGAGTTATGGCTGTGATGAAATCAGCTGGGCTGCCGAACGGCTCGAGAGAGCAAGGGCTCTTAGGTTTGAGACTTGGAGTTTGCAGTGAAGAGGAAGTAAACTAAACTAGCAGTGACCGCTGTGGCCATCTCTGAACATGAAAATGGGCAGCAGGAAAGGAGTGGGGCAGGGATAAGCCTTTTCACAAAGACACACTTTAGGGTTGCACGAAGTGGTGGGCTGACTCCCCAGAAAACACCTCTTCAGGCCAATGCAGAATAAAGGCAAATTCTGGTAAATATTGACCCCGTGCTCTCTGAAATTCAGGCCGCTTCTCGCCACCGCTGTGCTAGTGATCTCGGACCAGCAAGGTGGACTGGAAGAGGACTTTTGTGTGACTTTGCCATGTCTTGCTAGTGTAGCTAATATTAATTGAGCACTTAAGATGCACCAGACACTGTGTAAGTGCTCTACAGGAATTAACTCTTCTAATCCTCTGTGCCTGTAATAATTGCCTCTTTTTTACAGGTGAGTCAACTGAGGCACAGAGAGGCCATGAGCTAACCCATGTAGACCCAGGAAATGAGCACAGGCAGGTGGTACCAAGGCTTGTTCTCAGTCCTTTCCCTGTAACTGCCTCTTCAAGTGCAGGCATGTGTGTGGGTGGCTCCAATTCCATGGAGGGAACGGCCACTGGACCCTTCATTCTTTTATGCTGCAGTCACCTCCTTACCCGGCTCTGGAAGGCATGAGAGTATGGACTGTGGAATCGTATTTGCTGGGGTTTGGGTCCCAGCTCCGCTTCTTAGGATTTGGGCAACTTTAGTTATCTCATCTGTATAATTTGTGTTGTGAGGATTAGAGAAAACACATACATAGAGTGTTTTGTATGTCTTGTGATGTGTAGTGGGTCTTCTATGAGAAGCCTTCACTCAGTCAACACTTGTTGTTCCTGTCCTAAGAAATGTCCCCTGATGGAATTAACCAGTTCCTTCAGTGTGAGCATCTGCCTCTTCTTACCTTGGTTTTGGATCCTGACAGCATCCTCAGAGCCAATTCTTGGTTATGTCTATTATCAGGGCATGGGATAGATTTCTCCTTGTTCACCCAGTAACTGACCTTGAATGGCCACTATGGTCCTGACTTTTTTTTTTTTTTTGAGACGGAGTCTTGCTCTGTCGCCCAGGCTGAAGTACAGTGGTGTGATCTCGGCTCACTGCAAGCTCCGCCTCCCAGGTTCACCCCATTCTCCTGCCTCAGCCTCCCGAGTAGCTGGGACTATAGGCGCCCGCCACCATGCCTGGCTAATTTTTTTTTGTATTTTTAGTAGAGACAGGGTTTCACCGTGTTAACCAGGATGGTCTCAATCTCCTGACCTCGCGATCTGCCTGCCTCAGCCTCCCAAAGTGCTGGGATTACAGGCGTGAGCCACTGTGCCCAGCTGGTCCTGACTCTTGAGTCACTGGCTGAATCAATTTGGTGTGTGCCTTCCAGACAGAGGAGGCCCCTGAGTGATGGCTGGAAAAGGAAGGAGCTCCATGCAGCAGGGCAAGTTCAAGCAGCTTGGATGTGCTGGGGCATAAATTACAAAGAAGGGAGGCTAGAGAGGGGCGCCAGTTTCAAGGAAGCTCTTGTGGTGCACCTTAAGGAGCTTGAGCTTGATCCTGCATTCAGTGGAATGAAGCCTTTGAGGGTGTTACATAGGAAGGCAACCTGGTGACATCAGGGAGCTCATTCCAGTACCTGTGTGGAAAATGGGTTGGAGGCAAGCAAGACTGAAAGCCAGGATGCCTGTTAGGAAGTTGCTGCTATTGCCTCAGCATCAGCCACAGGAGGGACCCTACAGGATCTGGCCTCATTCAACTTCTTGGGCTCACTTCCTGCCTCCCTACCTCCTGCTCTCTTTGCTCCTGCCTCATATTCCCCTTGTCATTCCTCAAATTCAACAAGGATGCTCCTGCTACAGACATTTGCCATTACCGCGGCCTCTACAAGACACACTTCCCTAAGGTATGTGCATGGCCTTCAGGTCTCTGCTCAAACACTATTTTACTGGGAAGCGTTTCTTAAGCACTCTGCAATAAATAACTCCTTGACTTCCTCACTTTCTAGCCTCTCATCCTACTCTATTATTTTCTTTACTTTCTCTTTTTATTTTTAGAGGCAGGGTCTCACTCTGTTGCCCAGGCTGGAGTGCAGTGGTGCAATCCTAGCTCACCTGCAGCCTTGAGCTCCTGGGCTCAAGGGATTACTTCCTGCCTCAGCCTCCGGAGTAGCGAGGACTATAGGCCTGAGGCACTGCACCTGTCTTCGGCTTCTCTGTAATTTTCTTCCTTAGCACTTATCACTACATGATATTATATTTATCCATTTGTTTATTATCTGTCTCACTGCACTGTAATATAAGCTACTCCAGGCAGGGCCAGTGGCTATTTTGTTCACTGCTGTCTTCCTAGAGGTAGACCCTCAATAAGCATTGAATGAGTAAATGAATCCAAGTGATAACTTAATATGAGGGTGGCTCAACCTAATCTGCAATGAGCAGGGAGGCATTTCAGGGCAAGATTCAGTACTGCCTGTCTACACTCACTGGCAAACATTTGATTTTTAGTTCAAAGCACTAAATGCAAGTCTCCTTCGTGGGTCGCGGGGACTGGTTCATCATTAGAAGTAAATCCCCCTTCGTCTTGTGCAGGTAGTTTGTAGGGACAGGCTTGCACAGATAGTTGTGGAGCAGCTGGACTCCTGTGCGGACAGTTTGTGGGTTGTTTCTCCTGAGATGACATTGTTCTTGAGTGGTAAGTAATTAGAGCCTCAGGGTCATCTCTTGTTTTGTGGATAAGCACAGCTCCAACACTTTAGGCGAAGTGCCCGTGATAAGAAACAGAACATTGCAATGTGCTCGCACAAACCAAAAAGTCAATAACTGCTTGACATTCTGAGAAGCAGATGTTCACTGGTAGATCCAACACCTTGGAAGGTCTTTTCTCAGTGGGCACTAAAGTGGTTCAACAATGGTTGCCTTTTATGGAAGATATACTTAAAATGAACGAAAAGCCCTGGGCAGGCTGGAAGCTTTTGTCCAGTTTTGAGGGCAATGCAATCAGGTTTGCATGAATTTCATCTTAGGACAGGTGAATGCAAACAGCATTAATTCAATAAGCCTAAGAAGGTGACGATGGAAGTTATGACATCACAGGTTTCCTTTCTCATCTGGATACGAGATGATTCAAAGGGACTTATTTCTTGGATGATCCTGTAAATTGGAGGACTTCGTTGAAAAGTGGTCTTACACCAGGAATCATACGCAGTATAGTTTCCATGAAACTGTAGGAAATTGAAGCAGTCCTCAGAAATTCTGAAGATGCCATGTTCAGGGTCACTCTGGATGAGTGACAAGTATCTAGACAACTATTACCCATGTGGATACACTTGGGGAATTTCTTCTTGCTGGTAAGACTTTTCCTCCAACTGGAATTTCAAGTGGTTAATGGTAGAGACCTCAAGTGCATTGTATACAGATCTTAAGGAAGCAGGGCAGGACACAGAATTCTTGAGAGTCTTCTGTTATCAACAGTATGATAGGTACTTTCTATACTTTAAAAATTTAACTTTCTTAACAACCCTACAAAATAGATACTATTATCCCAAACTTACAGATGAGAAAACTGTGGCTTAGAGTGGTTAAAAAAAGTCCGAAGGCCACACAGCTAAAAAAATGGCAAGACTGGATTTCCCACCCCCTGCCATATGCAATATGACTTCTGAGCACCCGCATGCACATCTATCATCCAATTATTACTGAACTGTTAGGCTTCTCTATGAGTGTGATCTATACATATGTGGTTTAATGAGGTGGTTTAAGGAGAATTTTTGCGGGGGTGGGTATGATAACAATGCTGATTAGATGCTCAAGCTCTAACATTTCTTTCCTTGGAGGAGAAAACAAAAGCTGTTTCTAGGGATTGAAGGGAATTGAAGGAAAGTTTAGGTCAAGTTAGGGCTGTGGTATTTTCCTCTTACATAGTCTATGTTCCTTACTAATCACTGATAACTATAACCCAGAGGTACCGATGACTTTGGACTCTGACGGCTAATGGTATGAGGCCAGGCTTTGTGTTTCCTCTATGCAATCAAGAATAGAAGCTTCTCCCCCTAAGGTCGTATGCCCTAATGTTAACAGTCTTCAGCAACACAAACTGAGTGACTATCTCAGTTTACTATAAAAATAAAACAAAATAAAAACATAAGGTGGGAGCTACTGGCTTCTGGTAGCAGTGTAGTAATTTGGTCACAGTGAGTCTTCCACAGATGACAATTATAAACTCTGAGCAAAACACGAAAGAGCACAGAGGAATACCAAAGGCAGGCAGAAACTGGAGGTGAGTCTGCCCTTGTGAGACTGCATGAATATTTGTGAGTTTGAAGTGTTTTGCCTGGAACTCCCAAATCTGTGCATAAATTGAGGTGATAGAAAGCTACAGCTGTACTGACTTGAGATGTCAGAGGACAACATTCAGGGCTGGAAGAAAGAAAGTTAGCCGGGCACAGTGGCTTACGCCTGTAATCCTAGCACTTTAGAAGACCGAGGTGGGTGGATCACCTGAGGTCAGGAGTTCAAGACCAGCCTGGCCAACATGGTGAAACCCTATCTCTACTAAAAATACAAAAATTAGCCAGGCATGGTGGCAGGCACCTGTAATTCCAGCTACTTGGGAGGATGAGACACAGAATCGCTTGAACCTGGGAGGCAGAAGGTTGCAGTGAGCCGAGATCATGCCGCTGCACTCCAGCCTGGGTGACAGAGCAAGACTCTGTCTCAAAAAAAAAAAAAAAAAAAAAAAAAAGAAATACTTGAAGGAAGTGTGCCTCAAAGGAGGAGAGCCCTAAAACACGTATGAGATTTGCCCAAACTCCAAATTCTTGGCACATCTAAGATATGTACATTGAGAAGAGACTACAATTTTTTGGGTGGATTTGATAATGATATTGGTCTAATAATAGTGATAATGACCCAGGGAAAAAGACCAGCAACTGGAAGTGGAAGAAACTGGTGGAGATTTTAGTTGCAACTGGTCAAGCGGGAGATGACATTTGGAGACTGAGATAGTCAATTGGCTTGCATGATTGAATAAATTGATAGAAAAACAAAACAGACTTCAGAGTTTTTGCAATGTATTTTTTAAAAAATGTTTAATATCCAATCAGAAACCACTAGACACGTAAAGAAATAGGAAAATGTTGCTTCTACCAAAAAAAAAAAATTCCCATCAGTAGAAATCAACCCTAGATGATCCAGATATTGCAGTTAGTAGATAAGGAATTTAAAGTAGCTATTATAAATATGCTCAAAGACTTAAAATATATACATATGGAAAATACATACAAAATGAGAAATCACAGTAAAGAAATAGAAATTATTATAGAGAGCCAAATGGAAATTCTAGAGTAATGCTGTTCAAAGAACTTTTCCAGCAATGAAAATGTTCTATATCAGCACTGTCTAACACAGTAGTCACTAGCCACATGTGACTCTTGGGCACCTGAAATGTAGCTGCTGTAAACAAACCACAAATTCATTAGAATTTTAACAGGCACACAGTGATTACATTATTGGGCAGTGCAGTTCTACACTTAAAATGTATATAACTGAAATGAAAGAATCCCTTTAATCATTCAGTAGTAGATTGGAAATGGAAGAACAAAGAGTCAGTGACCTTAAAGATAGATCAATAGAAAGTATCCAGTGGAAAAAATACAGAGAAAGAAAGTAATAGAAACGAAGAGAACCTCATAAATATGTGGAAAATATCAAGCTAAAATATGTGTAATTGGAGTACTAGAAGGAGAGGGGACAGAAAATCAGGCAGAAAAATATTTGTAGAAATAATGACTGAAAGTCCCCAAAATCTAGTGGTGAATTTATAGATCCAAAAAGCTCAATGAATCCCAAGTAGCATAAATACAAAGTGGACCACACCTAGACCCCTCATAATCAAATAGCTAAAATCCAAAGACAAAGGAACAACTCTTGAAAATAGTCAGAGAGAAACACCACCACATTCTGTTACAAGATACTAGTGTTGCCTGACATCTCATCAGAGACAAAGGAGGTTGAAGATAGGGGAACAATAACTTTAAAGTGCTGAAAGGAAAAGAAAAGAAACTTCTACCCAGAATTCTATACCCAGCTAAATTATCTCTCAAAAAATTTAAAACAAAATAATCTGCTCAGGCTGCCATAACAAAATGCTACAGACTGGGTAACTTAACAGAAATTTATTTTCTCACAGTTCTGGAGGGTAGAAGTCTGAGGTTAGGGTGCCAGCATAGTGGGATTCTGGTGAGGGCTCTCCTCCTGGCTTTCAGGTGGCCATCTTCTCATTGTGTCCTCATGTGGCCTTGTCTAGGTTGGTGCTCATGAGAGAGAGAATGAACTCTCTTCCTCTTCTTTTAAGCCACAAATCCTATCAGATTAGGACCCTACTCTTATGACCTCATTTAACCTTAACTACCTTCTATATCTCAGCCCTATGTCAAAATACAATCACACTGGGAGTTAAGGTTTCAACATGAGAAGCTTGAGGGAACACAATTCAGTCCATAGCAGAAATACATTGTTTTTTTTTTTTTTTTAGCTGGAGTCTCACTCTGTTGCTCAGATTGAAGTGCAGTGGCATAATCTTGGCTCACTGGAACCTCTGCCTCCCAGGATAAAGTGATCCTCCCACCTCAGCCTCCCAAGTAGCTGGGACTACAGATGTGCATCACCATGCCTGGCTAACTTTTGTATTTTTAGTAGAGATGCAGTTTCATCATGTTGGCCAGACTGGTCTCAAACTCTTGACCTCAGATGATCTGCCTGCCTCAGTCTCCCAAAGTGCTGAGATTACAGGCATGAGCCACCGCTCTTAGCCTCATAGCAGGAATGAATTTATCAAAAGATCTGCAAGGTCTATACATAAAACTACAAAATACTATTGAGAGAAATGACAGGATCTGTAATAATTTCCATAATGTATTTTTGTATTTCTGTAATAATTTCTGTAATGAGAGACATACCATGTTCAAGAATTAGATGACTCAATATTGTTAAGATGTAAATTCTCCCCTAATTGTATTTCAATTCAATCCCAATCAAATCTCCTCCAGACTTTTATAAAATAGAAATTGATAATATGCTTCTAAAATTCATAAGGAAAAACAGAAGACCTAGAATAACCAACCAGTCTTGAAAAAGAAGATCAAAGCTAGAAAACTTATACTTTCTAAACTTAAGACTCACTATAAAGTAATTAAAACAGTGTAATAATAGACAAACTGGTCAATAAAAAAGAATAGTGAGCCCAGAAAGAGATTTACATGATCAATTGATTTTTGACAGTGGGACTAAAACATTTACGTGGATAAAGAAAAACCTTTTTAACAAGCACTGTTAGAACAACTTGGTGTCTACATGGGAGAATGAAAGAGAATTTTAACTTTTATCTCACACAACATACAATAATTAATATGAGATGAATGATAGACCCAAACATAAAAGCTAACATTTACAAGCTTTTAGGAAAAAAATAGTATCTCTGTAATCTAGGGTAAGAAAAGTTTTTTTTCCTTTCTTTCTTTTCTTTTCTTTTCTTTTTTTTTTTTTTTACAGGACACAGAAAATAATAACTGTAAGAGAAAAAGATTGATCAATTCATCAATTCTTAAAAACTTCTGTATTGTGAATAGTGCTGCAATAAACATATGTGTGCATGTGTCTTTATAGCAGCATGATTTATAATCCTTTGGGTATATACCCAGTAATGGGATGGCTGGGTCATATGGTACTTCTAGTTCTAGATCCTTGAGGAATCGCCATACTGTTTTCCATAATGGTTGAACTAGTTTACAATCCCACCAACAGTGTAAAAGTGTTCCTATTTCTCCACATCCTCTCCAGCACCTGTTGTTTCCTGACTTTTTAATGATTGCCATTCTAACTGGTGTGAGATGGTATCTCATTGTGGTTTTGATTTGCATTTCTCTGATGGCCAGTGATGATGAGCATTTTTTCATGTGTCTGTTGGCTGTATGAATGTCTTCTTTTGAGAACTGTCTGTTCATATACTTTGCCCACTTTTTGATGGGGTTGTTTTTTTCTTGTAAATTTGTTTGAGTTCTTCGTAGGTTTTGGATATTATCCCTTTGTCAGATGAGTAGATTGCAAAAATGTTCTCCCATTCTGTAGGTTGCCTGTTCACTCTGATGGTAGTTTCTTTTGCTGTGCAGAAGCTCTTTAGTTTAATTAGATCCCATTTGTCAATTTTGGCTTTTGTTGCCGTTGCTTTTGGTGTTTTAGACATGAAGTCCTTGCCCATGCCTATGTCCTGAAGGGTATTACCTAGGTTTTCTTCTAGGGTTTTTATGGTATTAGGTCTAACATTTAAGTCTCTAATCCATCTTGAATTAATTTTTGTATAAGGAGTAAGGAAAGGATCCAGTTTCAGCTTTCTACTTATGGCTAGCCAATTTTCCCAGCACCATTTATTAAATAGGGAATCCTTTCCCCATTTCTTGTTTTTCTGAGGTTTGTCAAAGATCAGATGGCTGTAGATGTGTGGTATTATTTCTGAGGACTCTGTTCTGTTCCATTGGTCTATATCTCTGTTTTAGTACCAGTACCATGCTGTTTTGGTTACTGTAGCCTTGTAGTATAATTTGAAGTCAGGTAGCGTGATGCCTCCAGCTTTGTTCCTTTGACTTAGGATTGTCTTGGCAATGCGGGCTCTTTTTTGGTTCCATATGAACTTTAAAGCAGTTTTTTCCAATTCTGTGAAGAAACTCATTGGTAGCTTGATGGGGATGGCATTGAATCTATAAATTACTTTGGACAGTATGGCCATTTTCACAATATTGATTCTTCCTATCCATGAGCATGGTATGTTCTTCCATTTGTTTGTGTCCTCTTTTATTTCACTGAGCAGTGGTTTGTAGTTCTCCTTGAAGAGGTCCTTTACATCCCTTGTAAGTTGGATTCCTAGGTATTTCATTCTCTTTGAAGCAATTGTGAATGGAAGTTCATTCATGATTTGGCTCTCTGTTTGTCTGTTACTGGTGTATAAGAATGCTTGTGATTTTTGCACATTAATTTTGTATCCTGAGACTTTGCTGAAGTTTCTTATCAGCTTAAGGAGATTTTGGGCTGAGACGATGGGGTTTTCTAAATATACAATCATGTCATCTGCAAACAGGGACAATTTGGCTTCTTCTTTTCCTAACTGAATACCCTTGATTTCTTTCTCTTGCCTGATGGCCCTAGCCAGAACTTCCAACACTATGTTGAATAGGAGTGGTGAGAGAGGGCATCCCTGTCTTGTGCCAGTTTTCAAAGGGAATTTTTCCAGTTTTTGCCCATTCAGTATGATATTGGCTGTGGGTTTGTCATAAATAGCTCTTATTATTTTGAGATATGTTCCATCAATACCGAATTTATTGAGCGTTTTTAGCATAGGTAACAAACCTGCACATTATGCACATGTACCCTAGAACTTAAAGTATAATTAAAAAAAAAAAAAAAAACTTCTCATCAGGCCGGGTGTGGTGGCTCAAGCCTGTAATCCCAGCACTTTGGGAGGCCGAGATGGGCGGATCACGAGGTCAGGAGATCGAGACCATCCTGGCTAACCTGGTGAAACCCCGTCTCTACTAAAAAAATACAAAAAACTAGCCGGGCGAGGTGGCGGGCACCTGTAGTCCCAGCTACTTGAGAGGCTGAGGCAGGAGAATGGCATAAGCCTGGGAGGCGGAGCTTGCAGTGAGCTGAGATCCGGCCACTGCACTCTGGCCTGGGCGACACAGTGAGACTCTGTCTCAAAAAAAAAACCTTCTCATCAAAAGACACAATTAAGAAAATAAAATAGCAAGCCACAAACTGGAAGAAAACATTCACAAAATATGTATCTGATAAAGGATTTGTATTTAGAATACATAATCAACATCTAAAAGTCTATAATGAAAAGAAAATCAACTTGCTAGAAAATGGTCAAAGGATTTTAAGAGATACCTTACCAAAGAAGATTTATGAATGGACAATAAGCACATATAAAAGAGCTCAACATTGTATTCATTATCAAGTACATGCAAATTAAAGCCATAAAAAGATATGCTAGATAGTCACACCTACTAGAAAGGCTAAAGTGGAAAGACTTGCAACAAGAAATGTTGACAAAGATGTGAAGCAACTAGAAGTCTTATGTGGTCTGTGGGAGTGCAAAATGTTATAGCCACTTTCAAGAAAGTTTTGGCAATTTTTCATAAAGTTAATCATGTACCTATCTTTTGACCCAGTAAATCAACTTCTAGGTGTTTATCCAAGAGCAATGAAAACATACATCCAAAAAGTCCTACATATGATTATTCATTATGATCCTATTAACCTGAATTGGGAAGAATGCAAATGTGGCTTCAACAGAGGAGTAGATACACAAGTGTGGAATAAACCTACAAGGGAAAACCGCTGAGCAACAAAAAAGGGACTAGTGGTGCATGCAACAACATGGAATAATCTCGCTGTAGTTATGTGGATATAATTAATCCAGACATAAAGCCGTATATGCCATGTGGTTTTATTTATATAAATTTCTGGAACCAGTACAACAAATCTATGGTGAAAAAAAATTAGAGTAGTGGTTGCCTGACAAAGGTGGGGGGTATTGACAGGGAAGAGACACTATGGAGTATTCTAATAAGATGAAAATGTATATATTAGGCCATTTTTGCATTGCCATAAAGAAATACCTGAGACTGGGTAATTTATAAAGAAAAGAGGTTTAATTGGTTCACAGTTCTGCAGGCTGTACATGAAGCATGGCCCCAGCTTCTGCTTCTGGTGAGGGCTTCAGGAAGTTTACAATCATGGTAGAAGGTAAAGGTAGAGCTGGCATATCATATGGTGTGAGAGAGAGTAACAGGGAGCAAGAGGGAAGGTACTATATGCTTTTAAACAACCAGATCTCTTGCAAACTCAGAGTGAGAACTCACTTATCACCAAAGGGATGGTGCTAAGCCATTCATGAGGGATCTACCACCATGATCCCATCACCTCCCAATAGGCCCCACATCCAATATTGGGAATCACGTTTCAACATGAGATTTGGAGGGGACAAACACCCAAACCTTATTATTCTGCCTCTGAACCCCCAAATCTCATGTTCTTCTCACATTTCAAAATACAGTCATGCCTTTGCAAAAATTCTTCAAAATCTTAACTCATTCCAGCATTAACTCAACAGTCCCAAGTCAAAAGTCTAAAGTCCAAAGTCTCATCTTTCTGCCTATGAAATATGAGATCAAAAACAAGTTATTTACTCCCAAGACACAATGGTGATATAGGCATTGGGCATACATTCCCATTCCAAAAGGGATAAATCTGCCAAAAGAAAGGGGCAACAGGCCCCATATCAGTCTGAAACCCAGTAGGGCAGTCATTAAAGCTCTAAAATAATTCTTGACTTGATGTTCCACATTCAGGGCACAGTGGTGCAAAGGGTGGGCTCCCAAGACCTTGGGCATCTCTGGCCCTGGGGCTTTCCAGGGTGCAGTCCCCATGGCTGCTGTCATGGATTGGAGTTGAGCTGTGGCTTTTCTAAGCTGAGGGTGCAAGCTTCTAGTGGCTCTACCATTCTGGGATCTAGAGGGTGGTGGCCCCCTTCCCACAGCTTCATTAGGTAGTGAACTGTGTGGGAGTTCTAACCCCACATTTCCCCTTTGCATTTCCCTAGTAGAGTTTCTCTGTGGGGGCTTTGCTCCTGTGGCAGGCTTCTGCTAGGCACCCAGGCTTTTCCATACATGCTCTGAAATCTAAGTAGAAGCCACCAAGCCTTCTTTATGCTTGCATTCTGAGCACCTGCAGGCTCAACACCATGTGGAACCTACCAAAGCTTATGGCTTGCACCCTCTAGAGTGGTGGCCAGAGCTGTACCTGGGGCCCTTTGAGCTGAGGCTGGAGCAGCTGTGATGCAGGGAGCAGTGTTCTGAGTCTGAGCAGTGCAATGGTGCCCCGGCCTTGCTCCTGCAAACATTGTTTCCTCTTAGGCCTCTGGGCCTGTGATGGCAGGGGGTGCCTAGAGGATCTCTGGAATGCCTTCAAGGCCTTTTCCTCATTGTCTTGGATATTAGCACTTGGTTCCCTTTTATTCATGAGAATCTCTCTAGCAAGTGGTTGCTCTGCAGCTCTTGTTTTGTCTCCTGAAAAACCTTCCCCTCTCCCCCATCACATGGCCAGGCCACAAGTTTTCCAATCTTTTACACTCTGCTTCCCTTTTAAGTTGGAACTTAAAGTTCCAACTTTAAGTCATTCCTTTGTCCTGAATCTGATAAGCTTTGCTGCTTAGAAATTTCTTCCACCAGATACCCTAAATCATCACTCTTAAGTTCAACCTTTCACAGATCCCCATGACTTGGATCCTGGATACCATGCAGCCAAGCTCTTTGCTAGGACTTAACACAGGTGACCCTCACTCCAGTTCCCAATATGTTCCTCATTTCCATCTGAGACTTTGTCAGCCTGGTCTTCACTGTCCATATTCCCATCAGTATTTTGGTCATAGTCACTTAACCAGTCTCTTAAGAAGTTCCAAGCTTTCCCTCGTCTTTCTGTCTTCTTCTGGGCCCTCCAAACTTTTCCAGCCTTGCCTGTTACCCAGTTGCAAAGCTGTGTCCACATTTTCAGGTATCTGGATAGCAACACTCCACTCCTAGGCACCAATTTTCTGTATTAGCCTGCTTTCGCATTGCTATAAAGAAATATCTGAGACTGAGTAATTTATAAAGAAAGAAGTTTCATTGGCTCATGGTTCTGCAGGCTGCATACAAAGCATTGCACCAGCATCTGCTTCTTGCAAGACTTCAGGAAGATTTCAATTATGGTAGAAGGTGAAGGTAGAGCCAGTGTACCACATGGTGAGAACGGGAACAAGAGAGAGCAATGGGGGGAGGTACCACACACTTTTAAACAACCAGATCTCTTGTGAACTCAAAGTAAAAGCTCACTTATCACCAAGGGGATGGTGCTAAGCCATTCGTGAGGGATCTACCCTATGATCCAATACCTACCACAAGGCCCCACGTCCAACATTGGAAATCACATTTCAACATGAGATTTGGAGGGGACAAACACCCAAACCCCATCAATGTCCCATATCGTAGTGGGGGGTTGGGTTACATGACCATATCCATTTGTCAAAATTGTAGAGGGAAGATTTTTGTGCATTTCAATGCATATAAATCTTATCTTAAAAACTGCAAAACAAAACCCAATAATCTAGTGGCGAGGTGGCGAGTAGGAGGAATAGATGAAACCAGAGTGACAAAACAATGTTGGTAATTGTTGAAGCTTCGTGATGAGTTCCTGGGGATTCATCACACTCTTCTGTTTATTTGTACATATTTGTCCTTTCTTAAAAAAGTGAAAGAAAAAATGTGGGGGATTTCACATACTTTGGCTCAGGGCCTTGTTGGAAATGATCAGGGAAATGTCCTTCGAGTGAAGCCGGAAGCTGCCAGCATTGGTGTCTTCTGACCCTCCTGGCCGTTTGTATACACCTGCAAGGACTGTAATATCCGGAGGCATCTTGCCAAGAATTGTCTGAAAATGCCTCACTCCTGGGCTTTGCTGTCATGTGAGGAGTCAAGATTCACTGGTGTTAGGGATGTGAGATTCTTTGACAGTTTTGCAGGCTTCTTCTGACAAAGTTTTGAACCGACACTTTCTCAAGGTGACCTATCTTCAGCAGAGCTGGATCTTTTCTTCCTCATCTCTGTCAGGAGCAGGGGTGGGAGCTGGTCGCCTGGACCAGGCTGCAGAGCTGAGACACCCAGCACTTTCTCTGCTCTGTGGTTCTCACTCTCAAGAGCCGAGAGGAGTCAGTTATGTTAGAAGCAGCTTTCTCCAATTCTGGGGTTATGCCTTTTCCTTGCTCAGGACGGAGTCTTGCATCATTTGTTATCCATGGCAATTTTGGTTCACTCACAAGAGCCACTGTCAGAAAGTTTTCTTTCCCCACCCTCAGCAGCAGAGCAGCCCCCAAGTCATCATAGGAATTCCTCAATTCCTGCAGAAGGGAAGGAGACAGCCACAGCGCAGCTCGCAATGGAAGCAGCACTGCCTTCCCCAGGCTACGGCCTCCATTTGTGAAATTCAAAGCCATGCACAGAGACTGGGATTGTGGAGGCTGTAAACCCTTTCAAGAAACAAACAAACAAACAAACAAAAAACAAGCATCATAAGTAAACATGAAAACTAAGATTTAGGATGCTGGTAAGAAATGTTTTCTATTCCTGGCTAACATGGTGAAACCCCGTCTCTACTAAAAAAATACAAAAAACTAGCTGGGCGAGGTGGCGGGCGCCTGTAGTCCCAGCTACTCGGGAGGCTGAGGCAGAAGAATGGCGTAAACCCGGGAGGCGGAGCTTGCAGTGAGCTGAGATCCGGCCACTGCACTCTAGCCCGGATGACAGAGCGAGACTCCGTCTGAAAAAAAAAAAAAAAAAAAAAGAAATGTTTTCTATTTAATCCCACCAAGTTATCTAATATCAAGTCTTAAGTGATGCTGGGAGCTTCCAGGCGTTTGTCCTTCCTCTCCATCCCCGACTCCTGCCCCCAGCAAACCCCATGCCTGTCAGGGGCTTAGCTGCATCCTTGCTTACCCACCTTCACCTGAGCTTGCATCGAGATGCAATGCAGGCATTTCAACACATGCATTTACCATCTCCCGGGGAAGGTACGTGGTTTTGTTCATTTGAAAAATACAAAAACTTTAAAAATTATTCAAAACTTTATACATACAAATTAATAATTGAAAATCCACATCCCTAACCCCACTCAACTCTTCTCTCATGCCCTCTCCCACAAATAACCACTGAAAAAAAAAAAAAAAAACTAGCGCATCATTAGCACCTGGGTTTTTTTCTTCTTGCGTACGTTTTGGATCAGAGTGGGGCAAATAAAGAGATAAACCCTAGGAAAGAAGTTGGTCAACATAAACTCTTCAGTACAGCTCCCTTCCTGCACCCCCAGCTGTGCTTTTAATCCTGAGGTGTGTCCCCAGGGAGGTGGTGGAGGCAGCTGTATTCAACGGCTTCTCTGTAGTGCTGGAGAGGGAATTAATCCTGCCTGCTGTTGCAAGCAGATTCTTATCCACATTATCAGAAAAGATAGCAGGAGGAAGCCGACAAGGGTGAGCAGGCCACCGAGCAGACGGTCCTTTATTGTGGCAAACTGCTCCTTTAATTTCTGTGACAGAGTAATACAGAGTCCCAGGCTACGACCTTTTCTCAGGCCATTATGGAAGTCAGATTTGGCTCCGTCAGGAGGCATCATTGGAAGGCTTCATCACACACTCCACACATAAGGTGACCCTGCAAAGTGCTGGATAAAAATGGATGGGTGGATCCCACTCTTCCCCCAAGCAGCACACACAGCGGGAGAGCCCAGACAGGCGGCAGTGTGTGCTGGTACATGGGCCTGCGGCTACCCTGGACCACACCACCCTAGACAGGTGGTGGAGGGAAAGCAGAGGTGGAGGGCCCAGCACTGAGCTGGGCTGGCAGGAACGAGAGAGCAGGAAATGAACTTGATGTTGGACCCTCTGAATAAGCTGCCGGGGTGCCCAAATCACCCCACACTGCAGCAAGGTATGTCCTGAACTCCTGCTGGCTAGAGCTTAGAGGAGCTCAGGGTATCCTTGGACTTGGCGGTTGTCTGGGACATTGGAAGGCCTCTAAGAAAGAGACCTAGGACTCTCAGGGGAATTGTCTGAAGCCACAGAGGCAGCCAGTGGCTGAACCGCCCTGGAACCCAGGTCTCGTGTTCCCTACTCCCATGTTTGTGCTTAATCCTGGATGCTAAGAAGATTGGCAAGAGGAGAGAGGTGGGAAAAAGGCAACTGTTCCTTCTGGGGGAACCATCTTCGGAGGCAAAACCCTAGCGTCCCAGCAGTACTCCGTGGAACCTGTTTTGTAGGCAAACATTCCCACTGCTCCCAGAAGCCGTCAGCCCTGAATTGAACAGTCCCAGGAGGCCAAGGCCTGCAGGGGGCACTGTTGGTTCTGATGAGGCCCTGATGGTGCTCAGCTGGGCCTGGGTGGAGGCATGAAGATACAAAAGCACCAGGAACTGGCAGCAAGGCAATCCAGCCTGGCCTAACTTGGAGAGACCCCTGTTCTAACTGCAGCTCTGTCACTGAGTCGCCCAGGTGACCTTGGACAAGGAGTGGTTTCTTCTTTGCCTTCATCATCGGCCTCATTACCATCAGCCATTATGCAGCACTTGCTAGGTGGAAGGCACCATGTCAAGCATTTTATATGGTCTGAGTCTTTGAGTCCTCACAGCAATCTATGATGTGGGTGCTATTACCACCCCATTGTACAGATGAGAAAATCACGAAATGAAAGCATTGCACTCTCTGGGGTTTTTCAGCTCCAGCACTGGAGGACTCTGTGCGGCTTCTTTGTTGATTCAGTCTAATCTAACCAGAATCAAGGGCACACCCAGGTAGTTAGAGCAAATTACTACACTGCGCCACTGCATTAATATACAAACCTGGAGACTTCTGGCAATTTGGGGGAGTTTCTGGATCTTTCTGGAAAATTCCTGCATTTTCCTCCCTTCCTTTTCTTCTAGAAGCAGCAGTAAGGGGAGTCGGGGCATGGCAGCCAAGGTTGTAGCATGGGAAAAGGTGTGTCTGTCTGGCAGTTCCAATTCTGTACTTGCTGAGGGCCCGCCTGGGGCCTGCCTTGCCTCCTTTTTTGGGAAATGTGGCATTGGATTCTCTGACAGCCTTGTCTTCTTCTCTATAAGTGGGGGTTCTCCAGGAGGCAATTAGATACTTCCCTAGGGTCTGAAAATGACCAGCACTCAGACATTTTCCCATAAAGGGGAAGACATGCGTGGCAGTGACTAAGGAAGTCCCTCTCCCTTTCCATCCCCATGGACACCAGCCAGAACATCTACTCTAGGAAGCATCCGAAGTGGAGCTGCCCATGCCAGAGCTTCCCCCAGCACCCTCCAACTAGGGGGTGACCCAGGTGTCTGGCTGGACACTTGCTGCTGGCAGAGTTGTGTCATCGTTGCCAAAGAAATCTTGATGGAAACAGCCCGATCTGCTCAGGTGGAATTACAGACTAATGGGAGAAGAGGTGATGGCGATAGGTTCACACATACTCACACATCCAGGATAGTGAAATGGTTAATCCCACACAGGAATGGAGCTCAGGGTGAATTCATTACTTACCAAAATGATGCCCACTAAAGAGGGAGATCCGAGTGGAGTGGAACGATTCCAGAAAGTGCCTTAGAAGTGAGGTTTTTGGTTTTTGCTTTTTGGGTTTTACTTTCTTCCTTCCTTTCTTTCTTTCTTTTTTTTTTTTCTTTCTTTTTGTCTTTCTTTTTTTTTTTTTTTTTGACAACATCTCGTTCTATCATGGCTCACTGCAACCTCCACCCGAGGGTCCCAATGATCCTCCCACCTCAGCCTCCCCAAGTGCTCGGATTACAGGCATGAGCCACTGTGCCCGACCAAGTAGTGAGCTGAGGCAGAACTCCCATCTTTTAAAGGCCACTCCCACCCACCACCCTCCCATCTTGACGGATGCCTTCATTGTACTCAGACCTGTGCTAAGGTGCAGGGAAAGCTGCTTGCTGATTTAGTCATTTATTTATTCATGCCACAACCCAAAGTCGAAAGTCTACTTGCCAAATACACAGTGCCTACAGTGATGCAGGGAGATTTTCTTGGAACGGGGATTTTGTCAATCAAGGCTCTGAGTCAGGAAGTACATAGAATACAGGCAGACAATTAAGGATATTGACATTCCCATTCTTCTTTTTTGGAGAATGGCCCAGTGGTTTTATCCAAGGCTGCTTTGAAGCTCCAAGTTCAACATGTAAAATGGCGGCCACTATGCATTCTTACCTACATTGAAGCTTGGGTAGCTCCTGTCTGCTCATTGAAGAAACACTTATGACAAACCTGTGTGCCCTGCACTGTGCTGCATGACTTGGGGTGGGGGGGAAGATGCAGAGAAACAGTAGGTGATGTCCTTGCCACCAAGGCACCCTTGGGCTCATGATGCCTCTGCTCAGATCCCTCCTGCCTGACCTGAACACACCTGTGCCTCTCACCACTCCACTGTCCACAGTGTCTGGGTAGGTGGTAGACACTGCCTGGGCTTCAGTAGGAGATGTGTGTGTGTGTGCCTGTGTGAGTGTGTGAATGTGTGTAAGCATGTCTGTTGTGAGAATGTGCATAATAGGGTGTGTGTGCCTGTGTGAGTTTGTCTCTGTGTCATGTAAATGTGAGTCTGTGTGTATTGCTGAGTGGGTATGCAAATGAGTATGTCTGAGTGTGGGTGGGTCTGTGTGTTTATAGGTCTGTGTATGTGTGTGCCAGCATGTATATTGGTGTGTAAGGGTGTGTGGTGTGCAAATGAGTGTACCTGTGTGCATTGGTGTGTGTGTATCTGTGAGTGGTCTGTATGTGTGTTTGTGTGTCTGGCGGTGTTCCTGTATTTTGGTATGTATCTTGCATGAGGTGAACGTGCGCCATACGGTCCGTGAGTTTTTGCGGATCCGTCCGTGCGGTGGCCAGGTGAGTCCGTGAACGAGCTCTGTGGGTATGGTGTCCATTGCGTGAACGAGCGCGCATGTGGTGCGTGATCCCGCGTGAGGGCGTCCGCGGACGATCCGGTGGCCCAACGTGCGCAGAAATCGCATGCCCGTGGTCCCGTGCGTATGCGGCATACGCGACACCGTGCGTCCCAGCATACGTGATCAGGCAAACCGGTGCGTGCATATGCGGATCAGGTCCTGCGTATACGTGATCGTCCCGGTGCGCATACGGATCTGCGTACGTGCGTCCGTGAACAAGGTCCGGTGCGAACGATGCGCGTGCCCGTGCAAATTGTCCTTGTGTCACGTAAACGTGATCCGTACAGTGCGCATTACGTGATCAGCGTCCCGTGCGTATTATTACGATCAGGTGTCCGGCATAAGATCAGGTGACATAGGATTCCAGGGATATGTGTGGATTCAGGTGGTTCAGGTGGTATGGTGGATTCCAGGTTCCTCAGGTATATGGGGTGGTGGTCTAGGAGTATAGAATTTAGTGGTGGATTCCAGGGTGGATCTCTAGGTTCTGAATGGGAGCCCCAGTGGATTCTTAGGGGAATGGACAGGGAACAGGGATTCAGGGAAACTTAGAATGGAAGGAATATGGAATGGAATGGAATGGAATGGAAACAGATCAGGGTGTAAAATGTGTGACAAGTGAGGTGTGTGGGGAGTACGTGTGAGTGTGGGGGTGTCTGCATTTGACTGTGCGTGTGTGAGGGCGTGTGTGTGTAAATGTGTGCGTGAGTGTAGGGTGTGTGCGTGGAGGCGGACTTCCTTGGGGAAATGCAGGCTGAGATTTGCCTGAGCCAGGACCGTCGGGCCGGGGGAGGCCGATGGACGGGAGGGTGTGAACGCCCGTGGTGGGTGACAGGAGCCTGGGTGGAGAGGGCTGCGGCAGCAGGAACGGGAACGGTGGGGAGTTGTGGAGGTCGCTGGGCGGGGAAGCGCTGACCGCGCTGCTGCTGCGGGAGAGGAGCCCCAGCGGGACGCGGGAGCCTGCCGGAAGGAGCCAGCAGGGGGCGCGGCAGCGGCGTCCGGCGTCCGGGGGCTTTGGGGGACTAGAGGGGAGGGAGGGTCATGTCCCCCCCGCCCGCCTTGGGCGGTCCCGCGCACCCGCTAGTGTCTGAACCGGGGGCTGCATCCACGCGGGCAGAGCAAGGAGGCTGGAGGCTGGAGGTCAGAGGGCGAGGAGCGCCCCGTCAGGCACATCCCCGAGGGGACGTCCTCAGGGGCCAGGGCGAGTGGGACCCTCCCAGGCGGCGGAGGGAGCAGCCTCCTGATGTGGGTGTCTTTGGGAACACGCGAGGGCGATGGCCTCGTCTTTGTCCCCGCGCAAGGGCCATAGCGCGGGCCGGACGCAGGAGCCTCCCGGCCTGGCACGTCTTGCGGCGGTTTTGCGTTGGCGCTTGCAGATGATCGCCCCCTCCACCCCGCCCGATTCGTCCAGCGCTGTCTCCTGAAGAGCTGCTCCCATAAGCCCCGGGGGATTTGCCGCGCGCTGCCGCCCCTCTGCCCGGCGTTTTCGCAGCAGCCCCTCCTGGGCCCCTCCAGTGTGTCTCTGGCTGATCCGGGTGTCGTAATCCTGGGTTCTGGCATCGGAGCCGTTGCTATGGGGATCTCACCCGCCGATTCAGCATTTTGTCCGTGGGTTCGGTGGGGGATGAATGTGAGGAACAGGGAGATGAATGGAGTGGGGGAGCAGCTCACTGCTGGAGGGCTGGGCGTAATTCTCTGATCCTCTCCTGGGGGAGAGGTTTGCAAGCTGGCGCGGAGGAAGTAGGAAAGGGGATGTGTGAGTTTCCTGGGACTGCTTTTAAAAACTACCACAAACTGGTGGCTTAAAACAACAGAAATGTATTTCTCCACAATTCGGGAGGCCAGAGTCGAAATTCAAGTTGTCAGCAGAGTTGCTTTCTAAGGATCCCTTCCAAGGCTCTCTCCCAGCTTGGGGGCTGCACAGTCCTTGGGGCTCCCAGACTCGCATCCCTCCAGTCCCTGCCTCTGTCCTTTTGTGGCTTTCTCCTCCATATTTCTGTGTCTGTTCCTTTTCTGTCTGGTATAAGAACACCCTTCTGTGGATTTAGGGGCTACCCTGAGTTAATGATGATCTTGTCTCAAGATTTCTTTTTTTTTTTTTTTTCCTGGAGACAGGGTCTGGCTCTGTTGCCCAGGCTGGAGTGCAGTGGTGTGATCTCAGCTCACTGCAGCCTCTGCCTCCCTGGTTCAAGTGATCCTCCCACTTCAGCCTCCCAAGTAGCTGGGAGCACAGGCACACACCATCACAGCTCGTTGTTGTATTCTTTGTCGAGATGGGGTTTCACTATGTTTCCCAGGCTGGTCTTGGACTTGTAGACTCAAGTAATCTGCCAGCCTTGGCCTCCCAACGTGCTGGGATAACAGGCCTGAGCCGTTGCACCCATCCCTCATCTCAAGATCTTTAATTACTTCTGCAAAAGCCCTTTCCCCAAATAAGGTCAATAAAGGCCCCTTTACAGATTCCAGGGATTTGGGACTTGGACACACCTTTATGGAGGTCACTGTTCAACCCATTACAGTGGGAAACTCATACAGAAAAGTAGCTTTGCTGCCTTGGACCCAACATGCCAGCCTGTGAGCATCAGGATCAGGCCGATTCTGCTAGAAATCTGCCTCTTTGCATCAGCAGAGCAGCCCGTTCCTCACTCTGGAGGTCATGCTTTGGAGTGAGTGGTTAAACACACTTTCTCTGCAACCAGGCTGGCTGAATGAGGGCCCCAGCTCTGTTACTGACTAACTGTGAGATTTGGGGAAGCAACGGAAACCTCTGTGTGTCTCAGTTTCCCAAGCTGCAAAACGAATAATAGTTCCTTCCTATAACTTTCAACAAGCCTTTCGCACAGTGCTCAGTGCTCCGGATTGACCGCACGGACGTTGTGTTCCTGCTAACCAGGTCCTGACTCCCAGTTCACTCCTCCTGTGAAGAGAAGCTCTTTACTCTGTCCTCCACAGAGAACCCTACAGAAAGCTTCCCACCTGCAGTTCCTTTGTGCACCAGCATGCTTCAAATGGGTGTCAGGTGGGTGGAGGCTTTGACCCCCTCAGCCCCTGAGAGCCTGAAGCTCTGGGTCTCCGCCTCCATGGTCGGCAGCTTCTCTTGTTTGCCTGGGTGCGCCATCCCAGCGCTCTCATTTCATCATTTCACAATGTTCCCAGAGAAAAACTTCCCTTGTCTTTGGCAACATGAGAAAATCAAGGACAAGTCAGTGAGTTTTTCCTTTAAGTTCACTTTTTTTTTTTTTCCCCCAAGCTGCAAAGACTATCTTTTGTTCAGATTTTTGGCCTTCTTCCATTTTTAGCGTAAAGTGTGTTCCGCCTTTGAGGACAGAATAGTGACGATGGGCAAGCCACTGCTTCGTTGCTTGCTTGTGTTTCAATGTCCTTAGGTGGCAAAATAGAAGGCTGGAATCCTTATGTGAGCTCCAGATTACTGGAAACTTCCCTTGTCTATGAAATCTCAAAGTCTGGGAACCACTGCCCTGGAATTTACAAAACATTTTCAGGCACATAATCTCACTCATTTCCCATTTGACAGTTAGTGACAGCTAATGAGGTTCCAGGATATTTTTTTGACTTGGCCAAGGTCACATGGCTGGGAAATAGCAAAGGCAGGACTTCCCATTGAAAGCCATGCCCGCTTACCACAAGGAATAACTGAGTCTCTTTTCTCTAGTACAGGAATCTCACAATAAGTCTCCCATTTCAGAGCAGCCGTCAGTCTAACATGGGTCTGTCTTCTCCTCCTGTAGGAGTTCAGTGTGTGCGGATCTCAAAGAACCTCCCTCCCAGCACCACTGAGGTGCTGAGGATGCCCCTGAAACGGCCTCAGACTCGACTTGGACTATGGGTTCCATCCGTAGAGTTGGCCTCACTGACAGCATTACAGGAAGGCTTCGAGGCAGCTCCCTGTGACCATGTGGCGATCGGACCATCCCTGGCATCCCACTTTGTGGGTGAGGAGACTGCCTCCTAACTGTGGTAAGTCCCAGCACCCCATGCTGCCTCTGTGGGTCTGGAAGTTTGGTTCATTCTCTTCACATGGGATGGTGGGATTCAGCAAAAACGGAGAGTTGGGCTGCAAACTCTTGAAGGTCAGCCCATCTGGGAACTCATTTTGTGCATGTACGCTGGCACTTGCTATGCAGTAGACACTGTTCTAGGCACTTGGGATACATCAGTGGACAAAACAGATGAATATCCCTGCCCTCCTAGAGCTGACATTGTGGGAAAGAAGGAAGATGGATAATAAACAGTAGATAAATAAATAAGGAAATTAAATCACAGGTTGGCAGGTGGTAAGTGCTATAGAAAAGAGGAAAAGTGGTGGGAAAGGTGGGAGTGTCAGGAGGGGGTGAAGTGGGTCACAATTTACAATGGACTGGCTAGAAAGTCTACGAGTTTCCTGTTTCTCACCGAAGCATCCAAAAGACTCTTTAAGATAAGACGTAGCAAGTAGCACCCCATCCCCCCAGCCCATGTAGTCAGCGGTTCTTTACTCTGATGGAGGAATCTGCCTGACTCTGTAGCTACAACGGAGGCTTCAGCTGGTCCCACTAGGAGCTTGTAAGTCAGATGGTCCACTTGAGGTGTCCCAAATGTGGCAAGGAGGCTGTGTCAACTGTCTCTGGGTATAGGCTGTCCCCAGGGAGGGGGTGTGACCTTTAGCATCAGCAGCCAACACTCCCAGCAACTGAGGAATGGCTGTGTTGGCCCTGACAGGGCATCCGGGCAGCACAGCACACCACCCACAACAGGGGAGAAGAACCGTGGAGTGTGGTGTTGCACGCAGAGTCCTTAGCACATTGCCTGGCCTGTGAGGATGCTCACTAGTGTGACGGGCGATTTTCTGAAAGGTAGTGCTCCCTCCTCCATGAAGCATTTTCTTGACTTGACTTCTGGGACCTCACAGACTCCTGGTTTCCCTCCTACCTCCCTGGCCACTGTTGCTGACTCTTCTAAATGCAAACGTGCCTCAGGACTCAGTCCTTGGAGCGTTTGTCCCCGCCAGCTGTGCACGCACTCATCCATTCTCATGCCTTTAAATACCATTTATAAGCTGAAGACACTTAAATTTTTATCTCTTCCTTGAACCTTGCATTGAACTCCACACTCGTATATCTAAACTGCCTACTACATATCTCCACTTACGTGTCTAATAGCCTGTGGCGGCTGTAAAATTGCTGTTGAGGGGACCACGGTGACCGACACCCCACTGCTGCCCCAATGGGCCCACCCCTATGGCGTGCTGAAGTCACACATGATGTGGGCTTCTCCCAGCCAATAGCTGAGCAGATGGGATGGGGTTAGAGGGGGTGGTGCCAGGGCAGGTCCGCACCTGTGGGATGTTGGATACCCCATGGGAGGTTTTGGCTCAAGGACCTTCCATCGGCCTGAGTGAACGCTCTTGGAGCTGTGCTGTGGTTGGAAGCTCTTCCTCCCAGGCCTCCTTCCATCCCCCTCTCCTTCATGGGTGCCAGGCCTGCATGGCAGTCTGCCAGCGCCTGCTGCCTCCCCTTTGTCCTTCACAGCCTTTGCCCCCAGTAAGTCTCTCCCATGTCCAATCCTGTCTTGGCATCTGCCCCTTGGGACATCCAAAGCAACACAATGGCATCTCAAATTTCACATGCCCAACACTGAATTAACCAGCAACTCCTTCCCCTAGAAACGCTGGCTTCTCCCCTAGCCTTCCCCGGCCTCATAAGTGGCAGTGCTGTCTTTTCATCACTCAGGTCGTCGTCAAGCCTCCTCTCTCATCCCTTTTCTGGCCCAGCAGCAGATCCCGCTGACACTCAGTTCAGAGGCCATCCAGCATCTGACTGTATCCTACCCTCTGCTGCTCTAGCCCAGGCTCCCATCTGCTCCCACCTGGTTTGTATCAGGTTCTCCTGCCAGCTCCCTTCTCTCCTTCTTGCCCTGCCCCTCTCACCAGCTGTTCTCAGCAAGCAGCCCAGTGGCCCTTTCAGAATGTCAGAATACCCAGTGCTCTGCCCATGGGCTCCTGTGTCACTCTGTATAAAAGCCAAAATCCTGAGTGAGGCTCTTCCCCACTTCTCCCTGTCCTCTCCTCCTCCTCCCACTAAGCCCTGCATCCTTTCCTGCTCTTGCTCAGCACCTCAGTGCTTGCTGTTCCCGCCTCCCATCCCTACCCACCTGCTCATGAGCCTCCCATCCTTATCCACCTGCTCATCCCCCCCACGCTGCTGCCTCCTCTCCCCAAGGCTGTGCGCAGCCACCACCTTCTCAGGCTTTCCCTGACCAGCCCCACCTGGGATGCCTCACTCCCCTTCCCAGGCAGACTCTGAGATACATTTTGCTCTTGGACTTTGTTGGTCTGACTCCTGCCATGAGCACAGATGCTCCGTGGAGGCAGAATGCTGGTCTCCGTTTCTATCCCCATGCCTGCACAATGCCCAGTGCACAGCAGGGTCTCACAAAATATTTGTTGAATGAATGAAGAGAGAAGTCTCAAAAAAAAAACTGACATGTAATATTTGATAAATATTGACTTTATAAAATTTTGTTTGCTTTTATATCATAAAATTCAAGAACTTGTGGAGCAGAAACAAAAATAACGGATAATCCCACTGTTTTGATGCCACTTATTGATATTTGAAAAGAGGTAAAAATAAAATATGAAGACAGAAAATCCCATCATGTATCAAAAGGCATGGAATGAAAAGAAAGAGCCTTCTACCAGGACCTCCTGTATCACCCAAGAGTGTCATTTTTCTCAGGCACTGAGAAGGGCCCCTCCAACAGGGCAGGTGAGGCCAGGGAAGTACCAGGAGCAGCTGGGAGCCAGCTGTGGGCAGTGATAGGACTCTATGACATCGACACCCTGTGGCTTCATTTCTCTGCTTAGAACTCCTTAGAGCAGTGGTCCCCAACCATTTTGGAACCAGGGACTGGTTTCGTGGAAGACAGTTTTTCCATGGGTGGGGTGGGGATGGTCTCAGGATGAAACCGTTCCGTCTCAGATCATCAGGCATTAGATTCTTACAAGTGGTGCACAACCTAGATCCTTTGCATGCACAGTTCCTGTGAGAATTTTGTTGGTGGTGGTGTTTTTTTTTTTTTTTTTGAGACAGAGTCTTGCACTGTCACCCAGGCTGGAATGCAGTGGTGCAGTCTTGCCTTACTGCAACCCCCACCTCCCAGGTTCAAGCGATTCTTGTGCCTCAGCCTCCCAAGTAGCTGGGATTACAGGCACCTGCCACCATGCCTGGCTAATTTTTGTATTTTTAGTGGAGACAGAGTTTCTCCATGTTGACCTGGCTGGTCTCAAACTCCTAACTTCAAGTGATCCACCTGCCTTGGCCTCCCAAAGTGCTGGGATTACAGGCGTGAGCCACCGCACCCAGCCTCCTATGAGAATCTAATGCCATTGCTGAGCTAACAGGAGATAGAGCTCAGGCAGTAACACTCACTCACTCACCACTCAACTCAGCTGTATGGCCCGGTTCCTAACAGGCCACAGACTGGGACCCCTGCCCTAGGGGATCCTGGTGGACTTAGGAGAAAATTCACACTCTTTCCAGTTGTTCTAAGACACTGAAAGGTCTGATTCTCACACTCCCTCCCTACACCCTAGCCCTGGTGGTCTTTCCTGCCTCGGGGCCCCAGTCCATGCTATCTTCTCCACCTAGAAAGCCTTCTTTCTCCCCACCACTTGGCCAACTCCAACTCCTCCTTCCGGTCTCAGCTTACATAAGCAGTTGTCACACTTGTGAGAATATTGGAGTTACCTGGAAGGGCTGGTGCCCAAAGTTTCTGATTCAGTAGTTCTGGGGTAGCCTGAAAATGTAGATTTCTAGTAAGTTCCTGATGCTGCTGCTTCTATGGCTGAGAGAACCCCACTTTGAGAGCCACTGGGTTATGTGACGCTTCTTTTTTCATATATATACTTTAAGTTCTAGGGTACATGTGCACAACGTCCAGGTTTGTTACGTATGTATCCATGTGCCATGTTGGTGTGCTGCACCCATTAACTCCTCATTTACATTAGGTATATCTCCTAATGCTATTCCTCCCCCCTCCCCCACCCCACAACAGGCCCCGGTATGTGATGTGCCCCTTCCTGTGTCCAAGTGTTCTCATTGTTCAGTTCCCACCTATGAGTGAGAACATGCGGTGTTTGGTTTCCTGTTCTTGCGATGCTTCTTTAAGACGCAGGCTCCAGATTCCTCTCCCACCCCTTTCTAAATGAAATCCTCCCGTATCACCCTGTGCTTTTTCTTTATCCCGGTTATCACAATTTTTAATTACACGTCTTTTTGTATCTAATGACTATCTTCTAATCCAGACTAGGCCAGAGTGAACATTTTAATTTCATCCCTCTATTCTTTTTGTATTAAAACAATAACAAAGACCAATAAACAGATATCGTACCAAGATAGTGTCTTTAGAAGGGAGGAAACTAACATTTGTTGAACATGAGTAAATATCTTGCACTATCATAGATACTTCCAGAAGAATGATAATCAACAGTGGCCACCGCTTACTGAGCACCTACTGTACGCCAGGCACTGTACTTGGGCAGGATCAATGACGGCTTTGTTCACTTCTGTACCCTTAGTGCCTGGCCAATAGTGATACTTAATAAGTGAATGAGTGGATGAAAATAAACAGTTCTCCTGCACAGAACATTTTCTCCTCTCCTGGGTGATGGAGAGCTGTTCCACTCTAGGATTTGTTTTATAGACCCATGTCTTATCTGGGGCAGGAGTTTGGGATCCTTCAAGATGTTGATTGTGGTCCCACCTCCCCAGGAAGATTGACAAGGCCCCTGGGAATACGGTGCTCTCCCAGCATGGTGCAGAGATAGAGAGCCGAGCAAGACAGACACTTTCCCCTCTGCTGTCTGTTATATAAAATAAGAAGAAAGAAAGAATTGGGGGAAAATTCATAGGCTGGTCTAATTCCATTAAATACAAAGCAGAAAATAACAAGAAGATCAAAGCAAGGCCAAAAGGAAGGAGACAGAAAAATAAAAGGAGGGGGACAGAGAGCCCGGAAGGGAGGAAGTAGAGGAAGAAAAGTAAGCGGGAGAGCATGTCCACTGAAAATTGGTTGTCCTCTTCCTAGGTGTCTGTGGGCTACCTGCCAAATCAATTGATTACATCTGTAGGCAGAGTTGCCTTTTTATTTCACACCAATTTTCACGGGCAGCGTAAGATAAAAATGGAAGAGACGAAGTGAATGGGAAAAGATGATTGAATGTTGATGTAAAAAGGGAAGGTGCGAGGAAGGGGGGCCGCTGTACATGCAGTTACAAGAGCTTGCTGCAGAGGGGATTTTGGATCATGTGCCCCTCCCACCCCTTTATTCTTTTCTTTCCTTTATATACTCTTTGAAAACCCATGTCTCCTATTCCCGGTGACCTACTTGCCACAACCCACCTTGGCAAAATCAATGGATATGCCCCAGGACTCCAGGAAGCAGTGTGGCCTCAGAAAGCTTGGTGAGGAAGCAGAGGGCAGCTGATGACTCACTGCATGCCCTTAACTCAGGCTCTCCTACTCCTGAAGCCTCAGTTTTCCCACTTGGGGTGTGGTGATAATCATCCACTTAGCCATGATGCTGGGGAGTGCTAACAGGTGAGAAGTTTGAGATGTGCTTTGCAAAAATCAGGAACTATATGCAGGCTCCATAATCTCAGCAAACAAAAATCAGATCCTGCAAATGTAAAGCAGTGGCCCCTTGTGGGAGGGTGTGTCCCATAGTGGGCTGTCCTGGTCCGTGCTGGTGGGCTCTTGGGGGCTCAGTTCACTGCTGTCCCCCTGGAAGAGTATTCCACTTACTGGGACATCTGAGCCCTGTCTTCATAGGCCAGTGGCCAGCTATGAGGGTCTGTTTCCTAGAAACCCTTTGGTTTAGGCCTATCATCTGGGGACTATGGGAAACAGAGCCCTGCTAAAAACCCTTTCTGCAAAGAACTTGCCTCCCAGGTCCTGAGACTGTTCCGCACAGTATCGTAGGCAGAGGGGGAGCTGGGGAACTGCCCCTCCCAGCTTCCCAGGCACCATCCCAAAGCCAGTGGCAACACGACCCTCTCTGCTGATACAAGCAGAATTGAAGGTGGGAGAAAGGGCTGGCTTGCTGGCTTGTGTGTCACTTCAGTGAGGGGGTGTTTGACATTCTTCCCATGCTGGACCAGATCAACCTAATCTAAGGTCTTGATATCTGCTGCAAAAAGGGCAAAGCAGGATGCCACCGACCACCCATACACCTGCTTCTTTCTCTTGGCAGGCCTGAGCTATCACCATGGCAGGTGGTGCCCAAGGGTAGACTATGCCTCCTTGGAGGAGAGGGCCAACAGATGCCTCTGCTGTCCATCCATGGGGCTGTAACTTCTCTGGACAGGGAGCTGAGCATCCCTGGGGGTTCTTTAGAATCATCATGACACAGAGGAGAAAAATAAGGCCCAATGAAGGACATGATGCATCCCAGGGGTCGGAGCTAGGTTCAGGCAGAGGGGTGGCTGGAATTTGGGCTGGCTGTCTTTTATTCAGGTGCTTTCCATGTGTGCCTCCATATATGTGTATGTTTGTGCACAGATGCATTTGTGCATGCTCACGCATGCATGTGTGTGCAGAGAGGGGCAGGGGCTATGGACAGGGCGCCTTTTGGGGAAGCAGGCCACATGGGGAGGCCCAGATTTCCAGGCTGAGGGGTAAGCTTGGCTCCTGGGACAGGAGGCAGAAGTGATAAGTGCATTTGCCTTGTAAACTCAGGGCATGCCCTGCCTGGGGAAAGCGTGTCAGGAATTGTGTCAAACACCAGATAACTCCTGCTCATATTTCCTCTTTATGGCCACCTGCTCTGGGCACTCCTAGGTCCCCTAGTAGATCCCCATGCACAGACCCATCATACCTGCTGGGCTGGCCAGCTCCCGGGCCCCATCTGCCCTCCATGAGGAATGTTGGGGGCTGGGAGGGGTCTGTTTCATCCTCCTGTCTGTCCTGGCACCCACACGGTCCCTCACTAGGAGCTCTGCAAACAGGAGGTGCCCAGCAGGAAGGGGCCCACAGGAGAAGCCAGGCTACTATGTCAGGAGGCCTTTTCTCGCACGTGTGGGAGGGATGGCTGGAATGTGCGGCACCCCAAATATCACCTGCCACATGTCATCAGACAGTGCGCTTTTCCTTATGCGCCATCAAAGTCCCCATGACAATATATATCCCTGGGGTGGGGAGAGGGTGGGGGGCACCATTCTTTCATCTGACACCTTGGAGCAGGGATTTGTTCCTACCAAAAAGAGAACTGGACACAGATGTGAAAGAAAGTTGGGGCACCCAGGTCTCATCCCATGGATTGGCAAGTGTTTCCCAAATGTGGCATACCCTGTCGGTGGCCTGCCCTTCCTTCCTTGACCCACCCAGAGGACACCCCAGCTGCAGTGGACAGTTCATGCACATGCAAAGGCTGTGTACCCCAATCACCACTGTTCTTTGCTTTTCGGGGTTCTTTGGCCATGGAAGGAGGCTCAGCCCTGTAGGGCAGGCTAGAAGTGCTGGGAGTTAACTCCCTAAGTGGGTCTCTCAGCCCTGAGGGACAAGGGCTCCTGGAGAAATGCCCTGCTTTCCTGGTGAGTTCTACAGCCTCTTGGAGGCCTGAAGGGGTTGGGCCCCCATGTCGCAGAAGGGAAACTTGCTCCTTGGTACCTCTTTAATTGGCTTTCCTCTTTCCTCTTCTTACTTCTCCCCTCCCTCACAGTGCTTCCTGCAACCACCTCCCAGATAAATCACCAGTACTCCCATCCTTGTTGGAGGGCCTGTTTTTAGGAGAACCCCAACTAAGGCAGGAAGCTCCCCACACTGTAGTGGAGGGAGCCAGAATGCTGAGCTCTGGATGCCCCAGCTCTCTGGCTCACCAGCCATGAGATGCCAGGTATATCCCTTGACTTCTCAGAGCCTGTTTCTGCATTTGCAACATGAGGGTTACTGCTCCACAGTTCTGTGAGTCTGCTTCTTAAACGCTGGAAGAATTAAATTCATTCAGGGTTGCCACCGGGCAGAAGCACAGGCTATATGCTATAGATCTGGATTACAAGATTAAAGATCAATACAGCATTGTACAGAAGCAAGTGTTAAATTGGGTGACAAATGCTAAACAGAGCTGGGAGTGAGAGAAAGGAAGGATGTAGTTGAAGAAGGCTTCTTGGAAGAGGTGAGGATTGAGTTGGCCTTAAAGGAGGTAGGTTGGGGCCCAAGGCTTGGACGTAGAGCTTGGGAAGAGGCCTCTGGAGTCAGCCTGCAAGGGTGTGGGAGCTCCTACACCTATCATGGAATCTTTTCAATCCTGGCCAATGGCAGTGGGTCACCAGCTGCCATGTGTTGTGCCACACGGGAGGTGTTGGGGCTGCAGGGATGTTTCTGTTTTAATGACTATGTAATTTTTTAGGAAAAGGGGGTGATGGGAGCATATGGATAGTTTAAAAAGAGAGTGTTGGCCAGGTGCAGTGGCTCACGCCTGTAATCCCAGCACTTTGGGAGGCCAAGGCAGGTGGATCGCCTGAGATTAGGAGTTCGAGACCAACCTGGCCAACATAATGAAACCTCATCTCTACTAAAAATACAAAAATTAGCTGGGTGTTGTGGCGGGCACCTTGGGAGGCTTGGGCAGGACAATGGCTTGAACCTGGGAGGTAGAGGTTGCAGTGAGCTGAGATCGTGCCATTGCACACTCCAGCCTGGGCAACAAGAGCAAAACTCTGTCAAAAAAAAAAAAAAAAAAAAAAAAGAGAGTGTCCACCTTTTTCCCTTCTCAACTCATCACATATCATTCCCTTTCTGTCCCTTTCTACCTCTTCCTGTTGTACCCTCCTATCTCATTCCATTGCCTGCCTTTCCTTCCCTTTCCTGTCATCCCACCCTGTCCCATGTCACTCTATCCCCTCCCTTCTATCTCCTCCCCTAGCTCCCATTCCATCTCGTCCTGCAGCATCCCATCCCATCCCATCCCATCCCATCCCATCCCGTCCCGTCCCGTCCCGTCCCCGTCCCCGTCCCGTCCCCGTCCCGTCCCATCCCATCTCTCCTGCGTGAGAAGGGAATATTGGCATATGAGGAGACTTTGGAAACTTGTCTTCTTTGTTTGGCCAGAGTGCGGAGAGCTGCAGCTGAGGCTGTGGCCACTAAGAACCACCTCTGAGGTTGTGGACCTGAAGTGACAGATGGTTTGAGGGGCTCTGACTGAGAAAGCTGCTTAGACACTATTATTTCTAGAAGGAATAGACAATTTTTGTCTCTGTGGCCCAAGCAGGGAATCTCTGGGAAAGCTGTTCTCCTCTGCCTGGTGAGCTGGGGGCCAGTTCTCACAGTGCAGCAACCGCCCACAGGGAACTAGGACTCTTGCCTGCTTTCAGCTGAACTCTCTCCATCTCTTTTGACTTTGACTTCCTGACCACTGTGGGAGGCAATGCATAGAGTGGCTGAGAGCACAAATATTGGAGCCCAGCAACTGGGTTAAACCCCCAACTTTGCCACCCACCAGTGCTGGGACCTCACAAAGTCTCTGAAGAGCTCCCTGCTTCAGTTTCCCCACCTGCAAAGTGAGTCTAATAACAGCATATCTTTTTGGGTGGTTGTGAGGATTAGATGAGCTACCATATGCAATGCGTTTAGAAGAGTACTTGAAACACAGTGAGCTTTGTCATTGTTAGCTGCTCTCCTATCATCATCATCATCATCATCATCACCATCATCAATCATTTATCCATACAGGAAATGGAGGACCTGGCATTCTCTCCTCTTCTCTCTCTCTGTACCTCTTCTCTACTCCCTCCTTCCCCCTTCTTCTCTGTATTTGTTCTCACAGAGGAGGCTGAATCTGGGAGGTCTGATAGCGCTGGTTAATGGCTTATAGATCGTTGACGCGTCAGGCCTGATGGAAGTGTCTGTTAGGGTTGGCATTGGGAGCCGAAGTCAAATGGCCCGAGACAGATTCATGGCTGTCTTCCAGCCACGCCAGGAAAACACTCCCAGAAGGATACAAGGCTCTCAGAAGCTGGAGAAACTTAGAGCGATGGAGGGGGCCTTCCTGGGAGGCTGCAACCTTCCAACTATGCTGCAGGGCCCCAGAGCCCTATCTGCAATGTGGGGAACCCTCCAGAAGTCAGAATGGAAGTGCTGAGTAGTAACAAAGTGTGAGCAAAGGACAGATGCCCAGATTCACTCAGAAACAAGTCCAGGAAGACCTAACTAATGAGCACTAATTTGGAAAGAGACCAGACTGACCTGGTAACAAATTGTGAATTATGGATTTTTTTTTTTTTTTTTTTTGAGACGGAGTTTTGCTCTTGTTGCCTAGGCTGTAATGCAGTGGTGCTCACTGCGACCTCCGCCTCCTGGGTTCAAGTGATTCTCCTGCCTCAGCCTCCCAAGTAGCTGGGATTACAGGCATGAGCCACCACGTCTGGCTAATTTTGTATTTTTGGTAGAGACAGGGTTTCACCATGTTGGTCAGGCTGTTCTCAAACTCCTGACCTCAGGTGATCTGCCTGCCTTGGCCTCCCAAAGTGCTGGGATTACAGGTGTGAACCACCATGCCCGACTGAACTATGGAATTTTAAAGCATAGTTTTGCCATTCTCAACTAAATAGACCCCTATAGAAAGCACCTAATGTGTCTCTGTGTGTGTGTGTGTGCGTGCGTGCGTGTGTGTGTATAGGGGACAGAGGGAGAGGAGAGAGAATCCTATTCTTGTCCTGAAGGAATTCACAAATGGGGTGATACACAATTGTATTACTTGGCACTTAGCAAAATTTAATTACCAAAATGGCAAACCACAGGTTCTTGGGGAACCACTAGAAAGAACAGATGAATGATGTATAATTACCCATTTGTGAGTTTGCATGCAAGGCGGAGCTCTGCAGGGCTGGCATTCGGTTTGCTCTTCCCTGTAGGTTAAACACTTCTCTTTCACTCTGGTTTACACCTTGTTTGTTGCATGGCTGAACCCTCCCATTTCCTAACTTGCACAGGTACATTTCGGGCCCTCCAAAGTGGAAACCTCCTTGTTCTTCAGTGAACAAAGGGGCTCTTGCTGAATGCGTTGTGGCCCTGGAGTTGAAATCCATCTCCTTGACCTTGGAGACTGGTTTTTCCCAACTCAGGGGAAATTGCTAAGAGCCCAGCAGCAGGCTCAGTGTCTTTCTGGAGTTTTCAGAGCTAGGATGCTCCTCTCTCTCAGGCTCTTTAAGAACCTTCCAGCATCCACCTCCAAGGGGGAGGTTTGGCATTTCCATCTCCTTGGCTGGCAAATTGTAAATTTGGATACGAGCAGAAAATATAGTGACATCAAGGTTATGTAGTCCGCAGCTGACAAGATGGATAGCCCTCAGCTAGGCAGCATTTCCCAGCTTCTTCTTGGTTTGCACTCTCTCCACCTCTCTTTCTTTTAACCTTTTTTTTTTTTTAAAGAAAACATTTTTAGAGACTTTAATAACTGTGGAAGGATGCTGTAAGGCGGGCAGGGAAATCGATCATTTTTATTCGGTTGTGCGCGATAAAATGTAAGTTTGAGTCATAAATCTTCTTACCTTGAGGGAAAAGAACAGTGTGCCTGGCTATTAATATGACTCCCTTTTTGTAGATTTTAATGAAGGAATCCCCCTCCCCACTGCAGAGTAATTCATAGCTGTGGACAGGGCAGGGCTGAGGCGGGAATTCACCCTTTCCTCCAATCTGGCAACTGCTGGTTCCCAGTCTCTCTCCACATCTGCGTGTATTCGCCATCTATTATTTTTAATCAATGTCTCACCAAACACATATAAAGCTCCCACTGTGTGCAAGACACCATGCCTGGCACCAAGGAGCAGGGGATGCTGAGGAATATCTCAGAGTCCTGGGTAAGTTGTCCACAAGAGGGCTCCTCTCCAGGCCCTGCCTGTGAGCACCCCAGATACCTCCCCACTTGTCTTGGCCACATCTATATCCCCCTACCAGAATGTGGCAAGAGATGAGGCATGCAGCTTGTGTTGGCCACAGGACTCCATTTTGGGTACCCTAAAAGGAAAGGCAGGGCTGCAGTCTCAGTCAGCTTGGGCTTCCATAACAGAATGCCATAGACATTTATTTCTCACAGTTTTGGAAGCTGGACGTCCAAGATCAAGGTGCCAGCTGATGTGGGTCCTGGTGAGGCCTCTCTTCCTGGCTTGCACATGGCCGCCTTCTTGCTGTGTCCTCCTGTGGCAAGAAGGGAGGGAGAGAGAATGAGAGCGCGTGCATGCTCTCTAGTCTTTTTCTTCCTCTTCTTATAAGGCCGTTCATTCCATCATAGGGGCCTTACCCTGTGACCTCATCTAACCCTAATCACTTCCCAAAGTCCTCACATCTAAATACCATCTCACTGGGGTGTTAGGGCTTCAATATATGAATTTTGGGGGAACACACATGTTCAGTCCATAACAGACCTGTGCTGTGGAACTCGTTTCCTCTTTCTTCTTCCTGGGGGGTTGAGTGGGGCGGAGTTGGAAAGTGTGATGTATGGTGTGTGGAGAGGACAGAAAGTGACCTCTGCTGCCAGGTGGAAAAATGCCCACCCACCTCTCCTGCCACATCAAGTCTGTAGCCACAGTGTAGGTGGGTTCAGTCCACTGCTACCTCCTGCATCCTTGCCCTAGCATCCCTTCCTCAGGTTCTAATCCTAAACCTCCATCAGTTCCCTGTTTTCTGGATCCCTCCCGCAGCCAGGCCCCTCTCCTGCTGTGGCTCACCAGTGATCTGGACATTGCTGGCAAAATAAGCTGCCTTAAACATCCGTGGTGCACACGCTGCTCTGCAAACAAAGACAGGGCATCCAATTATTCCAAAAACAAGCCGTTTCTGTTTGCTTATCTGACTTGGACTGTTTGCCCCTGACATTGCTATTGATCAATTTGAAGTTTTCCCCTTCAAGTCCAACATGATTCATAATTTGCGGTTGGGAAAAGCCACCTGGGCAGTGGGCCCCCTGAGACCAGGGCCTGTGCACCCATAATCTCATTTAATCCTCTACGTGGTTGGGATCATGATTTCTATCTGAAAGGCAAAGAAAACTGGGGCTGGGGGAAAGCGAGTATTTATCCAAATCTTCCAACTGATAAGTGATGGTACCAGAATTTGAACCCAGGTCTGCCTGTTCCAAAGACTGGACCCTTTCTAATCATTGAGATGCCTCCTGTGTAGGCACCCAGTCTTTGGTGGTCACCCCAATTCAGAATTGCAATCAGACAACAAACATCAGAGAATACAAAAGGCTGATTGTGACTCTGTGTAGGGAACAAGGGTACCAAGCTGTGCTGACAGTTTGATGGTGGGTCAGTGTGACATCTTGGAAAAAAATAGCAGCTGATTATATTCTTCACATTGACACGTGTTTTTAAAGATTTTTGAATCAGATGTGAGTCAGGAGCATTAAGGCAAAAATGTAACACATTTGTATTTGGTGAATGTGGGAAATTTCTCCCTTGAAAACAAAGTGAGTAGTCACACTCGAGGTCTGGGTGCATAAATTATGGTACATTTATACCATGCGATATTATGCCCTATTGAAAACAATTAGAGCAATACTGGAGAACATAGAGTTCCCCAAGGTATTGTTGAGTGAGGAAAACAAGATGCAAGAAACTGAGTATCATATAATTCCGCAAAACAAATAATGACAAAAGGCTGGCTATACATGTTTAAGTGCATTATGGGTATAAGTGAATGCACGTGGGTGTGTATAAAAAGTTACATACATACATGTATACTACATGTAGTGTGTGTATGCATATATTTATACAGGATAATATGATCGTGAAGAAGAATGTAGAAGGATCCCTCCAGGGATATTAGCATGAATTTCTAGTGGTTATGGGTGGAGGACAGAGGAGAGGTGTCAAGGAAAGTCAAACTAACAAGAAAACAACTAAGAGTCTACACACACACACACACACACACACACAAAAAAAATCATGTAATGACAACAATTTATGCATTTATATAAAGGTACAGGCATTCATATACATACATTCAAAGAAAAGTTGTAAGTTATTTTCCTACAGCAACAGAGCACTTACCCCAGAGATCTGCATGAAGGCATGATAGTGAACAGGCCTCTGCAGACCCAGAAGGTGCAGTCTAGAGGCTGGGCACAGCTACTAGGAAGCCGCATCACAGGCTCCCCAACTCCCTGCAAGGGTTGGTTTATTCCTTGGCTTTACAGCTGGCACAAGGAAGAGGGGCACCTGTGTGATTTGGGCGTCTTCTCCAGCTGCTGCCTTGGAGTCCCCCACCTGGCTCAGGGGTAAGTGAAACAGTAGAAGGGGAAAATAAACTCTTTTCTACTTCTGCTAACATTAGGGTAACCAAAACACTGATCATTTAAACAGGGACCGCTATGAGAGTGAAGAACAGAACTATGAATAATCCAGGTGCAAACCAGGACTGTCCCTAGCACACGTGGCTGTAGGGTCACCCTAGCTATAGCTCCTAAATGGGGGGTCTACATTCTAAATTTCACCATCTTCTCCATGCAAATGTGAATACTAATTGATCCAGAACCCTGTAATTGTAACTGGAGCCCAGCAGGACTGAAATTACTCTTAATTATCATGCCACCCCAGGAGGGAGGGGCCTTTTCCCTCAAGGTTACAGAGACACATGGTGAAACCAAGGGGGATGGATGTGTGGCTTCCGTGGGGCCCTGCTTAACCACAAATGTCAATGCTCTGGGCTGAGCAGGGCTGGGATTCCTGCACATGCTCTGTGTGGTTGGCCTGACCTATAAGAGACTAAATAATGACCAGGCTTGCTGCTAGAGCACTTTGTAGCTGATGTATCCGGCATGACCAGCTTGGATTACTAAATGGGTACATGCTGATTAACTTATAAATTAGGTTGATGAACCCCCAACCTAGCTGTCTCAAGGATTTGCATTTCTCCCCAGTGCCCTTCTTCCCAAGCACCTCTTAGTTAATTCAAGGGATCTACATAGAGACTGGTGTTTGGACCAGGGCAGAGAGGAAGATAGGAGAGGGACAAAGATTATTTTTTCCCAAACTATTGATATCTAGTAATCTGAAATGCCATAATTGAGGGCTACAGGCAGCATTTTTTTCGGCTAGCAGGGGGAAGGCGATTTGAAATGGCCTTGAGAATATGACTAACACAAAGGAAGCAGACTGCAGAGACAGAGATGAAAGAAAGACCCTGATGATACTGTTTGAGCCTCTAGCACCCTCTTCCTTGTGCTGGATCTTCAGGAGTACCTGAAATCTGCTCCCCAAAGTTGGTAGAAAGAATAATGGCCCCAAAAGACATCCACATCCTCACCTCTAGAATCTGTGAATATGCTACCTTACATGACAAAAGGGGTATTGCACATATGATTAAGAATTTTGAGATGGGGAGGTTACCCGGGATTATCTGAGTTGGCTCAGTGTTATCACAAGGGGAAGCAGAATAGTTAGAGTCAGGAAGGGAGATGTGGCAGGAAATAAAGGTCAAAGTTTGCCATTGCTGGAAGGGGCTGTGAGCCAAGGAATTTCAGGCATTCTCAGAAGCCAAAAGGCAAGGAATGATTTCTTCCCTACATCTTCCAGAAGGAATGCAGCCTTGCCGCCATCTTGGTTTTAGCCACATAAACCCATTTCTGGATTTCTGGCCTGCAGAGCTGTAAAATAACATATTTATGTTGTTTTAATCCACTCACTTTGTGGTAATTTGTTACAACAGCAATTAGAAAACCAATACTCTCAGCTTTCTGGTGGCTTGAAGCAAATTATCTTGAGTTAGACTTGATTTTCTATCATTTGTAACCCCAAGAATCCTGCACTAGTAACCAGCTCCAGGAGGACTGGCATCCCTTTCCAGAAGAGCCCAGCTATGATACTCTCCCAACTTGTCCTTTACCTCAGAAGTCCTATAACTAGAGCTTGAGAGGCGCATGGGGGCAGATTTGTCAACTTTCTCCTGCAAATGAAAAATCCAGCCAGGCTCAGATAGATCCAATGACTTGCCTGAGTAGTTGAAGGGGTTTTTACCCAGCATGGGTTCTAGATCTGGAGTCCATGGAATGGCTGCTGTGGCCCAGTAGACCTGTGAAGTCCTAGAAAAGAGCACAGGTTTGAACAAGAATGTCTGTCGATACCTTTCTTTCTTCAGCCCTTTGGATGGTCCAGAACTACATCTCCCTGGGGCTGCTCTTGCAGCTGAGGAACCTGGAGGTCTAGCCCATCCTGACCTTGGCTCTGCCCTGTGCTCCACGCCCAGCTGACCCATCTCTTTCCATGACACTCCCTTGACGGCCTCCCCCACGGAGCACATTTCTGAGTGGAGCTGCCTGGAGCTACCACTGAGATCAATCTCTTGGGATGCCGAAACGCAGACACCATCCTGCCTCCCAGATCTGATTGTTTTGACAGCCTCACCAAATTACAAAGCAAAGGCCCTATTTGGTGATGAGAAAAGCAATATTGTGGCAGGGGCGGCTCATTTCTTTGAAAATCAGCAGTAAGTGAATTTGCATCCACTTAGTAGTAAATACATCTGGTTGTCCCCCTCTCCAGCAACTGCGAGGGATTTACATGCACTTGGGTCTGTTTTATTATTTTATGATGGAGAGATGGGGGAGAGGGAAGAGGGAGGGGAGAGCAAAAGAGAGGAGATTGAGAGGGATTTCTTGGGGAGGAAAAATTGAGGATGGGAAGTTTCTTATTATTATTTTTTTTTTTGTAAAGTTTCTTAGCCTGTGGCTGGGGTGGGCGAATCACTGAATCAGAGTGGGCAAATCATTCTTAGGAAAAGAAATAGCCCTCTTTCGGTTCTGTGCATTATGATTTAGAAGACTCTGAAGAACCCTTGTCATGACGCGCTCCCTAAAATCCTCTTTAAAATTCAGCTGGAAAGACCCAGGGAAAAGATATACAGGCCTTTGTAGAGAGCAGGAGAGCCAGAGACATTCGCCAGGACGGTGCCAGAGGGAATGTTCCATGCAAATGTGTTTAAAGTCCCAGGTCGGTAGCTGCGGGGAAGAACGCTTTATCCTTTTTAAGAATAAAGTGAACACCATCTCTTTCTGATTGGAGAGAAGCCAGCGCTGAATGTTTTACGTTCTCTGCATGGGAGCACCCTCGGTGACCCTCTTCTCTTGTTGGCTTCTGTAGCCAGGAGGAAAGAGGAACCTGGGTGAGCAGACGGGGGAGCAAGTTGCCCGGGCAGTGTGTGTTCAAGGGAGTCATTCTGCACGTGATTTCCCAAGTAAGAACCACATCAGAAATGGAGTAGCCAGCAAGAGCCAAGACCAAACATCCTTAGCATGGCCTGCAAGGCCTCCTGGATGTGATTCCCAGCTTTCTTTCTGGTGCTTTCTATTACTGCTTAGAGAGTGTTTTAGTTTGCAAAGTACAGAAACCCACTCGCAAACTCTAGGAAAATGCAGTTGATTGGAAATGGGCAGGGGCACTCTGAGAAAGACATTTGGGTCACCCCTGTTTCTCCATCGCTGGATGCCCTTAACTGCTTACTCCCACTGTGTTTGCTCATGGGCTCAGCTTTATTCTTCTTATACAACAGCTGAACAGACCGCTACATAGACAGTTGTTCTAGGGAAACTCATTTTGTCCATAGAAGAAGCTAACATTCATTTATCACTTACGATGTAGCATAGACAGGCAAAGGGCTTGTTCAATAGGGACAGGATGAGAGGGCAGCAGGTGAGGAGCCACCTTAAATTTTACATCCTAGGTGCCTCACTTGCCTCACCCTATTCTAGCTCAGTCATCCAAGTCACTCTAGGCCACACAGCTGGAAAGGGGCAGAACTAGGAATTTAACCCAGGGAGTCTGGCTCTTATGAACTCTACCTTACTGCCTCTCTAATAATCACAGATAATAATGTGCTTATTAAAATAATAACAATGATAGCAATATGCTTATTAAGCACCTATATGTGCCTGGCACCATGCTACTTTCACTGACATTTATCCCTTCTGGTAATCTCACAACAACCCTATAAAGCAAAGATGATATTATCTCCACTTTACAGATGAGGAAAGCAAGACACAGAATGGTTGAGTAATGTATTAGTCTGCTCTCTGCTAATAAAGACATTCCCGAGACTGGATAATTTATAAAGAAAGAGGTTTAATTGACTCACAGTTCTACATGGCTGGGGAGGCCTCAGGAAACTTACAATCATGGCAGAAGGGGAAACAAACATGTCCTTCTTCACATGATGGCAGCAAGGAGAAGTGCAGAGCAAAGCAGGGGGAAAGCCTCTTATAAAACAATCAGATCTCATGAGAACTCACTATCACAAGAACAGCACGGAGGTAACTGCCCCCATGATTCAATTACTTCCCACTGGATCCCTCCCATGACACGTGGGGATTATGGGAACTACAAGATGAGATTTTGGGTGGACACACAGCCAAACCATATGAAGTAACTTACCCAAAGTTGGACAGTCAATAAGTGGAAGAAAAGGCCTTTAATTCCATGCCCAGCTGACTCCAGGCCTGTATTCTTAGCCTTTAAACTACCTGACTTCCCAAACAACCAGGAGAGAGCCTCCCAGATTTCACAATTCAACATTTGCTGAGCCTTGTTCTGCACTGCACACTGTCCTGGGCAGTAGGGATTCCTGGTCCCTGTCCTCAGAGAATTCAGAATCAAGTGGGATGATGTACATGTAAATGGAGAATTACAAAGCAGGGAGAAGTGCTAGAGGGAATGCCAGCATTCCAAGGACTTCAGGAAGGTGAGTCTGCAAAGCTGGACTCTACTGTCTTGGCTCTGGGTTTGCAGACATCTCACCTGTGAGTAGCATATAGTGCTCAAGCTCTCTCCCTCTTTCACATATGGCACAGTTGTTGCTATGAACGGAGATGGCCGCCTTGCTCAGTTACTTAAAGGCATCAGGACCTGGGGGTGCGGGAGCAGGTGCTGGCAGAGTTGCAGCCAAACACCACGGCTTCCCATGCTCAAGAGACAGCCAGGAAGGCAAAACGTCATCCTCAGCAGCCAGCCAGCTGTGTGGCCCCCACAGCGCTCACCTGGTGACTGCCCCAGGCTTGTTTACTGTTGCTTTTATTGAATCTGACTAGTCTGGAAATAATTGCACTAATATTATTGACATTAATAGTATACCAGGATGTATTTATAACTTGCTTCTCTCTCGGTTAAAATCCAATCTCATCATCACTCTTGGATGGGGTGGAAGTTGCAAGCAGAGCTCCTGCCAAAAAGGAGCTCCCAGCATGGAATGGGGAGAAGTCTGGCCCAGGTACCACACCGGTCTGGGAGGGACAGGCTTTGGAATCAGGGGATCTGTGCCCCAGACTGCAGAATCATGAGTGTCTCATGAGTTAAAGCTGCCTGGCTGTGGCTCCCACAGTCAGTAGGTGGGGTACTCTTTTAAAGGTAGTAGAAGAAAGGTTTGATGAGGTTTCAGAAAGAAAAGGTGGGCTTTTCCAGAGAGCTTCCCAAACTGATGACATGGGAGATGATGGGTCTCCAGCCCCTTCCCCCTGTTCCTTTTCTCTTCTCTCTTGCTGTTCCAGGAAGTTACCCACCCCCACCCTCCGCGCTGGCCCACTCTGCCCCATGTCAACACATGGATGGGGCTGCTGTATGGGGCAGTTAGCTTTCTGCACTTACTCTGCAGTCCTGCCCCCTCCTGTGTCCTTGTCTCTCGCTAGGAGTCTTAGATGGGAAGAGGGAGCATGTCCCAGATCTTATTTTCTGGGTGTCCAATATGGCATGACTTGCAAACTGAGATGTCTGCATGCTTTATTTCAGAGGTGCAAGTACTTCTTGATTCTCAAAATTTAGACTTTTCATAACCCACTAGATTTATTTTACTAGTCACTTGGGACTTAAATACAAAAAGGCTTCCTGTTACTTTTTTATTCAAAAGAGTGCAATGTGTGTGTGTATATATATACACACACACACATATATACACAGTATATATATACACACACACACAGTATATATATGTATGTGTGTGTGTGTATATATATGTGTGTGTATATATATATATATACTGCTTAAAGAGTAATAATAAAACACCCACACATTCACCATTCAGCTTGAGAAATAGAGCATTACCAGCACCTGAGAAGGCCCCTAGGTATTTATTCCCTATCACCTTCCTCTTTCTGTCCACCAGAGGCAACTTCTATCTTGAGCTTCATATGAAGCATTTTCTTACTTCTCTCTCTCTCTCTCTGTTTTTCGTGAAGTTTTATAAGGTATATAAATATGCCTAAACAATATAGGCCTACCTCAGAGGTATTATGGGTTTTGTTCCAGACTACCACAATAAAGTGAATATCACATTAAAGTGAATCACACAAAACTTTTGGTTTCCCATTGCATATAAAAGTTATGTTTACACGATATTGGAATCTGTTGAATGTGCAATAGCATTATGTCTAAAAAAACAATGTACATACCTTAATTTAAAAATACTCTCTTGTTAACAAATGCTAACAATCATCTGATTATTAGCAAGTCAATCATTTTTCTGGTAGAGGGTCTTGCTTTGATGTTGATGTCTGCTAACATCCTCATCCAAGGGTGGTGGTTTCCAAGGGTTGGGGTGGCTGTAGCAATTTCTTTTTTATTTTTTTGAAGACAGAGTCTCACTCTGTCACCCAGGCTGGAGTGCAGTGGCACAATCGTAGCTCATTACAGCTTTGAACTCCCAGGCTCAAGTGATTCCCCCACCTGAGCCTCTGAGTATCTAGGACTACAGGCACATGCCACCATGCTCAGCTAACTTAAAAAAAAAATTGTACAGATGGGGTCTTGCTATGTTTCCCAGGCTGGTCTCAAACTCCTGGGCTCAAGCATTCCTCCCATGTTGTTCACCCAAAGCACTGGGATTACAGGTGTGAGCTACCATGCCCAGCAGGAATTTCTTATACTATGACAGCAATCAAGTATACTGCATCAAATGACTCTTCCATTCATGAAAGATTTCCCTGCAGCATATGATGCTATCTGATAGGTTTTTACCCACAGTGGACCTTCTTTTAAAACTGCAGTCAGTTCTCTCAAACCCTGCCTCTGCTTTATCAATTAAGTTTATGTAATATTTTACATCTTTTGTTGTTAATTCAACAATGTTCACAGCATCTTCATCAGGAGTAGATCCCATCTCAAGAAACCATTTTCCTTGTGCATCTGTAAGAAGGATCTCGTCATCTGTTCAAGTTTTATCATGAATTGCAGCAATTCAGTCATATCTTCAGGCTCTACTTCTAATTCTAGCTCTCTTGCTATTTCTACTGCATCTGCCATTACTTTCTCCACTGAGATCTTAGACCCCTCAGCATCAGATTGGACTCCACTTATTCCAAGCTCCTGTTAGTGTTGATATTTTGACCTCGTACCGTAAATCTCAAATGTTCAAATGGCATCTGGAATGGTGAATCCTTTCCAGAAAGTTTTCAATTCACTTTGCTCATCACTACTATAGCAGCTATAACTTTATGAAATGTATTTCTTATATAGTAAGACTTGAACATCAAAATTACTTTTAGATCCTTGGGCTGCAGAATAGATGTTGTGTTAGCAGGCATGAAGACAACATGAATTTTGTGCATGTTCATCAAAGCTCTTGGGTGACCAGGTGCATTGTCAACGAGCAATAATATTTTGAAATAATCTTTTTTTTTTTTTCCTGAGCAGTAGGTCTCAACAGTATGCTTAAAATATTCAGTAAACCATGCTGTAAACAGAGGTGCTATCATAAAGCTTTCTGGTTTTACTTATAGAGCAAAGGCAGAGTAGATTCTGCATAATTCTTATGAACCCTTAGGTTTTCAGAATGGTCAGTGAGCATTAGCTTCAACTTAGAGTCACCAGCTACTTAGCCTCTAACAAGAGAGTAGCCTGTCCTTTAATATTTTGAAGCCAGCTATTGACTTCTCTTCTCTAGCTAGGAAAGGCCTAGATGGCATCTTCTTCCAATAGGAGGCTGTTTCCTGTACATTGAAAATCTGTTGTTTAGTGGAGCCACCTTTGTCAATTATGAAGCTAGATCTTTTGGGTAACTTGCTGCATCTTCTCCATCAGCTGCTTCACCTTGCACTTTTAGGTTATGGAGATGGCTTCTTTCCTTAAACATCATGAACCTACCTCTGCAGAAAAAAAGAACCACCTCTTTTCTTCTGCAGCCTTCCGACCTCCCTCAGCCATTATAGAATTGAAGAGGGCTAGGGCTTTGCTCTGGATTAGGCTTTGGCTTAAAGGAATGTTGTAGCTGGTTTGATCATCTATCCAGACCAGTCAAGCTTTCTCCATACCAGCAATAAGTCTGTTTTCCTTTTTATTTTTTCTCAACTTTTATTTTAGACTCAAAGGTTAAATGTACAGGTTTTGTCACAAGGCTATATTGCATGATGCTGAGGTTTGGGGTACAACTGAACCCGCCACCCAGTTAGTGAGCATAGTACTTGAGAGGGAGTTTTTCAGCCTTACCCCCGTCCCTCTCTCCTTCCTCTTGGAGTCCCCAGTGTCCGTTGTTTCCGTCTATATGTCCCTGCATATGAAATGTTCATCCCCCTCTTAAAAGTGAGAACATGCAGTATTTGATTTTCTCTTTCTGTTCACTTGGGATAATGGCCTCCAGCTACATTCATGCTGCTGCGAAGGACATGACTTTGTTCCTTTTTTTATGACCACATGGTATTCCATGGAATATATGAACCACATTTTCTTTATCCAATCCACCATTGATGGACGCCTAGGTTGATTCTATGTCTTTGCTATTGTAAATAGTGCTGCATTTCACTTTCTTATCACTAGTATGTTCACTGGAGTAGCCCTTTTAATTTCCTTCAAGAATTTTTCCTTTGTATTCACAGCTTAGCTGTTTGATGCAAGAGGCCTGGCTTGTGACCTGTCTCAGCTTTCGATATGCCTTCCTCACTAAGCTTAATCATTTCTAGCTTTTGACTTAAAATGGGAGATGTACAGCTCTTCCTTTCACTTGAACACCTAGATTATTAATTGCCCTAACACCTAGGGTTACTAATTGACCTAATTTCAATATTTTTGTGTCTCGGGGAATAAGGGAACCCAAGGAGAAGGAAAGAGATGAGGGACAAAATACTCGGTGGAGGAGGCAGAATACACACAACATTTATTGATGAGGTTTGCCATGTTATATGGGCACAGTTTGTGGCACCACAAAACAATGACAATGGTGACACTGAAGATTATTGATCACAGATCACCATAACAGATATAATGATGAAAAGGTTTGAAATATTGTGAGAATTATCAGAATACAGCAGCAAGACACAGGCTGAGTGAGCACATGCTGTTGGAAAAATGATGCTTATAGGCTTGCTTGACACAGCGTTGCCAGAAACCTTTAATTTGTTTTTTAAAAATGCAATATTTGTGAAGCACACTAAAATTAGGTGCGCCTGGGCATTATTTAGCTCTGCCTGAGTTTTGAACTTTATATAATGGAGTCATACTGTATATTTTCTTCTGTTCCTTGCTTCTTTTGCTCAATAATATATTTGCTGGATTCATCTATTTTTAATTTGAGTGGTTGTGGTTCATTCATTCTCACTTCTAAATAATATTCCAGTGTACGAATATGCTGCAATTTATTTGCCCAGCCTACTGCTGGTGGAAATTTGGGGTTTGGGCTATTATGAATATTGCTGTGAATATGGATTTATGAAACTCCAGGTTTGCTACTCCAAGTGTAACCCTCAGAACAGTGGCTTTGAAGTCAAATGCAGGTTTTCAGGGTCCTATCCCAGATCTACTGAATTAGAATTTGCATATTAGCAAAATTGTATGCATGCTAGAGTTTGATAAGCACTGCTCTGTGTACCTAGGTTTACACTGAGAAGTAGAATTGTTGAATCCTAAGGTAACCATGTGTTAAATCTTACAATGAACAGGCACACTGTTTTCCAAAATGGTTATGCTGATTCCCACTCTTCCCCAGTAAAGGACAAGAGTTTCTGTTGGCCCACATTTCATCATCTCTTGGTATTGACAAACTGTTACATTTTACCAACCTGGTAAGTATGAGATGGTATCTCTGTAGGATTTTCCTTTTCATTTTCCTTATTACAAACATGTCCCAAAGGATGCCACTGTGGTCTAAGCAGGCCACACTTGGAGTAGCAGCTGGAAGCCGCAGCTTTTCATATGGTGAAGGGCCATTTTGTTTTCCCTCCTAGCAAATGCCTATTTATGTTTTTGCTCATTTTTCTATTGGGTTTATTCCTAATGGGTTCATTTTTTTTTTTTTTTTTTTTTTGAGACAGGGTCTCGCTATGTCACCCAGGCTGGAGTACAGTGATGTGATCACTGCTCACTGCAGCCTTGACATCCTGGGGTCAAGCAATCCTCCCTCCTCAGCCTCCTAAGTAGCTGGGACTACAGGCATGTGCCACAAAGCCTGGCTAATTTTTTTATTTTTTGTAAAACAGGGTCTCACTATGTTTCCCAGACTGGTCTCGAACTACTGGACTCAAGCAATCCTCCCACCTTAGCCTCCTGAAGTGCTGGGATTACAGGCATCAGCCACTCCACCCAACCCATAAAATATTTTTTCTTTATGACTTTTACATCTCTGATCATGTGGCAGAAACCGCACAATGTGTTTAGCCCACCATTTCCTTGTCCTGGACATAAAGAAGAGCAAATATCCCAGCCTCCTTTGCAGTTAGATTGGGACCATGTTGACTGAGTTCCTACTAAGGGAATGATAGTTGGATTAGTTTGCCAGAGCTTCCCTAACAGAATACCACAGACAGAGTAGCTTAAACAATAGGAGCTTATTTTCTCACAGTTCCAGAAGCTGGAAGTCCAGGATCACAGGGTCTGCAGGTTTGGTTTCTTCTGAGGCTCCTCTCCTCGGCTGTCAGATGACTGACCTCTTGCTGTGTCTTCATATGGTCTTTCCTCTATGCATGCACAGCTGTGTCCTAATCTCTTCTTATAAGGACACCTGCCATATTGGATTAGCACCCACCCCTATGAACTTACTTTAATTACCACTTCTTTATGTTCAGGAAAAGGAAATGGTGGGCTAAGCACATTGTGTGGTTTCTGCCACATGAACAGAGATGTAAAAGTCATAAATAAAAAATATTTTATGGGCTGGGTGGGGTGGCTCATGCCTGTAATCCCGGAACTTCAGGAGACTGAGGTAGGAGGATTGCTCGAGCCCAGTAGTTTGAGACCAGTCTGGGAAACATAGTGAGATGCTGTTAAAAGTGGTAATTAAATAATTTAAAACATCTTGAGACCCTATCTTGAAATTCAGTCACATTCTGAGGTACTGGGGTTAGAACTTCAATAATTGAATTTTGGAGGACACAAGTCAATCCTCAACAATGGTGTAGTCACTTCTCTGCATGGACCTTAAAATCATCCCACATGATTTTCCAGTCTGTACTTCCCCTTTTGTGGAAACTCTGGAAGCCACATGTTCTAGGTGGTGTAGCCATAAGAGAGAAGCAGCCTGGATTCCTGTGTTACTGCCTGGAGCAGAGCTGCCTGTCCTGCAACAGGCTGTGACATGGAAGAGAACTAGACCTCCATAGTGCAAGACCACTGACATTTTGAAATTTGTCACTGCAAAATGATCAATTCTATCCTAACTAAGCAGTTTTTGCATGAGATTAGACTGGTTTTTCTTGCCCATATCATCCTTGTCAAGTTTTGGAATTAAGATTATGCTAATCTTTCAAAATGATGGGGGCAGGTTTCTTCTTTTTCTATGATCTGGAAGAGTAGTTCCTAAAACATTTTGTAGAAATTGCTGACAAATCATTTGGACCTAGTTTTTTTTTTTTTTTTTTGGAAGATTTTTATCTAATAATTCAATTTATTTAAAGGTCATTAGACTCTCCAGGTTTTCTACTGCTTCTTTGATAAATTGTATTTTTTTAGAATTTATCCACTTTTATCTAAGTTTTAAACTTTATCATAAAGTTTTTCTTAACCTTTTCTCATCTGTTTAATAATTGCAGCTTTTGCAGTAATAAACCCTTTTTAATTCTTAATATTGTTTATTTTTTCATTATTTCTCCACTCCCCATCCTGTTTATTTTCTTCTGAGTAATCTTGCTAGATAGGGAATGGTCATTTTAAAAGCTTTTTTTTTTTTTTTTCCCCAAAGAATCAATTTTTGGTTTGAAATTTCTTTTTATTGCACTTTGTTTTGTGCCTTTAGTTTTGTTCTTAACTTGAATATTTTCTTCTTTCTGTTTTTATTGGGTTTATTCTGCTCAAGTCATTAATTTTGAGCCTTTAGTTCTAATATAAGCAGCTAAAGTTATACATTTTCCTCTAAATACTGCTTTAGCTGCACCCCCAAAATTTTCATATGAAATAATTTTATAATTCAGTTATTCATATTTTTATTTTCAAATTTTCTTTATAACTCCTTTCTAAAGCCATGAATACTTAAATATTATAAACTTTCCAGACATATCGATTTTTAATGGGTATATTTTTATTATTAAATTTCTTACTTGAGTTCATTAGAGCTAGATAATATGATATAATTGTTTGTTGAGGCTCACTCTGGTCAAGCACATAGTCAATTTTTGTAACTATTTCATATATGCTTTCAAATAAATGTATATCCTTCTATTGTTGGGCACAGTATTCTATATATGACCATAGGATCTTTGTCATTTGTATTGTCCACATTTTTAGTATTCTTAGTAATTTTGTTTGTCTGCTTGATCAATCTCTGAGATGGATCTCTATGTTGGCTTGGCACTGTGGCTCACACCTGTAATCCCTGCACTTTGGGCGGCCAAGGTGGGCAGATCACCTGAGGTGGGGAGTTCGAGATCAGCCTGGCCAACATGTTGAAACCATGTCTCTACTAAAAATACTAAAAAAAAAAACTTAGCTGAGTGTGGTGGTGCACGCCTGTAATCCCAGCTACTTGGGAGGCTGAGGCATAAGAATCGCTTGAGCCTGGGAGGTGGAAGTTGCAGTGAGCTGAGATCATGCCATTGCACTCCAGTCAGGGCGACAGAGTGTGACCCTGTCTCAAAAAACAAAAAACAAACAAACAAACAAAAATAAATAAATAAATAAATAAATAAATAAAAATCGCTCACTATGATTGTGAATTTTTCTATGTCTTCTTGTAGCATTGTCCATTTTTACTTTATATATTTTGTGTTTTGGTTTTGGTGCATGAAAGTTTAGAATTTTTTTTTTTTTTTGATTAAACATTTTCTCATTATGTAGGAAGTCCCAATGTTTTCCGTAATACTTTTCGTCTAAAAGTCCATTTTATCTTATATCGATATAACTTCACCAGAATTCTTCTGTTTAGTATTTTCTTGTTAAATCTTCCTCCTTTTTTAAACTTAACTTTTATGTTTGACTTTCAGACTTCATGTTTTTTTCTGTCTTGTCTAAGCCACATTTAGCTAGGTTACAGAAAATAGTCTGATAATCTTGGGCTTTTAATTCAAAAGTCAAATTCATTCTTATTTATTATGAATACTGCATATAGGTTCAATATCCCTTACCCAAAATACTGGAAACCAGAAGTGATTTTGGAATATTTGCATATACATAATGAAATATGTTGAGGATGGGACCCAATTCCAAACATGAAATTCATTTGTTTTATGTACATCTTATACCCATAGCGTGAAGGTATTTTTTAACAATATTTCAAAGAATTTTGTGCATGAAACCAAAGTTTTGACTGTGACCCATTACATGAGGTTGAGTGTAGAGTTTATGGCATCATATCAGTGTTCAAAAAGTTTTGGATTTTGGAACGTTGCAGATTTTGAATTTTCAGATTGCAGATGCCCAACCTGCATTTAGATTAATTTCTATTGCCTTTAAAATGCTTTTCATCTGGATTTTTGTATTTCTTTCTTTTAGAATGGCTTTTTAATTTCTTTTTTTTTTTTAATTATGATTCAATTTTTCCCACCTATTTCGGGATTAGGTACTCTATGCCTATCTAAATTCAGAGTTATTCTAGTTATTTTGTATGCATACTTGGTTTAATAAGGCTTAAAGTTAACCAATACCTTTCCATTTCTTTTGAATCACATAAGGCTATTCCGACCGCATCTCCAAGTTATTTGCTATAATCTTTTCTAACTACTGCTGTAGTTTCACCCCTCTAATTTCAGAATTCCCTGCCATCAGCACTCCAGTTGCTTAAGATTTGGAAGGCATGAAGGAGTTGGCAGTAAACCTTCCTCTGGCAGTGCCAGTGGATGCCTCAGCAGTAATGGCAGTTTCCAAGAGCATGCACAGACTTCACGGTCCACTCTGCCTCCAGCTTTGGGGCCTCCCCTGCAGCTTCTTGCTTCCGATTTCTGAGTTTATTACCTGCAACATCTGAGTCTCACTCCTCCAGTGCTTCCAACAATTTTGCAAGCACCTAATTTCCTATGTTAATTCTTTCTTTCTTTCTTTCTTTTTTTTTTTTTTGTGCTTAAAATATTTAGACTTCTTTTTGTTTTGCTGACAGACTCTGACTGATTACATGGAATATTGAATGCTAGGTTGGCAGTAATTTTATTTCAGGATATTGAAGCTAAATTACTGTATGGTCTTCTGGCTTCCAGTGTTGTTGTGGGAAAGTGAGCCACCGTCTTAATGACTGTTTCTTTGTGAGTTTTCTGTCTTCTCACTCTTGAGGCTTTTAGGATAATTTCTTTTGCTTTGGCTTTTCACACATTTTTTTTCAAGCTAATTGAGGCATAATTTTTATACAGTAAAATGTACTCCTTGTAGGTATACAGTTCTATTAATTTTAATAAACCCATACAGTGATTTAACCATCACCATCAAAACATAGACCATTGCCTCACCCTAAAAAGTTTCCTCATGCTCCTTGATAATCAGTTCCTTCCCCACATCCCTTGCTTCCGGTGACCACTGACCTGTCTCCTGTTTCTACATTTTTGCCTTTTCCATAATGTCACATAAATGAGACCATGTGGCACGGAGCTTTTTGATTCTAATTTATTTTACTTAATGTGGTGCTTTTGAGAGTCCATGTTGCTGCATGTATCATTGTTTTTTGTTTTGTTTTAATCGATGCGTAGTGTTCCTTTGGATAGGTGAATCATAATTTGTTTACTCACCAGTTGATGGACATGTTGCTTGTTTCCAGTTTGGGACAATTATGAATAAGGTTATTCTAAACATTCATGTAGGGGTTTTGTTTGGATATATGAATTGATTTCTCTTGGGTAAATATGTATGAAGGAGATTTCCTGGTTATCTGGTGCGTTCATTTCCAAAAGCTGCCATAACAAATGACCACAAACTTGGTGCTACAAATGACCGAAATGTATTATCTCACAGTTCTGGGAAGTCAGACGTTCAAAATCAAGGCATCAGCTTGGCTGCAGTACCTCAGAGGCTCTAAGAGGAGAATCTGTTCCATGACTTTCTCTCTGCTGTGGGTGGCTGTGGTGAAACTTTGATGTTCCTTGGCTTGTAGCTGCATAATTTCCAATCTCTGCCTCTATTTCCACATGGCCTTCTCCCTGTGCATCTGCCCCCAACTCCCTCTGCGCCTCTCTCTCCCTCTCCCCCCCTCCTTTTTTTTTTTTTTTTTTTTTTTTGTGAGACAGGGTCTCACTCTGTTGCTGAGACTGGAATGCAGTGGTACAATCATGACTCACTGCAGCCTTGACCTCCTGGGCTCAAGTGATCCTCCTGTCTTAGCCTCCTGAGTAGCTGGGACTACAGGCACAGTCCACCACACTGGGCTAATTTTTGTATTTTTTTGTAGAGATGGGGCCCCACTATGTTGGCTAGGCTAGTCTCAAACTCCTGGGCTCAAGTGATCCACCCACTTTGTCCTCCCAAAGTGCTGGGATTACAGACATAAGCCACCATACCTGGGCCCTCTACCTCTCTCTTACGACGATACATGTGATTGCACTTAGGGCCCACTGGGATAATCCAGAATTAACTCTTTTCAAGGTCCTTTACTTAGTCACATCTCTTGCCATATAAGGTCATATTCACCCATTTGCCATATAAGGTCATATTCACAGGTTCTGGGGATTAGTATGTGGACATATCCTTTTAGGGGGCCAGTTTTCAGCCTACCACATATAGTCTGCATATGTTTAACTTCATAAGAAAATGCCAAACTGTTTTCCAAAGTGGCTGTACCATTTTTCATTCCCACTAGCAGTGTATAAGGATTTCAGTGGCTCCACATCCCTGCCAGCATTTGGTATTGTCAAAGTTTTATTTTTGTTTTGTTTTTTAGCCATTCTAATAGGTATGCATGGATATCTAATTGGCTTTTAATTTGCATTTCTCTAGTAATTAATGATTTTGAGCATATTTTTATGTGCTTATTTGCCGTATGTATGTAAGTATTAGTCCATTTTCATGCTGCTGATAAAGACGTACTTGAGACTGGGAAGAAAAGAAATTTTAATGGGCTTATAGCTCCACATGGCTGGGGAAGCCTCACAATCATGGCAGAAGGCAAGGAGGAGCAAAAAATGTCTTACATGGATAGCAGCAGGCAGAGAGAGCTTGTTCAGGGAAACTCTGCTTTTTAAAACCATCAGATCTCATGAGACTTATTCACTAGCACAAGAAAGACCTGCCCCCATGATTCAGTTACCTCTCACCAGGTCCCTCTCCCAACACAAGGGAATTCAAGATGAGATTTGGGCGAGGACATAGGCAAACCATATCAGTATATCTTTTTTCATGAAGTATATGTTCAAATCTTTTAACAAGTTTAAAACATTTTAAAAATTAGGTTATTTTCTTATAATTGAGTTCTGAGAGATCAAAAGATATTCTGGTTACAGTCTTTTATCAGATATGTATTTTTCAAATATTTTCTCTTCCTATATGGCTTGTTCCTTTTATGTTTTAAACATGCCTTTCCAAAAAGCAGAATTTTGAGATTTTGATGAAATCTAATTTGTTAATTTTTTTCTTTGTGGTTTGTACTTTTTGTTTTCTTTCCAAAATAAAACCAAGTTCACAAAGATTTTCTCCTATGTGTTCTTCTAGAAGTTTATCGTTTTAGAGCTTACATTGTCTATGATCCATTTCAAATTCTTTTTTTGTATATTGTGTGAGGTATGTGCCAAAGACTTTTTTGCAAATAGATGTCAAATTATTCTGGTACTATTTGGGGAAAAATAATCCATACTCCATTGAATTACCTAGGCACTTTTGTTGAAAATCACTTAATCATATTTTTATGGCCCTGTTTCTGGATATGTTTTCATTATTACCATACTCTCTTTATTGTAGCTGTATAGTATGTTTTGAAATCAAATAATATGAGCCTCCAAATTTGTTCTTTTTCAGAATTGTTTAGGCAATTCTAGTTCCTTTACTTTTTTAAATGAATTTTTAAAATAAGCTTGTTGATTTTCATAAAGAAGTCTGCTGAGTTTTTATTTTGATTGTGGCAAATTTATAGATAAATTTTGGGGATATTTACATCTTGACACATCCTATATATCATCATGTATTTATTTAGGTCTTTGATTCTCCCATCTGTGCTTTGTAGTTTTCAGCATATAAATCTTATACATGTATTTTATTGGTTTTAGTAATACTGTAAGTGGTACTTTAAAAAACTTTCAAAATTTCATTTTTTTCCTTTTCTCTTTTTTTAATTTTTATTTTTGAGACAGGGTCACCTGCTGTCACCCAGGCTGGACGAACCTTGCATTCCCAAGATAAACTCCTAACTTGGTCATGATGTACTGTCATTTCATATACTGCTGAATTTATTTTTTTAAATATTTTTAAAGGACTTTTTGCACCTTTTTTCATTAAGGGTATTGGTCTGTGTTTATAGTTTTCTGCGTATTTTTTTTTTTTTTTTTTTTGGTAATGTGTTTGGTTTTAGTATCAGTGTGATAACTTGTCTCATCTTAAGTTGGGAGGTGTTCACTTCCCTTCTGTTTTCTGGAAGTGTTGATGTAGTGTTTACATTATTTCTTCATTAAATGTTGGAAAAACTTGCCATGGAGTGCATGAAGCCATCTGGGCATACAGTTTTCTTTGTGGGAAGGTTTTTGACTACATACAGTATGTAGTTTTTAATTATAAATTTAATGTCTTTAATATATGTAGGACTATTCAACTTATCTATTGCTTTTTGAATAAGCTTTGATAGTTTCTATATTTGAGGAAATGTGTCCATTTAATCTAAGTCACTAAATGTATTGGCATATAGTTTTCTATAGTATTTTCTTTGTATCTGTTCGGTATTTATAGGATCTGGAGTGATAGCTCTCCTCTTTTTTCCTATCATTGGTAATTTCTGTCTTTCCCTTTTGATTTCTTATCAGTCTGACTAGAGGTTTATCAATTTGATTGACCTTTACAGAAAGCCAGTATTTCATTTTGTTAATTTTTATCTATTTTTTCTTTCAATTTTATTGGTTTCTGCTCTTTATTATTTCTTTCCTTGAGCTTTCTTTGGATTTAAATTGATCTTCCTTTTATAGGTTTTTAAAGTCAAAACTTAGATAATTGATCAGAGACATTTATTTTTTTCTAATACAGGTATATAATGTTATACATTTTCCCCAAACACTCTACTAGCTGCATTACACAAATTCTAATATGTTGCTTTTATTTTTACTCAGTTCAAAAATATTTTAAAATTTCCCTTGTGTCTTCCTCTTCAGCTCACTAGAAGTGTATTATTTCATTTCAAATATTTGTTGAGTGTTCAGATATCTGTCTCTTACTGATTTCTACTTTAGTTGTGGTTAGAAAACATACTTTGTATAGTTTTGGTTTTTCAAAATGTGTTTTGTGGCCAGAATATGGTCTATTATATGGAATGATCCACATGCACTTGAAAAGAATGTCATGGGCTGTTGTTGATTGGGTTGTTCTATAAAATGTCAGAGTAAGTTGGTTGATAATGTCGTTTAGGTCTTCTATGTCCTTATGGATTTTCTGTTTACTAATTCAATCAATTAATAAGACAGGAGTGTTGACATTCTAACTGTATTTGTGGATGTATTTATTTTCAGCTCTGACAGTAATTGCTTTACGTGTTGTGAAGCACTGTTGTTAGGTGCATATACCTTTAAGATTATTACCTCTTGATGAATCCATCCTTAATCATTATGCAATGCCCCTCTTTATCTTTGGTAATATTTCCTGATCTGAAGTCTACCTTTACTACTTTTAATGTAGCTACTCTAGTTATTTCAATTAATATTTGCATGGTTTGCATAAGTGTATCATTTTCCATCATTCTACTTTTAACCAGTTATGTCTTTATATTAAAATTCTGTTTCTTGGATATAGCATATAGCTGGCTCTTGCTTTTTTATGCAGTCTGACAATCTTTGCCTTTTAATTGGGGCATGTTAATTATTTAAATTTAATCTTTTAACTGATATGGTTTTATTTAATTTTCCCATACCGCTAAATAGTTTCTATTTAGTCTCATCTCTTCTTTTTTTCTCTTTTTCTGCCTGATTTGTGACTAATATTTATGATTCAATTTCATCTCCATTATTGGCTTATTAGTTATACTTTTTAAAGAAAAGTCTGAGCCAGATATGGTGGCTCATGCCTGTAATCCTAGTGCTTTGGGAGACTGAGGGAGGAGGATCACTTAAAGCCAGGAGCTTGAGACCAGCCTATGCAACATATTGAGACCCCATATCTACAAAAAATAAAAATAAATAAAACTATCAGTGGTTGTTGCAGAGTTTTTAACATGCATATTTAATATATCACAGTCTACCTTCAAATAGTTTTATACTAAGTCACTATATTGTATAAGAACTTTACATTATACTTTCAGTTTCTTCCTTCCGTGCTTGTGCTATCGATGACACACGTTTTATTTTACACATTATAAACCACAAAATATTTCCAAAATATTACTTTTTTTGCTTAACAAGACAACTATTTTTAGAGTAACTAAAAATGAGAAAATAATATTTTTGTATTTACCTTTATTTTTACCATTTTTGAAGTTTTTTGTTTTTTGGTTTTTTTTTTTTTGGTATAAAGTTTCTGTCTGGTGTCATATTCTCATGGCCTCAAGAACTTCCTTTAACAGTACAGACCTGTTAGTAATAAATTCTTTTGGCCTTTGTCTGTAAAAGTCTTCAGGTTTTCTTGGTTTTTGAAAATTGTTTTCACTGGGACTCCAATTATATATACATTAGGCCATTTTATATGCCTTTAGCTCATGTATATTCTAATCCAGTTCTCTCCCCTTTCCTTTTTCTTTTTGTTTCAGTCTGTGTAATTTCTATTGACATATTTTGCTGTTTTGGGTGTACTAATGAGCCCATCAAGGGAAATTTTTATCTCTGATATTGTCTTTTTTTCTTGTTTCTTGCATTCCCAGTTTACTCTTTCTTACAGTTTCTTTCTCTTTGCTGAAATTCTACATCCATTCATGCATGCCGTCCACCTTTTCACTAGCTCCTTTAGCATTTTAATCATATTTATTTTAAAGTACCTGTCTGATAGTTCTAACATCTAGGTCATATCTGAGTCTTATTTTTTGTTGTCGTTTTGTCTCTTTTAAATAATTTGTGTTTTCTTGCCCTTTTTGTATGTCTCATAATTTTTGATTGAATGTCAAATGTCACACTAAAACTGGTTAGCAAAAGATACATAATAGTCATGCCTGGAAGTGGGCATGCTTCTTGTTTTGGGTCATTAGGTGGAAGGGTGAGTCATGCTAGCTACAGGTTGAGCTGGGTTTGGGTTTTGCTGTTGCTATGGTTACCATCAATGGACCACAGGCTTCCAGGTTTTCTATTGGTGCGCTGCTGTTGCCTATATTTAGGGTCAATGCTGGGGTGCAGGAGGGTTTTCACAGTGTGAGTGGTCCACCCTCAATTCACCCGTCTTTCAATGCCTGTGTCACAAAGTAGGTATCTCTCCATGCTGTGTCCTTCCCCAGCAGTAGACTGCTATTTCCTGGTACTCCCTGACAGGCTTGTGGAGGGGGCAGGAAGGTTCTCTGTTGCCTTGTCCAGCTTTAGTCTTAGGGAGGCTCTGTGTACCTGAGTTTTGGGGTAAAGCCTTTTCAGCACTGTTGCCCCATTTGGTCTCTTCCTTCAGTAGTCAAACTGCTTTGGTAGGTCTTAGACAGGCATTTCCTACTCCTTCTCCAGTGGTAAGAGACATCTACTTGATATCTACATGGGCCCTTGAGCCCAAGACAGTTAACCTGCTCACCACCCAGCATTGGAGAGTTTTTGTTACATCTTTTCCTTAACCTCATTGTGTCTATTTCTGGGTGCAAGAGGCTTTGCTCTCCCTCTTCAAGTGATTTATGGCTTTTGCTTTGTAGGAGAGAAGGGTCTGGACAGGGTGTTGCACCTGCTCTCTCCTCCCCTACAGCCACTGATCACTACCTTTGTGCCCAACAGGCAAAAGGGTTTGCACTTCCTCCTCTAGTGGTTTAAGGCTTTTGCTTCATAGGAGAGGAAGATCTAGGGAAATGGCAGAGTTTTCTGTCTCCTTCACAGTGGCAGCTGATCACATTCTGCTGGTCTGTGCTGCAAATGGTGGCTCTCTCAGGTGTCCTACCAGCCCAAATCTTTCTCAGGAGCACCTGTCAGAGGCTGGTGGGAAATAGCCTGTGAGTAAACAGGAACTCCTGTTTGAGCAGATGCTCCCATCTATTTCAGACTGATACACTAGCCCACACTTGGCCTTCAGTGGTTCTTTAAAATTGTAGCTGACTCTCCTTGTCACTCGGGCTGCAGGACCTCTTCCTCCTTTACTCTGCCACAAGGGATGTAGGTCATTCATGCATCTCTTCTCTCCTTGGAGGGGCTTGTTCCTTTGTGCATTCCAGGCTACTTAGTTACCTTGTGACCTCATCTCTCTGATGGGTTCAGGAAAAGTTGGTATTCTGTAATTTATCCAGCTCTTTCTTGTTAAGAGGAGAGCAACTTTTTTTTTTTTTTTTTTTTTGGCAACTTTCTACAAACTAGGAAGAAGTAGAAAGTAGAAGTAGAAGTGCCAAACATTTTTTCAAGGCACCAATCCTCCCATCCAGGAATAGCATCAGATACCACCAGAGCTTCCTGGATATAAAAATGTGTGTCTTACAAAAATATTTTGAAAGTTCTCAGCTATTATCTTTTTGAATACTATCTTTTTCTCATTTTTTTTGTATCATCTCCTTCTGGAATTTTGATTAAACATATGCTAGACCTTCTCATTCTCTTTTTCCTTTTTTTAAATTCTGTCTTCCTGGAGTCCTAACAGGATAATTTCTGGGGACCTTTGTCTTTGGGCCACCATATTTCTTAGAATTTTATAGGTATTCTGTAAGACATGTGGAAGCAGAGTTTCCCAGAGGGTATTTGCATTGGCTTCTGCCATAGTCTATCAAACTAGGACAACTTGTTCAATTTCCCCCTTGAGGTTTTTTGGACTATAGGCAGCTAAAATGATGACCATAGACCCTTGTGAAGATTGGCTCATGATTATAAAGTCTCAAGTGAATTTATTTTCCTCCCTTCTCCAATGCCAAGGTTGAACAAGTCAAGCAAGTATCCTCTTCACCTTTTTCTACATGGCAGGTGTATGCATGCACATCCTTACCTGATGAGCATTCTTTGTGGTCCCAGATTGATGTAGGGTTCTATTAGATTGAGGATTTTTCTTTTGTTGCCCTGTTTTAGAAAACCATCAAAACAGAAGTCTGAGGCCAGGCACAGTGGCTCATGTCTGTAATCCTAGCCCTTTGAGAGGCTGAGGAGGGTGGATTGCTTGAGCCCAGGAGTTCATGATCAACCTGGGCAACATAGTGAAACCCCATCTCTACAAAAAAATACAAAATTAGCCAGGCATGGTAGTGTGTACCTGTAATCCTAGCACTTTGGGAGGCCAAGATGGGTGGATTGCTTGAGCCCAGGAGTTCAAGATCATCCAGGAAAACATAGCAAAACCCTATCTCTACAAAAAATAGAAAAATTAGCTGAGCATACTGGCATGCAGCCAGCTTCTGTCCCAGCTACTTAGGAGGCTGAGGTGGGAGGATCACTTAAGCCTGGGAGGTAGAGGTTGCAATGAGCCAAAATCATACCACTGCATTCCAGCCCAGGCAATAGAGTGAGACCCTGCAGAAAGACAGGAAGGAAGGAAGGAAGGAAGGAAGGAAGGAAGGAAGGAAGGAAGGCGAAGGAAGGAAGGAAGGAAGGAAGGAAGGAAGGGAATGATGATGATGATGATGATGATGATGATGATGATGATGATGATGATGATGACAACGAACATGATGGCTCAACATTGCCTCGTCGTCACATACCATTGTCGGTCGTCGCTCGCTCGAATGAACGGTAATAACACGAACAATGATGAACATGATGATGATGAAAATGATGCAATGAATGATGATGATGATGATGATGATGACAAATGATGATGATGGCCATTATACCATTGCCATTGCCGTTCACTGCTTTCGTCATTAAATGAAATGAAATGGGCCGAAATATCGAAATGGAACATAAAACAATGATGAAATTTATGATGATGAACGGTTGATGATGACGGTGATAAAATGCACGATGATGATGATGATGATGAGCAATGATGATGATAAATGCGATGATGGCCGTCGTCATTGCTCAAGGAAAAGAGAAAGAGAAAAGAGAAAGAAGAAAGAAAAAGAAAGAAAAGGAAGGAAGGAAAGAAGAAAGGAAGGAAGGAGAAGGAAGGAAGGGAGGAAGGAAAGAGGGAGGAGGAAGGAGGGAAGGAGGGAAGAAGGAAAGAGGGAGGGAGGGAGGGAGGAAGGAATTAAAGCCAAGTTCTCCAAGTTTCAGTAGAAATTCTCAGAGTAAAAGTTGGCTTTGCTACTTTCTGTTCCACTTTGGGGGCTCTGTGGAGCCCTTCCTCCTGTGCCACATGGGCATTTCGAAAGTGTTATTTAAAAATATTTCCCCCAGTAATTTTCGTTGTTTCAAAAGGAATGTTAAAGTATCTAACTCACCATACTGCTGGAATGGAAGCCTATGCGTTAGTATTTCCCGGTGTGTGGCATGATGTGTTGACGTCACCCATTATTCATCTCCCTCATCCCAGTCCTGAGCATAACAGCATAGTCACAGAGCAGCAGCTTGATGGGAGGGGTCCACTCTCATCTGTTATGTAAGAGGTGAGGTGTGGGGCAGGACTGTTTATGGGATGAGGGTGTTTCAATCATCACCATTTAACGTTTGCATATTACATGTGACTTTTGATGTGGCATGGAGGAAGGTGGCATGTGTCAGGGGCTATTGAAGACATCTAGAGTGAATGATGGCAAGCACAGGACCCAGCACAGAAAAACCATTGATTTATTAAGCATCTACTATGCATTAGATATTCTTCTGGCTCCTGAGGATATAGTGGGGTTTTGAGACAAACAAGATCCACAGTTGGGGATAATGGGAGCTTCCATGTCTGTGGCCCCTGAATTAGGCAATCCGTTTGTGAGTATAGTAAGATTGATGTGTTTAATGCTTGCTGCACTCTCCTATGAGGACTATGCCCTTCCAAGCTTGTCTGATAGCTGGAGATACTGAATCCTGGTGGAGATAAGCACACTGCCTAGGACCACACAATAATTGCAGAGTGCAGATACCCCAGATGAGTCTTTTCAGCATCAGAATGTGGGGCACACCCTGGGGTGGGGAGTGGGGAGCAATCCAAGTAATTTTCTCTGACAAATAGCATGTCACTGGCCTGGACCATTTTCTCCTGGGCTGGATGGACCTGCTGCCAGGCATCTTAAAGGTGCTGTTTAGCCTTTGACAGTCTGGTGATGCCAACATCAGTGAGTAACGACGGTGCATAAAACCTAAAACAAAACAGCCACTTTGTTTGGTTGAAGAGGTTTGAATATAGTAACAAATCCTGATTGTTTGCCAAGTTTTTTTTTTTTCCACAGATGTTTCATTTTAGAACAGTTTTAGGTTTGCAGAATTATCCCAAGGATTGTACAGAGAGTTCCTTTTTCCTCACTCTGGTTCCTCTATTATTTCCCTATTATTAACACCTTAAATGAGTACGGTACATTTGTCACAAATAATGAACCAATATTAATACGTTATTATTACCAAAGTCTATACTTTATTCTGATTTCCGTAGTTTTTTTTTTTTTTTTTTAAATTTTCTGTTCCAGGATCCCATCCAGGAAACCACATTGCACTTGGAAGTCACGTCTCCCTGGGCTCCTCCTGCCTACGAGTCAGGCTTTTTTGGCGGGGGGTTGATGACCTTGACAGTTTTGGGGCATGCTGGTCAGTTATTTTGTAGAATGTTCCTCAATTGGGGTTTGTCTGATGTTTTTCCTATAATTAGATTGGATATGTTTTGGAGGGGAAGACCAAAGACGTAAAGTGATCTTCCCCTCCAAAACATATCACACAATTTAATCACAGGATCATAATCTTCTCATCACATCCTATCAAGGGTGCATACAGGTAGTCATGCTGGGTTTCTACCCTGGAAAACGTCTCTTTTCTTTCTCTCTTTCCATACTATACTCTCGAAAGAAGGTCACTATGCACAGCCCACACTCAAGGAGTGGAGAGCTATTCTCTACCCCTAAGGGTGGAGTAACCAAGTCAATGATTTGAAATTTTTCAGTATGCGAGATTTGTCTTGTCTCCACTTATTTATACCCTATCAGCAGCAAAGCTAACTGTCCCCCGTCTCTCTGCCCTCTCCCACCTCCTGGTTACCCTTAGCACCGGTGTTCCTTGTTCTCTGGGGCTGCAGCTGGGCCCAGACAAGCATGGTTGACTCAACCCCATTGTCACTGTCACTTCTGTGATGACAGCCATGACATGTCCTCAGATGTTCAGGAAGCCAGATTCTTGTCATCAAACCAACAGGGGACAACGAGGGGATGAGCTAAGTGGACAGGTTGGGAAACAAGGCAACGTTCCACTGCTGAAGTGAAGTTCCACGGTGTTGAAATAATGGGCAAGTTGAGGTCCGTGGTCCCAACTCCCTTCCCTGGATGGGGTGTCTGATGAACTGGAGGCCCTTTTGTTTGCCCAACATCCTGATGGGTTGCAAATGTGGGCATAAAAGCTGAAGCAGAGTCGAATTATTCAACACATAAGGAGTTGAGGCAATTGACATTTCCAGAGCAGAGACCACTGGGACAGCTGCTGAGTGGAGAGAGGGGCCTGACAGGTGGGATTTGGAGAACAGAAATGTCCAGTGTGGATGTTTTAGTTCTTGTGGGGTCTTCAACACAACCCTATTCTCTCCTCTCTAGAGAAGTTCAGGCTGATGATTAAAGTTGTCTGGGGAGCAGGAAAGACTCGAAGATGTGCCAGGTTCTGTGTCCAGGTGGAGGTGCGGAGACAGATAGCACATATGAACACTGGCAGCAGATAATGCAGCAATGGCTGGTATGTGGGCTGTGGGAATGATAATTACCCCGATAGCTGCAGTCTTCTACTTTTCTACCCACTGTGACAATGATCTTCCCAGGATTCTAAGTCAACCTGGTGAGGTAAGCAGGGGAGACGGTGCAGATGAGGAGACTGAGGCACAGAGAAGCTGCTGCCTGCCCAGAGTCACTGGTCACTGTTGTCTGGACACCCCATTGACTGCCCCTTTCCTTCTTCTACACCACAACCATCTATCCCCCTTTTCTTGGCCCCTCCGAAAGAGCCAATTACTGCATAGGGAACAGCAACTTTCAAGTTGGAAAATTCTACTCAAGTCCAGGGCTCTAAAGAACATGCCCAACAAGCCAATCCACTTAAAATGCAAATTCCACTGACACTAATAAGCAATATATATACACGTGCATTTACACATGCAAATGAGCAGCAAGGAGTGCAGGACTTCCCTCCATCACACTCTGCACAGGATAGCTACGTTCAAGACAATTCATCAAAGTGGAGCTGAGAGGCCGTCTCCCGCCTCCCCTCCTCAGGCTCGGTCCTTTCGAGGTACACCTGGCCCTGCAGAAGCCAGAGCACTGCCCAAGTTCAAGGCTCCCTCTTTTTTTTTTTTGGACGGATTCTTGCTCTGTCGCCCAGGCTAGAGTGCAGTGGCGCAATCTTGGCTCACTGCAAGCTCCACCTCCCAGGTTCACGCCATTCTCCTGCCTCAGCCTCTCGAGTAGCTGGGACTACGGGCTCCCGCCACCATGCCCGGCTAATTCTTTTGTATTTTTTAGTAGAGATGGGGTTTCACTGTGTTAGCCAGGATGGTCTCGATCTCCTGGCCTCGTGATCCGCCCGCCTTGGCCTCCCAAAGTGCTGGGATTAGAGGCGTGAGCCACCGCACCCGGCCAAGGCTCCCTCTTAAGCTGGGTGGTGTGGCATTAGTCAGGCCACCTCTCTAAGCCTCAGTTGTTTGTCCTGCTGATGTTTCCCTACCTGCCTGCTGAAACCTCTCAACCTTCAAGGTCCAGACGGATCTTCCAGAAAATCCTTAGTTATCATTGCAGCCCACACCTGAACTCAGAACACCTGCTCTCATTCAGCCATCTTGGACTCACTGTTCAGCACTGACCCTACCATTGCCAAAACAGACCCTTCTCTGGGAAACCTCTACGTTCCTAACACTATCATGCTTTCCCTTCAAAGGGTTTGAGATTCCTGACAGGCAGAAAGTATTTGGGGATTTTGCCTTTGGTATCTGCAGCCAGGGATAGGGGTGAACAAAATCGATTCTCATAAGAAGGTGAGAGATGCTGACTATACTCAGGTGCACAGATATTCATCCGGCAGCCTCAGGACATGCCCTTGTTTTTCCAACCATTTAAAGTTGCAGTAACACCTGTCTCCATTCCCTTACTGTCACGACTTTTGTGGGGTCCTTTGGAAATCTTTCTAAATTACTCACACATTTGGCTGCCTTCCTAAGAGATGCTTAGCTCCAAGGTGCTTGTGACAAACATCATTTGTTAGAGGTCTATGTGACAACGTGGATGGTTTTGAGACCAGCAGGGTCCACAGCTCTCTCAGCCCCTACTCTCAATGATCCCATTTAGTTTTTTTGTAAACTTTCCTAGACCTTTTAGGAAGAGGGTATGAGGAAGGCAATAGAATAGTTACTGCTATCTCATTTGTGAATAAATAAATGTATGTATTAAAATGGCCAGAGTTATACACACCAACATTATGGAAGTTATCTCTTGATGATGGTTCACAAGCTTTTTCTGTATACCAATAATTATTTTTCTTAAGTGGGAGGATCACCTGAGCCCAGGGAGGCTGAAGCTGCAGTGAGCTATGATCACGCCACTGCACTTCAACCTTGGTGACAGAGTGAGACCTTGTCTTGAAAATAAATATTTCTCTACCACATGCATTTGAATGTTGGCATGGTGCTTTCATTATATGGATGTACCATAAGTTGCCGAACTTGTTTCCCAGTTGCTTTTCTCTGCTATAAATAATGCTCTGATCAACCTTGTACACACATCTCTGTACACATTTAGAAGAATTTCTAGATGTGGAACTGCTGGATCCAAGGGCATGCATATGGAACGCTTTTTATCCCTGATTTCAAATCACCCTCTAGCACTCTTGTACTGACTGTCTCTTCCACAGGGGTATTTGAGGTTTCAGCCTCTAAAAGCTAATGTCCCACCTCTCTTGCCCCATTGCGAGGCCAGTGGGAGGGCATGTCCCCTGGCGCTGTGGCACCATTTCTCTCCCTCCTTTCAGTACCTGCACTTCTATGTGCACAGCCGACTCCCAATAAATATTTGTGGCTTATTGAATGAGAGCTCCATCTCCCCAGCCCCAGCCCACCTCCTGGCACTCCCGGTGCGAGCCTGTCCTCCTCCAACAGAGGCAGATAATAGATGACTATGAGCCCGCCTCAGCCTCGGCCTCCGTGTGGTGATGAGGGGCAGGATAAATGCGAAGCGAATGGCAATATTTCCTGAAAGCAGGAAAAGGCAGAATCTATCACTCCACGCCAGAGTCCCTGTAGCCTGCGAAGGCGCTGTCAGTGACAGAGTGCTGAGGAGGAGCGTGGGGTCCAGGCTGGGGGCCGGGGCTGGGGCCAGGGAAGGGGGCAGGCAGCAGGACCAGGATGCCAAGGGGCAGGCTCAGTCCCCATCCCTGAGGAGGAAGGAGATTTGCAGCCACCTGAGGTAAAGCTAAAAATGAGAAGTTTCTGTGCAATCAGTTGCTGGCTCACCACACTCAGAGGCAGGTGTGGATGGGGGACATGGGAGACAAAAGGAGGGGAGGCAGACGGCCCTGTTAGATAAACACCAAGGGCAAATTCAGACTCACCTCTGGGGCTTGCTCTGGTGTTTTATTTAACTCCTCCCTCCTCCCTTGCCCACTACCCACCATCCTTTCACCCTCAGGGCCCCCTTCCCCAGGGCCCCAGGTGAGGTTGGGAGGCTGGCTGGATACTCCTGGTTACTGCTAAGCTCCAACTAATCACAGCTGGAGATGGCTTGCCTTCCTGTGGGGGCCATTCCTGCAGAAGAAAGACTGGGCCTCTTTATCCCCAGGCTGCAGTGACCAGCGCTGACTCAGAACTTGGACTCCGGCAGCAAGGCTTCCAAGGCTTTGGGGAGGGGACACCTCCAATCCCTTCTGACTGCTGCAGGTCCTGAGCTGGTCTTTGTAGGAGACTGATTGCGTTAGTGGCCTGGCAAATGGCTTCCCTGTATCCAGGCCCTTTAGTCATGATCTTCCACACTCCCCAAGAGGTTGCTTTGGTCCATGGTCATAACTTTGACTCAAGCAGAACTTGAAAAAGTGCTTGTGCATTTCCACCACACACCTGTGCTCCCACCACGAGAACATGCCTAGGCGAGCTTGCTAGAGAGATGCGAGAGTCACCTGAAGGGGAGCCAAGGCGTCAAAGCCCAGGTCCTGGGCCCGCCGCCATGGACCAACTCACTAGCTTATCACAAATGCCTTAGTAATCCAACTGGGATCAGTCCAACCCAGTCCAGTTGACCTATAGATGCATAATAAATCATAAATGCGTATTGTTTTAAGCCACTGAGACTTGGGATGTGTGGCATACAGCAATAGCTAACTGATACATCTCCCTTACTTATACGTTAAAAGCCATTCCAGAGATCAGCGTGAAAGCAGCCAGCCTGGACCCTAGAATCTGTGTAACTAGAGGCGGGCGTGGGTTCACACTATGACTCTGATGCCCAACTTTCCATTTATGAAATGAGCCTGGAGTTGTCCTGTGAAGACCCAGGAAAGCAAATGCAGGAACTGAGAGTTGCTAAAATCCTTGTCAATTCTACCTGTTCCCCGTGTTTCAAATGTGATTGGTTTTCATTAAATTGCTCATCATAAAGATAACAAAGTAAGAATATAGAAAAACATTCCACTTCACTGCATCACTGCCTCCTACCACTTCCCCTGCTTGTCCCACTCTGATTTCATTCCCTAGAGGTCACCATCATTAACAATTTACTGTGGAACCTGCCAGATCGATTTCAATGCACACACATACAAATGTAGATATAGTTCTTCATTTTACAAAAACAGAATAATAAATATTGTTCAGAGATCTTCCTCTGTTACTTAAAGGACCTCTGGCAAGTCTATCTCATTCTTTTTAATAGCTGTATAGTATTCTAGGGTATGGACATGCTATTTATTTATTTATTTTTGAGATAGGGTCTTACTCTGTCATCCAGGCTGGTGTGCAGTAGCATGATCACAGTTCACTGCAGCCTCAACCTCCTGGGTTCAAGCAATCCTCCCACCTCAGCCTTCCAAGTAGCTGAGCCTACAAGTGTGCACCACCACACCTGGCTGATGTTTTTAATTTTTGATGGAGAAAGGGTCTCACTACATTGTCCAGGCTGATCTCAAACTCCTGGGCTTAAAGTGATCCTCTTGCCTTGGCCTCTCAAAGTGCTGGGATTACAGGTGTGAGCCACCATGCCTGGCCTGGATGTGCTGTATTCTAACTACATCCCTCATAGACATTTAGACTAGCTCGAATTTTGTTAGTATAACTGAAAGGAGCTTCTTTGTATATAACATCTTTGTGCATGTATGGCGATACTGATATTTCTGTGGGGTACATGCCTAGCAGTGGAACTGGTCAAGTGTCATGCCCACCCTTCATGTTTAACGCATATTGCCAAACTCCTCTCCGAAAAGAATGGACAGCCTGAGAATGTCTCTCTCCCCATGCCCTCACCAACCCTGGCTGGTATCAATCTTGTAAACTTTTTGCCAATCTGATGGGGAGAGAATAATACCTTGTCTGAAATTATGTTTTATTACAAATGAGATAGAAATAGTTTTAGGTATTTATTGGCAATATGCATGTTTTTTGGTGAACTGCCTGTTGGTATAATTTGACGATTTTATCTGTTGGCTTGTGATTGCTTTCTTACTGAATATGGCAGGGCTTTATATATTATGGCTATAAACTCTTTGTCATCCCAAATTTTCCTAAATTCATCATTGGTCTAGCTCTTCGACAATCCCGTTAAAAATCCAGAACTATGGGTCTTAATTCATTCTCCAGGCATTTACTGTCTCTTTGTTTATTTACTTTATTTTTATTTATTTATTTATTTTGAGACGGAGTCTCGCTCTATTGCCCAGGCTGGAGTGTAATGGTGTGATCTTGGCTCACTGAAACCTCCACCTCCCGGGTTCCAGCAATTCACCCGCTCCAGCCTCCCGAGTAGCTGGGATTACAGGAGCCCACCTACCACACCTGGCTAATTTTTGTACTTTTAGTAGAGACGGGGTTTCACCATGTTGGCCAGGCTGGTCTTGAACTCCTGACCTCAGGTAATCTGCCCACCTCAGCCTCCCAAAGTGCTGGGATTGCAGGTGTGAGCCACCATGCCCAGCATGTCTCTTTGTTGAAACACTGTAGTTGGATGGTGGAAACCTTGGAACTATGTGGATAAGGAAGGCATGAGGAACTCACTCTCCCAACTCATTTGCACCCCTACCAGCAGCCCTAGAGGACTTGAAGTTCTCTGAAATTCACTTTAGGGATTTTAGGGTTGGGGGTTACAGCAAACACTTTTCATAACCTCTCTGTCCACCTGTACCTGTAGCCTTAACCTCCTGGGTTCAAGCAATCTTCCCACCTGTACCTGTCTGTGCTGGCAGCCTTCTACCTCAAGCACCTGGGGCTCTCTGATGTTTTGCTTCTGATCATTCCCCAGTGCCTTAAGAGCTTGCATAGCCTAAGCAACCTGTGCACAGGGCACACTAAAGTGCTGGGAATTCAATACTGAGAATTTAATAACCCTCCGCCAAGGCAAGGCAAGTCTGAGGATAAAGGCTTCAGCTCCCCCATCTTTTAGAGGGGGACAATCTCAAAGCACGTTCTCCATGATTCCTGAGTGGGTCCGCAGCTTCTTGGCATCCCTCTCCAAATAAGCTACCTGCACCCAAGTTCTTGTCTCAGGGTCTCCTTTGGAGAGAACCACACTAATGCAGGAGTGCACAGCCATCTGTGAATTTCATAGTGCCTTGGTATAAACTCTGATAAAATGGTGATTTTTCTCAAGTCCCAGAGTTGGCACTAGAGTAGGCTTTTCTCCTCTGAATGAATGAGTCTTCCCCTGCAGACACAAGCAAGCAGGCTTTGATCTCCCTTTCTGTTCTCCTGCAACCCACTGAGAAAGAGAGAATGTCCCTGGGTAAACAGCTAAGACCACAATTTCCCAAACTCCCAGCAGGTCTCAGCGCCGGGGAAGAGGGTGTAGCAGCGGGGATGAAGAGCCAGGCCTTGTGCTGACAGAGAGACCCCCAGAAAGCTGGGTCTTTTCTCAACCAGCCATAGGAGGGACAGCACTTAGGTCGACAGGTGTCCCAGAGACACACAGCACCCTCCTGCGAAGGCCTACTGGGTAGCCAGAAGGGCAGGGGCTGCGGCAGAACCTACCACATCCCAAGCCTGGGGTCCTCCAAGCAAAATTCATCCATCAGTCCTTCCTAAACAAGATTACTAGAAACCTTTCACATGAGACAATGCAGAGGACATTCATCCATGAATTCAAACTACTGCATTATAATCAAACAGCAGCACCAGCAGGATCTCCAAGGCCCACAGGCCGGAACCACTTCACCAGGAGGTCTGGAGAACAAAGACAGAATGAAGAGTTACCAAGTGGCACTGGTTTAGGATTCCTAGCCCCGGGAAAGGGCTTCTTCTTGCAGGAACTTTATTCCAAGACAAGAAACTTGGGTTACAATGATGTAGGGTATCCAGCTTTGGCCAGCGTTTCCCATGACTCTGTAGGGGTGGTGGCAGTTTCAGGGTCTAAGGTGTTTCTTCCAGGCTGTGTTTGTCCGCAGCTTCCAGGCTCCCTAAGCTGTAACCAGCCTGTTTTCTTTCCTCTTTATCCGCCTGGCAAGGCTCCTTTCCCAGTCCCCGCCCCCTTTCCACTCCTCCCCAGCTTAGGGAACCTAAATTTCCCTTTACTTTATGATGCAGAACTGGCCAATGTTTCTTTGTCTCAATCTTCTCCCATCTAGACGTACCCAGAGGCCAACAGGCCCATTAAGGTGTTTTCTTAAACAAAAGAACAAGTAAATCTTCCATTGCCTGCGAGTAAAAGGCTCAGAATATAGCCAGCTTTTAAAATAACGGTTTCTGGTTTTCTCCGCAACAACACCTGTAAAGCACTTACCAGCTGCCTGGCACTGAGCCAGCCCTCCACGCCGGGAGCTCTCGGTAAGAGAAGCACGTGGGAGCTCCGAAGGGAGAGGCCGGCAGGCCGGCCTGGGGAGGTGGCGCCCTAGGGTACTGGCCAGATAGGAGGCCCCTGGCACAGACCCGGAAGACCCAGTGGGGGGACACAGGGAATCAGAGGCCCTGGTCAGATGACAGACACGGAGCCAGGAGGTGGGAAGGAGGCGCCGGATGGATCCTTGGAGTCCAACCCCTCTTTCCTTTTTCTCGGGGGACTCCAGTTGGCTTGTGGTAATCTCCTGGAAGCCTTGCCAAGAAGCCAACTTCTCTGAAGCCAAAGGAAGATCTTAGGAACCACCAGCTCCCCTGCCCAAGCCAAAGCCAGCGGCCTCCGTTGGAACTCAGGTAGGAGGCTGCTCGGGTGACCTTGAGCAGGCCACCTCCCTTCTGATCTCCAGCTGGCTTGGAGCTCCCTGGCTAAGAAACTGACGGTCTGGGAAGGAAGGAAAAGGAAGCAGAGCTGGGATCCACCCTGGAGAGAAGCCAACGAGCCCCCACCCCAGCCCCTGCAGAACCCAGGCCAACACCGGGCGGCAAGCATCTGCCGCCTAATTGCAGACGGCGGGCGGGCCCAGCAAGGCGGAGCGAGGCGGGGAGGGAGGCAGCGAGGGCGGCTGCACGCGGGGCCCAGGAATCTGTCCGCCTCTTTAATGAGGAAGTAATTCAGTTAGCTCGGATTTCCCGGTCAGCAGCTCTTATTAAATGCTGGCGCAGTCACGCTATTAGGGACATGAAGAGAAGCTCGGGAACCAGTGGAGATGGGGGGCGGAGGGGAGCAAGCGGGGGAGCGAGGCAAGTTGTTAAGCAGGTTAGGAGTGGGGAGAACCAGCGAAATAAAGAAAGGAGAAAGCGCGCCATGGGGCCGCGAGAAGGAAACGAAGCACAAACACCCCAGCGAAGGGGGCGAAGGCAGGGCTGCGGGTCCGGGCGCCTCTATTGTGTCGGTGCAGCCTAATCAGGAGCGAATGCAATCCCGCCTCCCTTGAAAGGCCCTCCTCATCCCTGCCACTTGCTGCAGAACCAAGATGTGTAATAGTCACGCTGAAATAAATTACAACGCAGGCAGTCCGAGGTTCACAGGCTCCCAGCCACGAAGTCAAAGTGATGTGCTTGGCCACAGCACCCAGCGAGGCACGGCTGGGACCTGCCCCGAGCCGGGGGGCTCCTCTGGGCAAGGATGCAAGGTGAGGGGTTGCTGTAAAACAAACAAAAAAACCCCAACATGACTGCGTAGTTTTAAGTACTTTTGTTCGTATCAACTCCCAGTGGTCATCTTAAGGCATTAGTGTTCCTATATTATAGGTGAAACTGAGTCAGACGGGTAAATCAGGGTCAGCAACCTATGGTCCATGGGCTAAATGTGGCCCACCTCCTGTGTGTGTCAATAAAGTTTTATTGGCATACAGCCACACCCACTCCTTTATAGATAGTCTATGGCTGTGTTTGAGTTACAAGGGCAGAGTTGAGTAGCTACGACTGAGACTATGTGGTCCATAAAGCTTAAAATATTTACTATCCAGCTCTTGGCAGAATATGTTTGCCGATCCCTGGATTAAACAGCCTGTTCAATTACGGAAGCAGAAAGAGACAGACCGGGTGCCCGATCCAGCTTTTTTTCCCCTGAAGTTCTGCAACAATGGGGAGCCTTAAAAGGCCCCAAACGGGTCAGGACAGGGAGCACAGTGTACTAGGGGGAGGGAAGCAGTCAACCAGCTGGCCTGGTGCACCTCAATGCTGGATGGTGAGAGGGGCAGGTGCCTAGGACCCAGGCCCTGTGGGGTGATGTACGGGAAGCATGGTTATCTTAACTGTTCAGCAGCAGCCCTACTGCCAGGACTCAGCCTTTTTTGGCTGGAGAATGACAGACTAAGATCTCAGCTCTTGCAGCACCCACTCCTGGAGGCTGGAGTGGGGCTCCATGAACCTAGAGCCAGCCAAAGCAGGCCTGTGGGTGGAGGCTGGCAGGTTTCCCTGTATTCTCGTCCACTCCTCTTTCAGGCCAGCGGGCCTCCTCTGAACTGGAATTTGCTTCAGGCATTCCTTCAGGCTGTGTGATTAATGCTCAGTGGAAGCCTGAGAGGGCAGAGGGTGAGAGCAAGGACAACAGGGACTGCCTGCCTCCCATTCCTGACGGACAGGCAGGGCTCGCGGGCTGTGTTGGCACTCCTGCTGGTGGTAATCACATCCGAGGAGCTTGGAACCCAGGAAATGCAATGAGTCCATCTGGAAAACTGGGGGGCTGAAGCACCTCCCAGGTGGGAAACAACTGCCCTCCCAAAACATGCAGCCTGGCAAAAGGGATAGGTTGCAGGGAGTGAGAGTCAACTCAAAAAAAAACCTCCAATGTGCTTGGTTATCCTGGCCAGTTAACTCCATATGCTATTGCTAATGATGTTAGTGTATACTGTGAATCATCATAAACTATAAAATTACATATCATTTCATTCATTCAGGAAGTGCTGTCTGGACACCTACCACATGCCAGGCACCATTCTGGTCTTGGAGGACACAGTCGTGAGCAAACAAGTCCTTGACTCTGAAAATTACCTTCCAGAAAGGGAGACCAAACATCCCACTGCATCCAAATAACTTATGATCTAATTGCAGGATGCAGAAGTATTAGGAAGAACCAGGCAGGGAAGGGGCTAGAGCCAAGACCTGAGGAAAGCAAAGGAGTAATCATGCAAAAACATAGGGAAAAGTGTTCCAGGCAGAGGGAACGGTCAATGTGAAGGCCATGAGTTTGGGAAGAGCTTGGTGTGTCTGAGGAACATGGGAACAGAGTGGGCCGTCTGGGGGCAATGGGAGAGGAGGTACAGAAATCAGCAGGGGACAGGTCACACAGAGTGTAGAGGCTATGGAAGGTCTTCAGCTGTCATTGAGTCAGGAAGAAGCCCTTGGAGGAGGGAAATGGAGCTTGAGCACATAAGCAGTTTTGGAGGAGTTTTTCTATAGAGGAGCAGAAAGATGCGGTACTGGCCAGAGAGGGGAGAGGGCTGGGAAGAAATTGTTTTTTATTTTTTTAACTTTGTTTTTATTTTTAAAGAGGGAGCTGGGCCAGGCGTGGTGGCTCATGCCTGTAATCCTAGCATTTTGGGAGGCCGAGGCAGGTGGATCACGAGGTCAGGAGTTCAAGACCAACCTGACCAACATGGTGAAACCCCATCTCTACTAAAAATACAAAAATTAGCCGGGTGTGGTGGTGGGCTCTATGTAGCCCCAGCTACTTAGGAGACTGAGGCAGGAGAATCACTTGAACCTAGGAGTGGAGGTTGCAGTGAGCCGGGATCACACCACTGCACTCCAGCCTGGGTGACAGAGCAAGACTCCATCTTAAAAAAAAAAAAAGAAAAAGAAAAAAGAGGGAGCTATTAATGCATGTTTATGGGTTGGGGAAATGGCCCAGGAGAGAGGAAGACAACAATGACGCCAAAGAGAGGGGGACAATTATAGTAGAAAGCTCTGTGTAGACAAGAAGAGCCAGAAACAGCCCACGTGCTCCTGCCGCCTGTTCCAGGAACCTATCTACGTTTCCTGCTTGCATCTGTACAATGTCCCCTTTTGGAGGGTGACCACGCACTGAGGTTTTTGTGGGATGATTCCCAAAGATGCCTTTTTCCTGATGTAATTATGAAGAATTTTCTTAAGTGTCCCAGTTTGGGCAATAAATTAGGTGGTCATTCTATCTATGAGGTAGGTAGTTTTTTGGGTTTTTTTTTTTTGTTTTTTGTTTTTTTTTGAGACAGGGTCTCTCTCTGTTGTCCAGGCTGGAGTGCAGTGATACAATCTCAACTCACTGCAACCTCTGTCTCCCAGCCTTACTTGATCCTCCTGCCTCAGCCTCCTGAGTAGCTGGGACTACAGGCGTGCACCACCACACCTGGCTAATTTTTTGTATTTTTGATAGTGACGGGATTTTACCATGTTGCCCAGGCTGGTCTTGAACTCCTGAGCTCAAGCAGTTCACCTGCCTCGGCCTCTCAAAGTGTTGGGATTACAGGCGTGAGTCACTATGCCCGGCCTGCAGGTACTATTTTTATCCCCATTTTACAGATGAGAACACTGAGGCTTAGAGAGGTAAAGTAAGAGGCCCATGATTGGAGAGCTAGTAAATAAAACAAGGCCTGCAATTCCAAGTCCTTTACCCTGAATCCCCGTGGGTGGAAATGTGGTTCTGAGCACAACAGCAGACAAAAGAAGCAGAAATGAATCCCTCTAGGCACATGAAAGGGTTAGGCAATAGCTGAGCATGGGGTAGGGGTAATAGAATCTCCCCTTAAAATCACACATGGTGGCCGGGTGCGTTGGCCCATGCCTGTAATTCAGAACTTTGGGAGGCCAAGGCAGGTGGATCACTTGAGGTCAGGAGTTTGAGACCAGCCTGACCAAGTTGGTGAAACTGCGTCTCTACTAAAAATACAAAAATTAGCCGGCCTTGGTGGCACATGCCTGTAATCCCAGCTACTCGGGAGGCTGAGGCAGGAGAATCGCTTGAACCTAGGAGGCGGAGGTTGCATTGACCCAAGATCACACCACTGCACTCCAGCCTGGGCGACAGAGCAAGATTCAGTCTCAAAAAAAAAAAAAAAGAAAAAAAATCACACATGGCATGAGGCCCTTCTGCTTTTTTTCGGCAAGGGCCGTAGGACAAATAATTTGGTTATAAAGAGGTTAATGTGGGTTTGGAGCTCTTCCAGGGCTGCCTGGTTTTCAGCGTTAACCTGTCTTGTCTGATGCCTGCAGCTATTGCATCTTACCCAGCTGACTGGTGACCATGTGGCTCGACCATGTTTCCAAATTCTAACTTAGAGAACTAGGAAAGGTTCAAGGACGTGGCAAACTGATCATAGACCCATAAGTGCAGCCATGACTCTCCTCCTGCACCCAGAGTAGATATAACCACCCATCATGGCATCTTTCCAGCTCAGCCAGTAATGTGCTGCAGAGTCCTTCTTAACACAGTGTTCCTGTCAATCACTCTCCAAATGAAAGCTGGTCTTGAAAAGGAACCTCCTGGCCATACTTAATTTAGGCAAAGTTTTTCTAAGTAGGGCGATGGAGTAAATAGTCTCTAAAGGTGCTATCCTAACATTTATTTCATGCCTTCTATCTGTATTTGCTCATACTATCCATTCCCGAGCCAGTGCCCTGTTCTCTTTGATGAGAGCAGAGAACAGGATTGGGTTAAACACGTTTCTCTCTCCCCTTAAGAAGGCACGTATTTTGCTGTGAGAATCAGCCGTCATGACAACCTTCATTTTGACGCCAGACCAGCTATTTTCTTTATCCTGAAATTTTTAAAGTAGATTGTCACCTCTTCCCTCTTTCTTTCTCTCTGTTACTATTTCTACAGCGGTAAATCACAGATCAAGGTCTAGGTACATGGTCAGAAGGCTTCCAGCAAATTAGCGATGCAAACTGTGATATCAACCTATGACCTTGGTTACATTTACTTGTAAAAATCAATGGAAAAAAGTGAAAGAAAAATGCAGCCAATTCTTTTTAAGTGTAAACTATATTTGCTGGGTACTGTAGTAATTATTACTCCGGTTTATTGCCTACCTAATATCCACCAGGTATGTAATGTATCATGCTGCTCCAGGTTCTTTAAATACTCCACATCCATTATTTCATGCAGTCTTCACAAAACTTCTTGCAAGATAGTGACTGTCATCTTCGTTGAACAGATGGGGATGTGTCCAAAATCTTACATCTAGTAAGAAGTGAGCCATATGTTTCAATTCTTTCTACTCCTTCAGTGCTTTAGCATTTCCAGACATGAACAAGGGTCTAGGGTCTAGGGTCTAGCAGACCATGCTAGAAATGAATGATCGTCTAGCATCCTGACCAGCCATCAGGGTAGGTTAGGGGAAGTGACACCAGGAGCAAAGACCAAGAAATGGGAACTGCAAATGCTGACGGAGACCAAATGTCAGAGCCATAGATCCAAGGGCAAACCTATGGCTGTTAGGGGAGGGGAGGAAATCAGACCTTTGCATGGTGAAATAGGGATACAGGGGAGGTCTGGAGTAGCCAGCCCACAAGTCTATTGCTGGAGGCTTTAAACACAATAACTCAAGAAGTAGCATCTTCATTGACCTTGCTTCTAGATCCTCCTCCAAACCCTGATTAGTTGGAGGGTTAAAACCTTTGTATTTCCATGTTATTGCTGAAAACAGTGAGACCAGGAGAAGTAACTTGATCAAGGTCACACTGCTGAAAAATGACTGAGTTGGACCTAGGTGGGCCTGACTCCAACTCCAGCACCCAGAGGGCAGGTTATCTCTGTGGATCGTCAGTGGAAGGTTTTATCCTGCAACTACCAACCAGCAGTCCAGCTTGGCTCTGGCTCCAGGGAGCTCCACTTCACCTCTGAAGACAGGGAACAGAGGAGCCTGACAGGTTACTTTTATTATGAAATAATTCTCACATGCAGAAAGAATGAGCCGTGTGTGTGTAAGTTATAAAAATTAATAAAGCGAGTTCCCATGAGCCCTGCTTATGAAACAGGTGATTACAGGAGCTGGGAGGACCCCTGGTATCTGTCTTCCTTTCAGTTCTCCCCTAAGAGAGAAGCCCTGTGCTGATTTTTGGGTATAACATTCTCACTCCTTGATATAGTCTTAACATGCCCAATTGTGTTCCTAACAATAGGTTGTTTAGTTTTACACATTATTGAGCTCAATATAAATGGAATCATAGCTAACGCTGACACAGGCTTATATATGTTTATTTAACTTCATGTGTACTTTATGAGGGAGGTGTGATAATCATCCCCATTTTTAAGATGAAGACATTGAGATATGGGAAACATAATGAACTCACCCAAGGTCACACCACTGGCAGGGGATAGAAGCAGGATTTGAATCAGTCAAACAGTCCGGCTCTGGAGCCGGCCCTGTCACTGGGATGCAGTGCAGTGTTATCCTGAAGCTATTCCTCGGTGACTTGCTTATGTCTGTTGGTGCCTGTAGCTGCCCCTTCATTCGTTTTGGTACTGCATTAGGCAAGCTGCTGGGACAGTTAGTGATGTGCACACAGATGACTTTCAGGGGCCGGCACTGTAGGATGCTCGCCTGCTGTTTGACTCCCCTCTCCACCCCTCTTTCTTTCTCGTTAGTCGAACCTGTTTTGAGCAAGTGTGTTCAGTGATGATGACCCCACCCACTCACCCACAGCTCCAGGGTGTGAATTATGGGGGGTTAAAACCTATTTGATTCTGTTTGCTGGTATTTGGCTAGGCGTGGACATGGGTTCAAGGGGACAAGAGTTAGGTGGCTTCGAGGAAGGTTTTTGTCACTAATAAAGAGGTGCAGAGAGAGAGGAAGGGAGTGCAACTCTACAGTGGAGAAATCTGGTGAACCCTACTTGATCAGTTGGCCAAGGCCAACATCATCAGCAATGTCATGTGGATATCATGTACCCCCGATAGGGTGTGATGAGGAGGCACCACCTCTCCTCTGTGGTCCCTTCCCCAACAGCTCATAACCTCAGTTAACTGTGAGAAAAACATCAGACAAAGCCACATGACAGTATATTCTACTAAATCCCTGACTGGCACTTCTCAAAAGTGTCAACATTGTCAAAACTAAGAAAAGACTGAGAAATTCTCATAGACCAGAGGAGACCGAGGACACAGGACCACTAAATGCAATGCAGTAACCTGGATGGGACCCTGGATCAGAAAAAGGGAAGAAAGTGGAAAAATTAGTGAGATCGGAATAAAACCTGTCTTTTAGTTAGTAAGAGAAGAAACTAAATGGGGAGTATACAGGAACTCTGTGTGCTATCTTTGCAGCTTTTAATTAAATCTAAATGTATTACAAACTAAAAAATGTAACAAAAAGGAATGAGGGATAAAAGATGCATAGAAAGAAGCGCCCTCCTGTTTGCAAGACCCCACCCTGCATGTGGGAGAGAACTGCAGCTGCCACCAAGTGACATCACTCACTTGTGAAGGATGGCAGAGTGGACAGAAGAGAGCTGCTGAGTAGCTGACAATATCGTCAAGCCTCAGAATTATCCAATTTTGTAACCCTATCTGTTCCCAGGCTTTTCTTTATGTAAGATAATAAACCCTTATTGTTAATATTCTTTTAGGCAGGGTCTTTTTCTTTCTGTTACTTGCAGCCCAAAGCATCCTAATTGGTCCATTCCAAGACTCAGGCTTGTGACAGGCCTGGATCAACTGTTACTTGCCTAGGCTGCCACACTGCCAGCTCAGGGTTGTGCTGCTTAGGGCAAGGCACCCTCATGGCCATCGTGTGTGTGTGTGTGTGTGTGCATCTCCAGCTTAATTAATCTTGTGTTGAGTGAGGGTGCTGGAGTGATCCCAGCAGAGCCTGGGAAATGACTGTGCTGGAGGGAAACAAAAGGGACCCGCTGGACTGTGACAGCTGATATTAAAATACTACAACTCACTTCATACCCAGAGTCAACGCATTATATTCCTAATAAATAATGGGTTACTGCAGGTTAAGTGTCTGTTGCTGCATTCCAATTGTTGATATTTAATTAGCTCTAAAATTAAAGTGTGCTTTTATCACCATACTGCTAGGACTACTTTATTCCTAATTGATTGAGATTAAAGTGTCTCCCAAAGATCCCAGTGTCCCTTTGTCAGCCCAAGTGTGAGAGGATTTAATGAAAACGTTTGACATTTCAAAGTGTGACATAAATATCTTGAAATTAAGCAAAAGACAGGTTTCTTTTGTTATATTTTACAATCAGGGTGCTGATGGTTGAGGAAACACTTTTTAATAGGGATGAGGTTTTATGAGAGGAATAATAATGGCTGAGAGATTATGCAAGTGGGTCGTGATAAGGTGGTGGAAAGAGTCAGCTAGGTGTGGGGCTTTCCTGGGGCCCGTCTGATTGCCTGGAGGGTGGGTGGGAGAATGAATTCTAAGAAGGAAGACTGGCTTTGGGGCTCAATGTGGGTTTGAACCCAGCACTTACAAGCTGAATGACCTTCAGCAAGTTATTGGTCTGTCTGAATTTCACTTTCTAATCCTCAAATAGGAATAATGACACCTGCTTCTCAGAGTCATGAGAATAAATAGAGATCATGTTGGCAAAATAACTGAGCCTGAGCTATAGCAGGTGGGTAATAAGTGGTAGCAATTATTAGCCCCTTTCATACAGTTCTGAATGTATATTTGAGGATGATTCAACTGATCGTCTATGAGTAGGACAGGGTGAGGCTCTCAGCTGGCCTGGGCTCTTTGAAGGTTAAGCTACTACTCCATCTGGCTCCAGACCTCTCCACCTTACCAACATCTTCAGCAGGTATTAGGGGTCCCCCACCAGGCTCAGCAAATGTTCTAGCCAACCCCTTTGCCTAAGACCCCACTTGCCACTCTCTATCTAAGCTTCTTGGGTCAGATCCTACTGGTTTTCCTCTCTGACTTAGATCCAGCCACAAATCTCAAACGCTAATGCCTGTGCCACCCTCCCCTCCAATTGACCTCCTTGCGTTAGTTACCCATTGCTGCATGACAAATTACCATGAAACATAGTGGTTTAAAACAATACATGTTTATTATCTCACAGTATCTGTGGGTCAAGAAATTAGGTGTGGCTTACCTAGGTCCTCTGTTTCAGAGTCTCTTGCAAGCTAAAATAAAGATGTTGCCCAGGGCTGAGGTCTCATGTGATGGCTCAAATGGGGGAAGATCCACATCTAAGCTCACGTGACCACAGATTGGGAACTAAAACCATAATCAGCCTCAGGAGCACCATTTATATAAACACAGAGCTAACAAAGGGAGAACTAAGCCCACAGCAGGAGTTCATGTATTCACCTGCCTCACCTGAATCTCCAACCTCAACCCTGTCTCTTGATTTCAGTTTTTCTTTCAGACTGCTAGTCCTTCACAAATCTGAATGACCAAATCTTTGTGACAGAGTGTCCTAGACCATTTGTGCTACTATAACAAAATATCTGAGACTAGATAATTTATAAAAAACAGAAATTTATTTCTCACAGTTCTGGAGGATGGGAAGTCCAAGACCAAGGTACCAGCAGATTCAGTGTCTAGTGAGGGTTTGGTCTCTGCCTCCAAGATGGTACCTTATTGCTACGTCCTCCTGAGAGGACAAATGCTGTGGCCTCACCTTGCTGAAGGGATGAAAAAGAGCACAAAGGGTCCAGCTATTTCCCTCTAACCCTTTTAGAAGGTCACTGATCCCATTCATGCAATACTATTGCAATGGGGATTACATTTTACATAAATTTTGAAGGGAACACATTCAAATCACAGCACAAGGATTATTTAAGACCAGATGAGTGATGGAGGCTAATTTCATTCATTTGGAAGTGATCTTAAATATTTAATTTCACCCCTAATGACTGTTGGAACCACCTCTACAAATGTCTGTGCCACCTCCACTGGTAATTCATTTTACTCAAAGAAGTCTCTGGAAGTTTGAAAGTTTATCCCTTAAGGGTATCAAATCTGCTTCCTTGTTGCTTTCTCCAATGAGCCCCTGGGCCACTTTAACTACCTTTGTGATGGTCATAAGTGCCATCTTTTGCCAAATACTCTGCCTCTTCCATACTCCATGCATATGGTAGAATTACACTAACTGGCCCCCTGTAACTGGTTGGATGGAATCATGTGGCCACTTCTGACCAATGAATTGTGTCACTTTGGGCTGGGCATTTAAGTGCTGATGGTAAGACCTACTATGGCTGTCTTTTCCCTCAATGTTGTGATCAGCAAATTTCCTGGTGGTGGCTGCTCCATCAGCTTAGATTCCAGAGCAAGGATGATGACTATGCAGGAGAAGAGCCCCATGGAAACATAGCAGGAATTAGAAAGGGACTTTTCACGTTTCTTCAGCTGAGACTTTGGTGTTGTTTGTTACTGGAGCCTAACTCTTCCTATCCTATCCTGACTGATACACTCTCCTCATTCTCACTCTTTTTTTTTTTCTGAGACTGAATCTCACTCTATCACCCAGGCTAGAGTGCAGTGGCACGATCTTGACTCACTGCAACCTCCACCTCCCAGGTTCAAGTGATTCTCTTGCCTCAGCCCCCTGAGTAGCAGGGAATACAGGCACCCACCACCACACCTGGCTAACTTTTGTATTTTTAGTAGAGACCAGGTTTCACCATGTTGGCCAAGCTGGTCTCGAACGCTTGATCTCAGGTGATCCACTCACCTCAGCCTCCCATAGTGCTGGGATTACAGGCATGAGCCACCATGCATGGGCCTATTCCCACTCTTTAGTAGCTCTGCCATTGAGGGAAGGGGAAGATAGGTAAATTCTAGGGAAATTGGATGTTTACTTGCAAGGCTACAGATGTTTGCTCCATCAAGAGTTACTTTACACAGATGCACAGCATGAAGGCTGTGGGAAGCCAGAGGTAACAAGCTGCAAACCTGTATAATCCCATTTCCCACTGAACATGGCATGAAACCTACCGAGATCCTCACCTCAAAGAACATGACTGCCTGAAGATGGCATGCACACTGCAGATCTGAATGGAGCCCCACACAGGTGTGAAGTCTCAGCTGCTGCATGCTGGCTCTCCTTGAGCATGCCCTGGCTGTTAGGGAGAGAAATTCTGTACCTGTGCACATCCTGCTGTTCTTTGCCCCCACTGGGTTCAACACATTCATCCAGTGAAAAACAGTCCCTGACTCTGGTGTGAGAGGGCTAATTGGCAAGTTTGTGCATCAAACCTCTGTTCAGCTTTCTTTCTATAACTTCATTGTTTAGTTGAGAGGGACAAGATAGGATACAAGATGTATTATTTTCTGAGTTGTTGACTGTCTGCTAAAAAATCACTTGGCTTGTGAAGTTCAAACACATTTATGAAAAATAGCAGATGCCTATGAAATTGGACAATTAGCTTTTGGAAGAGAAAGCTAATCAGAAGCATAGCTCTGACGGCAATTATTTGATCCTGTCTTCCTGAGAATCTCTGTGGATGCTCATTAGCCATAACACGCACATTCATTCATATGCACTCACGCACACACCAGGTCTCATGCAGGCAACAGGCCCTTGCAGCTTCATGCATTTTCTAATGTCTCTGCAACCATCACCTTGAGGGAATGAGAGAACAAAGACACAAGGCTTCATATCCCAGGAGAGGCCCAGGTGGGAACACTGGTGATACCAATCCTCAGAGGTGTCTGCATGCCCATAAGCAATTTTGCAAAGTAAATGGGGGTCAAACCCTATCAGGGGAAGTGAGTGACAGGCTCTCCATAGCCCAGGACATAAAGTGTGCTCAGACTCCCACTTCTAGAATGTTTCTTCTCGTCTTATCCTGCCATAGAGTATTTCCATCTTCTCTCTAATACAAACAGCTGGCCTGCAGACAATCTCGTATGTTGCGTTGACTTTGTAGGTAGCTTGACTGTAGGCTAGAGCAAGCTTCCCAGTGCAAACTGGGAAAATCTCCAAGCTACAGAAGCCCAGGTAGAGGTGCTCAGGCCCTTGCAGAGGAGGGATGGAAATCTTCCTGGTTTCCCTCCCCAGCTCCCTCCCCTCCACAATTTATCACCACCCACAGAGGCCTATGTGCTGTAGCAAACACACACCTTGAGATTTGCCAAAGTGGTCCTGGTTCTATGGTGAGAGCTAGAGGAGGAACCATTCTGACTACAGAGCAAACTCTTGCACTGAGCCTGTCCTAGACCACCACACCCCTAACAGACCCTCTTCCTGGACACAAGTGGCTCTGCTGCTAGGTACAAGTCTGGAGTCCTCCAGGCTGGAAGCACCACTCAGCTGTGAGCCCTGGGGGCTGTGGAGCTGTTGCTTGTGCTATGTTGCTGTTTTCTTGCAGAGAACTGTTTTAGGCTCCAACTGTCCATAATGGGATTGAATTGTAATGATTTGGTATTGAATTCCCCTTAACTTTCAAGGGAAATGGATCCTGACTGTTTCTAAATGTGTTTGCAAATAGTGGAATGATTAGACTAGACCTGTGTGTGCAACTTCTTTCTTGGTATGCCAAAAGTGGGGGTGGTCAGGATGCTGAGCAGAGAGGAGGAGGTGGGCTTCGAGTTTCCAGGACCAGGCCTTGACCTTCCAGGCTGTGGTTACAGAAGGCTGCTCTCTGCCCCAAGGTCTTCCTTCTACTGGCTTGTGGTAGGGCTGGGTTGTATGGGTGGCATGTGGTCAGTTGCATGTGCTAATGTAAGTAGAAACTTACGCCATGAAGAATAAATACCATCAACATTTATATGATATAATGGACAGGATGAATGTTACAAATATTATCACTGTTCTAAGCATTGTACATGTATAATCTAATCCTCATGACAGTCCTAAGTGGTAGGTAATATTCCTATGTCCCTGATGAGAGAGCTGATGCTAAGTAACTTGTCTAAGGTCACAAAGGCACAAAGTAGAGGCCTTGAGATTTGAATCCAGGCCATATGGCTCTGGCATCTATGGCTTGACTATCTTACTGTGCTGCTAACAGCAGAGTCAGGTATGGTCTGGTGTTGATCAGCGCTTGGGAGAGCATGGTAGTTATCTACCGCATTTAGCAAATCACCCCAAATCACTCCAAAACTTCACAGCTTAAGGGGATCACATCTGTGATCTCAGTCTTTGTGGGTGGGACCTCTGGGTATGGCCTGGCTGGGCCCACTGCTTTGGACTGTCTCTCAGGCTGCAATCGAGGTGTTAGCCAGGGCTGGAGAGCAGACCCTGTGCCATTTGTGAAGGCTTGACTGGAAAAGTCTTCACTTCCAAGTTCACTTTTGTGGCTGTTGGCAAAATTCAGTTCCTTGACAGTTGTTGGGCTCAGGGCTTTAGTTCCCAGCTGGCTGTAGGCTGGAGGCTTCTCTCAGTTTCTTGTCACACAAAGAAGTCAGCAAGAGAGAAAGTCCACTAGCAAGAGAGAAGTTGCAATCTTTTAAAACTGATCTCAGAAGTGACCATCACTATTTTTGCCATATTCCTGTGATTAGAACAAGTCACCAGGCAAGACTATGTTCAAGGAAAGGAGATTACACAAGAATGTGAATACCAGGAAGTAGGGATCATCTTAGACCACCTTAGAGTCAGCCTGCCACGGAGAAGAAGAGGGTAGCCAGCTCCGGTGCCCATGACCCAAGTCTAAGATTAGGTGATCATTCTGCAAAGCTTAGAGGCATGGATTTCCTACCTATGGGCAGAGCAGTTCACTTCTACTCCAAAGAGGCTTGTTGAGAGGATGACCTCCTGATAGTTTTATCTCCTATCCTTTTCTGTAGATATCAGAATGAGTAGATGGAATCTTGTTTCTGAAAATGATGCTGAGATCTGCTATACAACCATCATTTAAAAACAATTTTCCACCATGTTCCTAACCTTCCTTCCACCTCTCCTTATTGAGGGGTTGATCCGTTTGTTAATGCAGATATTTACTGCTATGCAATTGGCACAGCACCTGCTAGTAAAGACCTACAGATAAAATGCACAGTTCCTGGATTTAAAAGAGCTCAAGTGACATTTATTATTTTAGCCATATTCCTTTGGTTAGAACAAGTTGCCAGGCTGGCCCACATTCAAAGAGAGAAGATGACACAAACGTGTGAGTGCCACGAGGTGGGGATCAGCTTAGACAATCCTAGAGTCCACCTGCCACAGAGAAGAGGTATCTAAGCAGAAGATCCTTTGCAAATGCAACATAGCTCCAGGACAAGAAGGCTCAGAATCCTTTCCATTACAACCCAGATGCCATGTGTTATGGCAGAGGTTATAACAGGATGCCATGGGTAAGCTCAGGTAGGCTTGGAAACGTGGGGCCTATGGAATTTTCCCCGGGGGAGGTGACAAGATTAGCTGGATCTAGAAGGACAATGAGGAATCAGGGAGGTGGTGGATGAAGGAATCCCCAGACAACACACACAACCTCTAGAAAAATCCAGAGGCTTGAGGGAGCTCAGCCCTTTCTGGGAACTAGAAGGCGCCTGGGGGTGCTAAACTCAATGAGGTGGGATGAGGAAGCTGCAGGTGGTTGAGAAAATGTCCCAGCACTACTGGCTGCATTTGGAAAGTCTTTGTGTCAAGAGGAACATTCACTATCAATACATACTTCATGAGCACTTCCTGTGTACCACTTGTGGTTCTAGGCACTGGGAAGATAGCAGTAAACAACACTGAAAAAGGTCAGGGGTTCCCGAGACCACTTCCCTTCTGACACCAACGGAAAAGTCTACGGGGGTATCCAAGACCAGGCTCAGGTTCAATAATTCACTAGAAGGACTCAGAACTCAGCAAAGTCATTATACTCATGGTTGCGATTTATTACGGTGAAAGGATACAGAGGGAAATTAGTCAAGGGAAGTGGTGCATGGGGAAAGGTCCAGGAGAGACCAGGCATGAACTTATCTGGTCCTTTCCGGGTGGAACTGTGGACAGCACCTGCTTTTTCCAGCAGTGATGTGCGATAACACACACAGGCCAACCAGAAATGCTCACCCAAACCTTGGTGTCCAGAGATTCTACTGGGGCTCAGTAACTTAGTCATGATTGACTGCCTGCCAGGTTGACCTTAGCCTTTAGACCCTCCAGAAGTCAAACTTATACCAAGTGGTCCAAGACCCCCCCACCCAACCCACCACATATCACATTGTTAGCATAGACAATTTAGGGTGGCCCAAGACCCCAGGTAAACAAAGATGCCCTTATCAGAGCATTCCAAGGACATAGAGGTTCCCTCCCAGGAGCCAGGGCCAAAGACCCAAACCTTTCTTTGGGCAAAGTTGATCCTTTACTGCACAAATACAGACTTGGTTCCTGACTTCAAAGAATATGGCTCCTAGTGGGGAAGACAGATCACACCCACCACCCCAACACACACACACCACCGCCACCACCATTACTACTGCCACCAACACTCAACCAACAATGTAACTACAAATGGTCATGAATGCTGTGAAATAAAGAGTCAGAGGTGTCGCAGGACACTGACCTAGAAGCGCAGAGAGAGACTTCATTGATAGGGTAGGGAAGGAAGACGTCTCTGAAGAGGGAACTTTGGAGTTAAGACCTGAAGAAATGACAATGAACCATCATGCATGACAAGAGCTGGAGTAAAATCATTCCAGGCAGATAGAATGGCAAGTACATAGTAAAAAGGAGAAGGGGGCTTGGTGTGTTCAAGGAGCAGAAAGGAAACAGGTATGAATGGAAATAGTGAGCCAGAAGGAGGGGTCATGCAATGGAGCTGGACAGACACATCATGCATAGCTTTGTAGGTCACAGTAGGGAATTTGAAATTTATTCCAAGAACAATGGAAATCCAGCCAACTGATTGCATTTGATTCTAACTCTACGGGAAAAGGTGATGAGCGTGAAGCACACAGAGCGTCTAAAAGCCAACCTATACAAAACCAGTTATCATGCAGGGGTGCACCCTGGGGACAGGGCCTCTTAGAGAAAAGAAGGCACTCTGGGGTCAAAGGGATAGATGAAGAACAGAGAGACTGTCACAAAGGCAAGAAAAAGAATCTAAGACTCTCTCTGCAGACCTGGAGTACACTCTGTGTGTTATGTGAGTCTTAAAGAGGACCTGCTGGCAGCTGCTGTGTGGCCTGAGATGGAGCAATGGAGGAGCAGAATGGGTGTGAATCTCCCAGGACCTTCCCTTAGCCTCAGGAATCTCAACAGCATTGACTTTGCTCCACATAAGATTGGAAGCCTGTGGTGGAAATCAGCATGCATATGTGTGTGTGTGTGTGTGTGTGTGTGTGTGTGTGTGTGTGTGCGCCTGTGTCTAATTTTGTGGCCTCATTGACTCAACTTTTTAAGATGAACCTTAAAAAGTCTTAAACAAATGGAGGCTGTGATGGCAAAAGCTGTGCGTGGGTGAGGACCGCGTGGCTTCATGCAGTAGAGTGTGTGAGCCAACGCCTTCATATTCCCATGCAGGAGAGGAGAGGTGAAGGCGGGTGCTCGAGAGGTGCACGGAGGGCCCAGAGTGGCCAGAGAGCCCTCTCCTGGGTGCAAAAGAGCAGGGAGGAGCCTTCCTTTGGGAGCCTCTGCACCTGTCATTCTCCATGAATGTGCCAGAGGAGGAAGGGACCAGAGTGATCTGAGCTTTGTTCACTTGCCTCAGTGGCTTCTCCTCCTCTCTCATGAATTAGTGAAGACTGCATAGTGGCAGCGGGGTTGGGGGGGAGGGTGAAGGTGACCCTCACACCTCACAGAAACTGCCACTGACCCAGAGAAACTGCCACTGGCCCAGGGTGACCCTCACACCTCAGAAAAACTGCCACTCGCCTAGAGTGTAGAGAGTGGCCCCTACACTGGGCCACTGGCAGTTGCCACTGCAAGACGTGGCATCGTCTTGCCATCATGATGCCCTAAAAAGCCAGACCCCCACATCTTCAAGCAAAGACCTTGAAGCTTGGGGGGTTAATCACCCACATCCAAGGCCACATACCCTTTTGTGGGCAGAGACATGATTTAAGATGGGCAGTGGGACTTCAGTGTCACCTGCCCAGCCATTGGGACCTCTGTCCTCCTGGTGGCTGCTATGTTCAGTCCCCACTGTAGCTGGATCTTGGGGGGAAATCATTCTAGTTCCTTTGAAGGGTCAAGGATGGATCTGTGGCTGGTCACAAAGGGAGAGAAAAATAAAGCAGAGGAAGGTGTCTAGAGCGTGTCGATGGAGATGGGGAACGGAGATCTCAGGCTTCTGCCCAAAGGCCCCTCATTACTGGGTCTTCTCTGGCCATCCTATATGGAATAGCAGTGACCGGTAGCTACCCGGTCTCTGCCTGACCCTCCAGGCCAGCACCCCATCCTTCCCACCCTGCTCTGTGTCACAGGAGGCTGACTGAGTGGGCTGCATCAACCAAGCCCCCTTGCCCTCTGCCTTCCAGTTGGGTTTGGCCAATGCAAGACAGCCACAGGAGACCAGAAGGTGGGAGGAGAATCAGATTGGGGAACTGACCTCTCAGCTCTCTCATTAGTGGGCCACAGGGTCACTTTCACAGTGACAGCCCACTCCCAGCTCTGGCAACTGCTCTCTTTCCTTGCTCCTAGGTCTAGAAGTGGCACCAGGCAGCTTCCCATGATGCTGGGTCCAGGATGACTGGCCATCCCTGAGTGGGTCCTCTGACTCTGTCCACCTCTTTGTCCCTTTATTAATTGTCCCCATCATACCGGTTGAGGAGGGGACTGCTTCCCTCCTTGTTGCTAACTAATATACTCTCCTCCCCTTAGTCTGTAGCCCCCCTTCCCTGCTTTATTTTGCTTTGAAGCATGGCTCATTACCTTACATTGTATTATCTATTTCCTGGTTTATTTTATAGTCTGTCTCCCCTACTGAAATAAAGGCAGAGTGAGGCAGTGCCTCACTGAAATACCCTTGGTGCCCAGGACAAAATGTGCACGTGACGAATGTTTGCTGAATGAACCCCCAAGGGGAGCAATGCACCCCACTTTGCCATCACCCTGCCCTGCTAGCCTTTTAGGAGATTATTCTGCAGAGAGCTGGGGTTCCTGATGGGGTGAGGCTCTCAGGAGCACAGGCTCTGGGAGGGTCTCAGAAGATGCCAGAGGCAAAGAGGCCGGGAGTTCATGGGGAGGAGGGAGCAAGGCGTTCTGTCGTCTGAGCCACACTCACACCAGGAAATAAAACGCTTTCACCTTTATTAGCAGTGATAAGAATAATAGTCCGTTCTCCAGGCTTTTAAATCTTACTCTGTCATCGTTTTCCAAGCAAAGCTGCTGAGCATAGCGGGAAAGACAGGCTCGATGTGGTTAGTGGCTGGAGCTTCTGTCTGCACAAAGCCTTAGGGAGCCCGGGGTCTTCCCTTTTCACCTTGGAGGTGCCCTAGAGGAAGGGGAAGATTCTTGAGGACAAGGGCTGGCCCAGTGCGCTTTGGGCTTGCATCTCTGCTCCTAGCCTGACCCAGCACAAAAAAAAAAAAAAAAAATAGTACCAATGGCAGGACAAAGCCTGTAGGTGCAAGACCCAGACTGCCCGGGTTCAAATCCTGACACCATACTTACTAGCTCTGCAACGTTGGGTATGTTATTGACCTCTCTGGGCCTCTCTTTCCTCATTTCTAAAATGAGAGAGATAAAAATGGCAGGTAATCATGGGCCCATTGCAAGAAATCAATGAGTTAATATGCATAACGTGCTTAGACAAGCATCTGGCAAATACCAGTTGAGTATCCATGATCTGAAAATCTGGGGACCAAAAGTGTTTCGGCTTTTGAATTTTTTTGGATGTTGGCTTTTGGAATATTTGCATTATGTTCAGCATCCCTAATCTGAAAATCCAAAATCTGAAATGCTCCAACGAGCATTTCCTTTGAGCATCAAGATGGTGCTCAAAAAGTTTCAGATTTTGGAGCGTTTCGGATTTTGGATCATTCGGAGTTCAGATTTGGGGATTAGGGATGCTCAGCCTATGCGCTGGCTGTTGTTGTTATTAGCTGGGTGCTTGCTCTGTGTCAAGCAGGAACCCGTGGAGGATCCCATCATCCCTGGTGAACAGACGAAGACCTTGAAGCTTGGTGGGGTTCATCACCCACATCCAAGGTCACATACCTTCTTGAGGGCAGAGATGTGATTTAAGATGGGCAGTGGGACTTCAGTGACACCTGCCCAGCCATTGGGACCTCTGGCCTCCTGGTGGCTGCTATGTTAGTCCCCCAAAGTTAGTCACAGGCTGATGATTTTGCCTGAGGCTTGGGAGGCAGAAGAGTGGGGCTGGAGATGGGGGTGCACGGGGCAGGGGACCCTCCTCCCAGAAACGGCACATCCCAATGTCCCCTGTACCAGAGTGAACACACACCCACTTCCCTGGGATTTAGGTTTTCTGTCCTGTCTCCTCTGAAATGAAAAAACAAGAGGTAAGTCAGGAAATAGTGAGCAGATACAAATAAGATGGGGAGGGTGGGGGATGCGGGGGGTGGGAGAGTGAGGAAGGGAGCAGGACTGTGGGCACCCTCGAGGGTGCGTGAGCACGGACACACACACTGCACACACACACTGCTCACGGACACACGCGCTCCTCAGCAGATGGTGCTATTCATATTGATCTACCTAATTTTCAGAAGCAAATTGATCTTGGCTTTTCACAACTTATCTAGGACAGAGAAGTCTCTGGGAAGGCTTTTCACGTGGTAGACAGCCTGGGGTGCTCATGCTTTTGAGAGCAGAACCACAGACTTCATCTCCTAAGCACCCAGGCTGGTGGCAGAGCCTCCAGCCTCAGCAGGGTCCCAGGACAGGGCACAGTGGAGATGGCATGGAAGGAGGGTTCAGCCCTGGCTAGGGAGGGAAAGGAAGTCATCCAGGACTGTCAAGGTTCAGAGATCCGGATAGGGGTTAGGAAAGCAGACACCTCCCATTGAGGAAGTGTGGGAGGAGCTCGGGAAGGACAAATGCTCAGGAGAATTCTGCAAACCAGCTTGGCCTCCTCTCTCGAGAAGCCCTGCCCAGGGGGAAGCATCTGCCCCTTTGAGAAGAGCCTGTTGCCAAAAATGTCAAGACCATTTACTTATAGAGCAGCTGACAAAAGCACCTCTCTCCAGCGATTAAACAGGAGGACAGTTACTGGAAAGCAAATAACCTCGTGTTCTCGGGCACAACAACAGTGTCAGCTGCTTTGGCACAGGCACCACGGACCGGAGACATGATGGGATCTTTTCAGGCCCCACGGGCAGTTGCCATGGCAGAAAAGGCACTGGTGGGTGGGCTCCAGACCCAGGAGGTGAGGGACCCACAGCCTCTGATACCTCGGGGCAAGATGTCTGTGTTATTGTTCCCTCTGTGCAGAAAGACAAGAGCCATGTCTCTTCATAAAGGGAGGGAGGTGAGAGTTATCACCCGTCACATGAACCCTGCATGAAATCTAGCAGCCCGAGGTGGGCATTCACCACTGATAAAAATCTGTTTCCCTGCCAGCTTAAAGTGCTACTTAAAAGGCGAATGTATAATTTAACTGCAATTTGGGAATGCACTTCTATAGGGTGACAGCTAAGACTCTCCACCTTTGGCAAAAAGGCAGTCGGAGAGGAGTCATCCTTCTAGAATTGACTAGGGAAGATGAGGATGAGCCACATGGCGGGGGTCAGGGGTGAGAGGGGGTGTGGGTGGGTAAAGTTAAAGCAGGTGCTAGTTTATTTTGTTTTGTTTTGTTTTGTTTTGTTTTGAGACAGAGTCTCGCTCTGTTGCCCAGGCTGGAGTGCAGTGGTGTGATCTCGGCTCACTGCAACCTCTGCCTCCCGGGTTCAAGCGATTCTCATGCCTCAGCCTCATGAGTAGCTAGGACTACAGGCGCACACCCCTACACCCGTCTAATTTTTGTATTCTTAGTAGAGATGGCGTTTCACCATGTTGGCCAGGCTGGTCTCTAACTCCTAACCTCAAGTGATCCGCCCGCCTCAGCCTCTGAAATTGCTGGGATTACAGGTAGCAGGTGCTAGTTCATTAAGAATAGGTGACCCAGGTGTGGATAGGGATCAGCTGCATCTCAGCCAAATGAGGACCTGGCATATTTTCAGGGCTAAGCTGAGCTTCCCTGGACTCCGTAGGGAATCCCAAGTCTTCAGGGAGTAGTTGGGCAAGGTGATGGTCTTGCCTCTGAGCAGTTCTTGGTATGAGACAGATAGAGAAGTGTCCTTAGAGGGAGTGCTGACTGCAGGGGACCTGAAGGTGCCTGGGGGTGGGCCCTGTTAGGAGCCCCTCAGGCAGAGTCATCCCCCAGCTCCTATGGAGGGTTGAATGGTATCCCCCAAAGTTCATGACCATCCAGAACCTCAGAATATGACCTTAGTTTGGAAATAAGAGCTCCACAGATATGATTAGTTAGGATGAGGCCAAACAGGGTTAGAGTGAGCCCTAAATCCAATGACCAGTGTCCTTATAAGACAAGGAGAAGAGGCCGGGCGTGGTGGCTCACAGGTGTAATCCCAGCACTTTGGGAGGCCGAAGCAGGAGGATCACTTGAACCCAGGAGTTTAAGAACAGCCTGGGCAACATATCAAGACCCTGCTTTTTACAAAACAATTAAAATTTAGCCAGACATGGTGGTGCACGCCTGTAGTCCCAGCTACTCAGTAGGCTGAGGTGCGAGGATCACTTGAGCCCAGGAGGTAGAGACTGCCGTGAGCTATGATCGTGCCACTGCACTCCAGCCTGGGCCACAGAGCCAGACCCTGTCTCAGAAAAGGAAAAAAGAGACACACAGGGCCACTCACAGACATCATGTGATGACAGAGGCAGAGATGGGAGTGATGCATCTGCAAGCCAGGAAATAACAAGGATTGCTGGCAACCTCCGAAAGCTAGGCGAGAGGCACTAGGAGAGAGGCACGGAATGGATTCTCCTCTGGGGCCTCCACGGGGAACCAATGCTGCCAACACTTTGATTTCGGACTTCTGGCCTCCTGAACTGGGAGAAAACACATTTCTGTTGTTTTCAGCTTCCTGCTTTGGGATGATTTATTGTGGCAGTCCTAGGAATTGGATGCAGCCTCCATGCCCCCAAGCCCTACAGGGCTGACCTGCCAATGTGCAGACTTCCTTTGTGCAGGCTACCCTGGAGGCATTCTGGGCACCTGGGCCCAGTCCTGGACATCATGTTTTGGCTTTTTACCATGTACAGCCTGCATCCTGTGCTCCTGCAGCTTTGTGGAACAGGCAGGGCTTGTGTCACAAATCCCATTTTGCAGATGGAGAAATCAAGGTCTATGGGGCTAGTACCCAGATCTGGCTCTCTGTGATGTGCTTGTCAATAAGGAGAATGTGGAATGAGGCAGGTCACATGGCAATTCTCAGAGTCCCCTGCACAGAGGACCTTAGCAGAGTTTGTCCCTCGTGCACCTTGGCCGGCACAAGGGCAGGCAGAGGACCTCTGTGTCCTGAGGCTCTCCCTGCTGTCCTCACTGGCCCTGGTCTCTCCCTGCAGCCTCAGGGCTGAGTCCCCCTTCCTTCTCCTTGACCACCACCCTCAGCTTCTCAGAGACAGGAGCCTCTCACTTCTGTCTCTCCCAGACACCAGCCCACCAACTCTTCCAGCCTCTACTTGGGGCTTGTAAGCCTGCAGGATAAAGGGAGCCGCTTCCCTACAAGCGCAATGAGACCCCGGGTGGGTCAGTGGTGGTGCAGGCAGCAGGGACGCCCTATAAGCACATCGATAATCATAAAAGGAGGTAACATTTATTGTCTTGGCTATTTTGGGTACCAGAGGAAAAAAACAACGTATGAATTGCAATGATGAAAGATTTACTGCATCTGTCAGCGCAGATAGAGGGGTTGGCTGGAATTATTGCAGCCGGGAAGAATTGTGTTTTAGGATCTGCCCCAGGTATTAATTTGTGGCAGGCTTATCCTGTCAGGAACATACAATGCTCATGGTGTTGAGAAGTAATACTTTAAAGGGCCTTAATGCCAATTGGATGGGAGCTGGGAGTTGGAGCCTGGGAGGCAGCTGATCCCCTTAGCGAGCTTTTCCAATAAGTTCCAGATGAAAAGCGTGAGGCTGCTGAGTAATATCATCTTTGGAGACTCTCAAACTAGATCTGTCTCCATTTATTGTGTCGGCTCGTGCATCATTCTCCTCCCTGATGCCCAAGGTGACGTCGCCTCGCCTTCCAACCAGGGGTTGGACAGACCACAGGGCGCCAGGGATCCTGGTCCATGGCCTGGACTCCAGAGTTCCTCGTGCAGGGCAGGTGTGGTAGGCTCCGCTGGGCACCTTGAGACTCGGAGTCTTGCAGCCCCCAAAGACTGGCTGAAGGCCGTGGCAGACTCTTCAGGAAAGGGCATTCTGTGACCCTCAGTTCCCACCCTCTGTCACGGGGCCTGGGTGCCTCCTCTCTGTGACCTGGAGACAGGCTGTCCTGGCCCTATGATTTTGCCAAAAAACCAGTGAACCCAAACCCAATCCTCCCCCTCTTTTTCTCCATCTCGGGGATGTCCGGTCTGACCTGATTTTTGCCAAATGCCACAGGCAAAGATGGAGAATGGTTCAGGGAACATACGGCTTGCATTTCCTCCTTGGAGACCTTTCCGGGTTTGAATATCATCAGGATCCCGAAGGTTTTCACACCTCAGCGGCTTATGTGCCTTGCTTCCTTTGTATTTACCCACCTCCTTTGGTCCAGGCCTTTCTGGTGCTGGCGTAGATGGTGGGGATTGGAGCCAGGTGGGAAGAGAGATGAGGAGACTACAGTCCTAGAGCTCTCTGGGAGTGCCAGCCCCACAACCACCTCCCAGCCCAGCCACAACTGCGAGGGGAGGCAGCCAGAGGCGGAAGAACGCAGCTTTGGGAGGAACCATGTGGAAAAGGAGCTCCCGTCTGTGCCAGCTCCTGTGGGCCTTACAAAGGGAAATTGTAAAGGGGCTGTCTCCAGTTTTCTCCATGTGCAAAATGGGACTGTGACACTGGCCCTGCCTGTTCCGCAGAGCTGTGGGAGGACAGGATGCCGTCAGTGATTTAAAAAAAAAAAGAAAAAAGAAAAATTCAGGGCTGGTCCAGGTGCTGAAAACACTTCCAGGGTAGCCTGAGTGGTCTGGTGTCTACACACCCCCTGAAGACCCAGGCGGCTGTAGGCTGTGGGCCTCCCCGGCTGAGAGAGAGGAGGTGCCTGGAGCAGCCCCTTGTGGTGCTGAGCCAGGAGAGGGCCTGCTGGGTGTGGGGGCGGCTCCAGCCCCCGGGATGGGTGAATTGTTCCTGTGGACTCAGGAGTTGCTCTGGAGGTCAGTCTGTCCCTCTGCCCTTCACCCCTGGCCGGCCCTCTCCTCCCCTGGGGCACAGGGTCGGAGGACCTACTGAGAGCAAGGCATTGGGAGGAATTAGGGCAATACTGCCCATGTGCCAGGCATTTGGAAATGGGGCAGGGGTGAGTTGTCGCGGTGCGGAGGGGGTGCTGCTGGCATTTAGAGCATGGAGACAAAGCATGACCAGGGGGAGAAGTCTGTTCTTCCACCTGGAGCCCTGGGAGCGGCTTGTGGGGGCAATGGGCTCCTGGTCAGTGCCCCAAGGGTTTCCCCAACATAGCCTGGGCAGCTCAGCCTGGGATCTGAACCTGAACTCACCTGGCACCTTGAGGGGCTTCCTTCCTGTCTGGGGATAGCACCCACTCGGGGAGAATGGGCCGGGCTGGAGTGAGGTACACAGGGAGAGTGAGAGTCAGTGGGGGTGTAGTGGCTAGAAGATGGTACGGATCCTGCTTGGGATGCGTGGTGGACACTTGTATATTGGAAGCTACAGTTGGAGCAAGGCTGGGTCAACGTCCAGAGCTGGAGTCGGAGCTGGAGGCTCTGGAAGCTGACCCAGCCTTGCTCCAACTATAGCCAGGATTCCTCTGTGGGTGGGAGGTTCGAGGAAGAGGTCACTTGCCTTCTTTACGAAGTGAGGTCCTCTTTCAAACAGCCATGGAGGGGGGCAGGGATGTCTCACTCCAATCTCAGGCAAGCTCACCAGGGCCGAGCAGTTGGAAGTGGCTGGTTTCTCGCTCTCTCTGGAGCAGTGAGGCCTCACTCTCCACCAACAGCTCCCTGGCAGGTGTCACCTCTTCCCAGGTGAGTTCCCAAACACTACAGCGCCTTGCTGTTGCCCAGGAAGAAGCAGAAAGAGCTGCAAGGGAGAGCAAGGCAGGCTAGTTCTTCCCTTGACCTTGACTAAGGTCAGAAGAGGCAGTTCTGGCCTGGACATCTGGGAACTGCCAACAAATCTGTCCTCCAATGGTTTGGAGCCAAACACAGAACAACTGAAAAAGGTGCATGGGGTGCAGATGTCCTCATGGCCAAGAGCAGTTTTAAAACGAAAGAACAATTTTCTCACATCGATCAGGTGTATCAAAGGCCTGTTTTTAGCCTTCCCTTCCCCCATTGTCCTTAGACCAAAGGAAAAGGAATCTTTTTCCAGTTCAGGTGCTGGGGCTTCACGGCTGCACCCAAGATTCCCTGGGCCTCTACAGAAACCTGACCTCCAATGCACAAGGGAAGCAGCAGGGCAGAGAAGGTTGTAATGAAGATACACAAAAGTGTTTCCAGTGCTCATGTTGGAGACAGGGGCGGGAATGCCCGTTTCCTGGAAATGCCCTGGATGGGTTTGGCTGGTTGGGTTTGCAGGCTCTGGGCCCAGACCCTTCTACCCTCCCCAGCAGGGTCTGTTAGGCTTTGAGCACTGGTGATCAGTCACAATGGTGGTCCTTTCTCTGAGTTTGGAGCCAGATGAGAGATGGACTCAGGTGTCAAACTCCTTTGGACCCAGGAGTTCAAAGATTGCAGCCTTATTACCATAAAAGCTGGATTGGCACAGCTGTGGGGCCACGGGGCTGCTGCATCCTCCCTGCCGAATTGAAAATATTCCCCAGAATGGCAGCCAGCTCCTGGCAGGGCAAGACATCTACAAGGATGGAAATCTTTCCACAGTTCAGAAAGAGTGCAAGAGGCCAGAAGGGCTGAGCCGGATATGTGTGATTAGGTCATGCTCCCTGATAGCCTGGAGTGAATGGGGGTAGGAGGGGGGCTAGGAGGCCCCCCACTTCATATTTATCAGTAGGGCACCTTGGGGGTTGGGGGGTGGCGAATGGTCACCCTGTGGGTCTGTGCAGTGCACTGCACAGGGCTGGTCATGCTTGGTGTCCACGCTCCAAATGCCAGCAGCACCCCCTGACCATTGCAACAACTGCCCCTGCCCCATTTCCAAATGCCCGGTAGATGGGCAGTATTGCCCCAACTGACAGCCACTGAGTCATGGAGTTCTAAGAGGAGGGGGATGGTGACTCCCCACCTACACCACCATTTGTGGGCAAGGCACAGGTTGGAAAGTCCTTGGGGTAACTTCCTTGAACGGATAGAGGTCTAGCCCGGGGTTTGGGGTTTAGGAGGGTGGGTCAAGAGAGGCTCCGATGACAGAGGGGACAGAAGACCAATGAGATGACCATCAGATGAAGGAAGGCATGCACAGAGGACTTGGAAACCCAGAGTGAGGAGGAGCACAGGATGCGGATGGCACTGGGGAGCCACAGGAGAGGGAAGCAGGGATGCAGCTTTTCTAAGTTGCAGGTGAGACAGAAAGGGTCCTTCCCCCTATAAGAGCCACCTGTCCTCCTCAGGTCCCAAGCACCTCAAAATGAGACCCTTCCTCTCATTTTGTGGCATTCTTGGGGGCTCCCTGGACCCTTTAGTCCACTCTGCTGAGGATGACCTTTGTGCAGAAGGTCACTTCCTCAGTTGACTCTGGGGATTCCCTCAGATAGGGGGTTGCGTAATTCAGTGCTTTGCACACAGTAGAAACCAAGTAAGTCACTGTTGAAAAAACGAATGAATGAATGAATGAATGAATGAACGTTACAGCTTTTGTTGCTGCTCCACCCTTACTTCCCACCCTCCAGTCCAACTCAGAGTTGTACTTGTTTGCCTCAAGGCTACTGGAGAAGCAGGTCTTCTTCTGCTTTGAGCCCAGATCTCCCCAGTTTGGCATCTGCCTGAAGCAGCTGCCCAGCAGCCACCTTTCCCATTAACCGTCCAGAGCCCTCTGGCCTTCATCCGCCCCTAGGAATGCTAATGGCTTCATCTTTACTTTCTCTTGCCCTTCCTTCTGGCCTTTCTCCTCATCAGATCTGCTCTGCCACAAATTATTCAGCTTCCCCTGACCTCCTTCCTCTCTGAAATCATCATTTCCTAAATAGCTCCTCCTGGATCAGACCACCCTTCCTCCCTGCCCCTTGTCAAACCCCTCAGCTAGACTCAACCCTTGCACTGCACACATTCATTTCATTAAAGCAATCCTGGTCTCTCTCTGGGAAGTCACCACCATAATCCACCACCACAATGAACTTTTCAGAAGGTTCCCTATTTATAGATAAGCACAAATGCCAGTTCTGCCTGGGGAGATTCCTTTAATCCACAATTATTTCAGTGGGGCGAGAGAGGCACAGTGGGATCTAGAGATGAGTTTAGTGTTGTTTCAATGAGATTGCAGAACCTCCTAAGGGGTTCAGCTGTCTGCAAACAACATGAGTTGGAGTGAGCTGCCCATGCCTGGGTGTATGCAAGAATCAGGTGGCCTCTGAGAACCCTTACGAGTTAATGGGGGTACATTGAAAATAAAAATGGCAATGCAGATTGAAAATCTTTGGAACAGGGGAAAAGCAAACCCACATGCTTCTGTGAGACTCAGTTGGTTGAAAGGAGGCTGGGACCAGAAGGGACCTTGAGAAGGCTTCTGTGCCTGGGAGGCAGGAGCCCAGGTGGGGATGTGGAAAGGGAAGATGATGGCAGGCTTTGGGTCATGCTCAGCAGGAGGAGCAAATGGGAAACCATGACTCTGCTCCATGGCAGGCTATAAACACAGAATTTCTCTCCTGCCCTCCTGTGGACTTAGGGGCAGCGGATGCTGCACACATGATACAGCAAGACCCCAGGGTCAGCCAGACCCCAGGTTGTCACACCCACACTGATGTGGCCCTTGCACCGACCTTGCTGGGGTCAGGGTGGAGATGGACACCTGTGTTTGTACAGAGGTGACTGATGCTGAGGGAAAGGCCTGCAGGCAGGGACTCCCCAGCCACGCATCAACCCATCAACTTGTTTTTGTCTGCTTCTCCCTAGGGTGACTCAGCAGCTGCTGTGTACTTTTCTTCAAACTCCCCAAGAGAGGACACAGGAGATCCCCTAGTGCAGTGTCTGGCACATAACAGGCACTCAAAAATATTCTTCTTAAAATAAATGAATTTGAGTAGATTGCCAAGGCCCTGCTTAGGCGCAGATTACTGGAGCAAAGATGGCCCCAGTAATATCTCCTGTTCCATATCTGTATTAGGCCATTCTCATGCTGCTAATAAAAACATACCTGAGACTGGGTAATTTCTAAAGAAAAGGAGGTTTAATGGACTCACAGTTCCACATGGCTGGGGAGGCCTCACAATCACAGCGGAAGGTGAAGGAGGAGCAAAGGCATGTGTTACATGGCACAGGCAAGAGAGGATGTGCAGGGGAACTGCCCTTTATAAAACCGTCAGCTCCTGTGAGACTTACTCACTGTCACAAGAGCAGCACGGGAAAAACCTGCCCCCACGATTCAATGACCACGTGTCATGGGGTCCCTCTCACAACATGTGGGGATTAGGGAAGCTACAGTTCAAGACGAGATTTGGTTGGGGACACAGCCAAACCATATCAATGTACATCTGACCTTGACATTATTCTGCCTCAGTCCTGGAAGGAGCTCTGTGATTGCCTTGACCGATAGAATATATGGAAGTGACATGAAGTGACTTCTAAGGCTAGATTATAAAAACGCCACGCAATCCCACCTAGCTCTCCTGGAGACTCTCATTCTTGGAACCCAGCGGCCATGACGGTGGGAAGCCCAAACTAGCCCACTTAGAGAGACTCTGTGGAGGTGTTCTGGTTGAAAGTCCAGCTGAGGTCCCAGCCAGTAATGGGCATCAACCACCTGACTTATGAGTGAAGATGCCTCCGGATGATTTCATCCTCAAACTGTTGAGTTGTTCCCAGCTTCTCAACTTCCCAGCCAAGGTCCCAGACATCAGAGAACAGAGATAAGTTTCCACTGTAGCCTGTTCAAATTCCTGACCCACAGAAATCATGAGAGATAATAAAGTGATTATTGTTTTAATCCGCTAAGTTTTGGGATGACCTGTTACCCAGTAATAGATAACCGATACAGTCAGCATCCACATGGAACACCCTGGCTGGCGTCCCTTGTGTCTGGCTTACCCAAAACTACCTTTGGCTGGAGTGCAGTCTCCCCTGCCCAGCATGGTTGCCAGGGTAACCAGGTCCCCTGGCACAAGGGGTGGGAGCAGACTTTTCAAGGAAGCGCCTGGGGCTGCTTTCCTTAGAAGAGAATACTTGCATTTTCAAGGCCTGGCCAGTGCAGAAGAATCTAAAGCTCTTCCTTCTAGTTCGTACTCTGACACCAATTCTCTCGGGACTTTAGACACAGCCTCATCTGTCTGCAGCTTTCAATTTCCCTCTCTACATAAGGAGCAGGTTGGACAAGGTGAACGTAGGCCCCTCTCAGCTCCAGGCTTCTATCAGTTGGTTTCTCTTCTTTTCTTATTGGTTTTTCTTTCTTTTCTTTTTCTTTCTTTTTTTTTTTTTTTTTTTTTTTGTTGAGACAGGGCCTCACTCTGTCACTTAGGCTGGAGTGCAGTGGTGCGACTACAGCTCACTGATGCCTTGATCTCCTGGGCTCAAGTCATTATCTCACTTCTCAGCCTCCCGAGTAGCTGGGACTATAGGCATGCGCCACCACACCTGGCTAATTTTTATATTTTTGTAGAAATGAGATCTCACTATGTTGTTCTAGTTGATATTGAACTTCTGGGCTCAAGTGATCCATCCGCCTCAGCCTGGGATTACAGGCATGAGCCACTGAGCTCGGCCCCTATCAATTGACATCTTGACTCGGCTTTGCATGAGGGATCTGCATCTGATCTTGGGGGTTTCACTACCTGGTGCAAAGAGGAGGGAGAGGCCTGAGACTCCACAGAGGAAGTTGGTGGGGGGTCTCTCCTTCAGCAATTTATTGAACATTAACAACGTGCTAGGCCTTGGATGTAAGTAATTAATAACACTCTGAACACATTGGCTTTCTTTGTTATTTCCTTGTCCCCACTGAGGGTCATTTGCAGATGATTAATCTAAATCATTATTTAGATTCTGTCTAATCACTTTTTTAGACCGGCATTGATAACCACAGCTGTCTCTAATCTATCTGAGAAGTGATAATTTTCCATGAAAGGGGCTGGTTCATTGGTGTTTATCCTCCTAAGGGGAGGGGTGATCCCTAAAGTCAGGAGACTTGGGTTGACCATTGCCTCAGTTTCCTCACCTGTGAAGTTTCCCACCAGGGGACCCCAAAGGTATAGAAACTGGTCTCCCACTCATTTCCTAGTCATGTAACTTAGAATAGCTCATCTTTTCTGAGCTTCAGTTCCTTGGAAAATATTGTCCCTTCTGCTGGAAAACACTCTGCCTTTGTACCTCACTCCTCCCTCAGTCCCAGCCTGTCAGCTTCTACGCATCCCACAGGCCTTGGCTTCCATAACACTTCCTCCAGGAAGGCCACCCTCAACCCTTCCTTGCTGCTGCAGGCTCAGGTGCAGCAGGCACACGGCCCATCATAGCTCCAATGGATGTGTCTCCATTCCCTGCCAGAATAGAGCTGCTTTCAAGAGAAGCCACCAAATCTGTTGTGTCCCCCGATCTGTTCCCAGGTCCTCACACAGCCTCAGGCTCGTAGTAGGTGCTCAATAAATAGTTGCTGAAGAAATGATTGATAGAGAGAATGCCAACGCCTCTGCTTCCTAGGATCTGGTGGCGTGATGGATGTGCGAGCCGTCCTGCAGAGGGGGACCCAGGTGAGGCATTATTAGTATCAATAATGATGACAAGCAGCCGATGCCGCTCCTCGGCTGAAGGACACACCTGCATCCAAAGGAAATCCACCTCCTATCCAGGTCTGCACACCGAGAATGCCTTGGATGAAAATGCCGTTCCCTCACAGTCACGGCCAGGCTTCTAGAGACGGAAAGGGCTCTATCAAGACTCCTAGGTGCAGTGGGAAATCTTCCCAGGGCAGATAGGAGGGAGAAGCAACAGGCCATTCCGTCTAGCCTTGGCAGCTCATCCGTCTCTTCCTCCCTCGGCTCTTTCTTTTCACCTCCTCAAGGAAGAGGATGCAAAACGCTGCAGGGAACACGGGGCATTGGGTCTGGGGGTGGGAGGGAGTTCTGTTTCCCCATCTGGGGCTGCCAGTCAAAGGATAGTTGTAAGTAGTTTTTCAGCAGATAAGGGAGAAATGAGTGGTCCTGTTTTGTGGTCTCAAGGAGGCACACTTCTCCAGGTGCACTGGACTTCCCAGGGCTTCTAGATACCCGGGAGGCTGGGCAGAGCCCTTGGTCTTATCCTGGGGAGACCCCGAAGCCATCTTCTCCAAGAGGCAAGCAGCCCCTCTCCCCAGCTCATATTAGGCTCCAACTCCAGAAACTCTGCAAGTAAAACCCCAGGGCATAATCGGGTATGAAAGGGAGAATGGAGTGTGGGAATTACACTGTGAAAACCCCTAACTGCCTGGCCTGGCAAATGAATTAACTTATTAAACAAAATGCATACATCTGCATACATTTGAATACATGAATAGGATCAACTCAGACCCTGCCCAGGTCCAACTTATCCTCTAGGGAGGAAGAGGAGGAAAGGAGAGGAGAGGAGAGGAGGATCTGGGCAAAAGAGGGTTGGACCGTTCTTGAGGCTGCACCTTAAAGAGCCCATGGCTTGGCATGCTATATTTATAAATTAAATGCAAAAGCATCTCCCTGCTGCATTAAAAACTACCCATCAAGGCTGAGGACTCCAAGGACCAGTAAAATCAATCTCATTGCATAAAGACAACAGCAAGCAATTGGCATGACATTTTAAGTAAATGCTACAGCCATTTGTAAATGTTCATTTTCTGGGAGACCCCATCTATTATATGACAGCTATTTTCTTAGCATCCCAGTGTGAATTCAGTCGGTTTACAGATAAGCCCGTTGAGGAGAATGGATATCAAGATGTAAAGTGCTATAATACGGACAATTTGTTACCGCCGCACCAAGTCGCTCTGTCATTATCTATCTGCCTCTTGCAGGGCTTGGAAATCATTTGGCTATTTTTGCAGGTTGGAGTTAATAAGTGACAGGGTATGAAGAGGGTGGAGAAGAAGTAGGTGGGGACGAAGGAGACAGCAATGGTTTAGAGGTGGATGGAAGACAGCAGACTCAGAGGCAAAGGGAACCTCCTCCATAAAGTCTTTGGGGTTGAGATTTGCCCTTTTCCCTTGCTCCTTTCCCAAAGAGGCCCAGGTGGGAGAAACAGTTCCCTCCCAGAACAGCAGAGAAGGGTAGGCCCAGGACCTCTCTGGTTACCAGCAAGGCCCCAGTTCCAAGAGGAGAGGGTTTGTCAGAGGCCAGAAACATTAATTACAAGGCCGACCACTTCATTTATCAGGTGCCTGTGCAAAGACAGGCTCGTTGGACTTGACTCAAGGAAGAACTCTCTTTCCTAAGGTTTCATTCCCAGCACCCCTGTACCTCCTGGCGGAGCAGAGGGGGCAAATTGGGACAGAGAAATACCAGAGGAGCTGCAGGGAAACCTGTGCAGGAGCTGCCCAGGTTGAAATACGTCCCAAGAGAAACCGAGGGCTCTCCAGCCTCATAACTCATCACTAACGCTGATGACTGAGATGTTTCCAGGGAAGACATAGATGACCCCCGGCATGAACCCAGAGTTGTGCAGAGGAGTTGCAGGGTAAGGTGGGTGACAGATCCAACCAGGTTCCCTGGGGGGATGAGTTCATGGGAAGGGACTTGGCTCTCAGGTGTCAAGAGGCCCAAATGCTTGGAAATTAAAGTTCATTTCTGAAAAGGGTTGACATCTAAAGAGATTGACCACACTGCTGGTCATTTAGAGCACAAACCTCAGGGCACCTATTCACCCATCAAGCAAACCCCCTCCCAGAATTTACAGATCCCTATGCTTGCAGTGGCTTCTCTTTTGTCATGCATTCATTCGGCAAACATTCGGGGACCTATCAGGTCTTTCCCCAGGCAATCCTGACTTCCTTGGGCTTTGCTTGCAGTCAGTCAGGCTGAGCATAGGGCAGCCATTTCACCTGTTAGCCCTTCTAGCATGCAAACTGTATCTCCCATGCCTAGTGGTGGTTGGCACGTGGCAGGACACAAATAGCTGGTGAATAAATGAATGAGCGAGCAAACGGGTGGACGAATAAACAAATCAGTGAGTGCACAAAGGAATGCTTGCATCTCCCCATCAAGTGCTAGTTCTCCAGGTGGCTGGTGCCTCAGCAGGGCCTCCCTGGGGGCATGTGACTCCTTCCTCTCCCTGTGGTTGGTTTGGACACAATCTCTCAACAGCAAGTCCCACGGCCTGAGTTTTAATCCCAGGTGTGGCATGAGCCAGCTCTGAGTACCAGCAAGTTGAGCTGCTCCTTTGTGAAATGAGACCACGTGGTCTGTAAGAGGCCTTCCATCCATTAGATCCTGCGACTCCAGCAGAGATCAGGATAGGCAAGGAGAGGCTTCAGGGAGGTGTGCACACTCAGTACTGAGTGGGGTGAGGGATGCCTCTAAAGCGCTGTGCATGTTCTGGCCTGAGGCTGGTCCCCAGGAACAGCAGCTGCTGTTTTCCTTCCTCGGGGTGGAGGGTACAGAAGCAGCTGCCACTCACTGGGGAGTTGTGGGCCTTTCCAAGAAATGTCCGTCTGTTCTCAGATCAGGCTTCTGGAAGTAGTTTGCTCAGATCTGCTCTTTCCTGGTCCCCTTTGACTCCAGCTCACAGACAGAAGGAGGATCCACTCAGCCTCCTCCCAGGAAGCTGCTCAAGGGGTCCCGAAGTCCAGAGTCTCCCCCAAACTGCTCAGGGGTGGCCTCCCCTGAGCATGGCCCTTGTGGTTTCAGGCCGACCATACTCCAAGGTGGACATGGTTCTGTGGAAGAGGCAGGTGAACACGCCATGCGTGGGTGGCCACCAGCAGAGGGGAGCGAGCTGGGCGGAAGGTAGAGGGCTGTCCTGAGTGACGAAAAGTCACATCTGTAGGGGGCTGAGTCCAGGCTGGCCTGAACTGCGAAGTGTTTGGAGTTTATGAGCAAGGGTACAGGTGCAAAGATCAGTTCTTCTTTTAAGATAAACAAATGAGGCCGGACGCACTGGCTCACACCTGTCATCACAGCACTTTGGGAGGCTGAGGCGGGCGGATCGCCTGAAGTCAAGAGTTCAAGACCAGCCTGGCCAACATGATGAAACCCTGCCTCTACTAAAAATACAAAAATTAGCTGGGTGTGGTGGCGCACACCTGTAATCCCAGCTACTCAAGAGACTGAGGCAGGAGAATCGCTTGAACCTGGGAGGCAGAGGTTGCAGTGAGCTATCACACCGCTGTTCTCCAGGCTGGGTGATAGAGCAAGACTCCATCTAAAAAAAAATAAATAAATAAAATAAAAAACAAACTGTGGATCACATGGGAAGAAAAACCAAGGGGGACATTATTCTTTCTGCGCAAACTGAGGCAGAACAGAGTAATGATTAAGCGATGCATTGTTAATGACGATGCAATGCACTGTCAGAGATAACAGTGAGTTATAAAACGTCCCAGGCCTCCTCGTAGAGGTGGAGAGTAGCATGGTGATTGCCAGGGGCCGGGGGAGTTCAAAATTTTCATTAGGATGAATGAGTTCTGGGGACCTAGCATGCAGTGTGGTGGCTAGAGTTAGTAATAGCGTGTGCCATACTTGAAAGTTGTTGAAAATTGCTAAGAGAGTAGATCTTCAATATTCTTGCCACAAAAAAAGAATGTGCCTGGGACAGAACAGACATTTAAAAAGTGGGAGCCAGCTGTGGAAATGTGGGGTAACTTGGCTCGAGCCACACGGTGGGTCAGCGTGGGGACTGAGGTCTGAAACTTCAGTCTCTCCATGCTCAGTCCAATGGTTTCCATAGCAACAAATCCCAACTTGGCAGTGAGTACGCTTGGTTTTGTGACACCCCACAGTATATAAAAGTATCTGAAGGCCGTCACACAGTCGTTGCCTCGCGTGCTCAACTGTGCTCCCTCTTGGTGAGCATGTCATAAAGATTTGACAACAGTGACAGGATGTCAGTTTGGCTCCTAAGGACTCAGACATCTCCGGTTCAGCCCGTGGAGATGATTTTTGCCTTTAACTCTGACATGTGAAAAGTTAGAGTTGGATTCGATTGTTTGGGCCCTTCTCATTAGCCTCCGGGTACTCAGCTCCAATGGCCCCAGCTCCTTTATCCCTAAATGTTCCACCCATTTCTCTATCACCCCAGAGCTCCAGGCCAAAGCTCCCACCCTCAAAAGCTCTTTCGTAACCCCTGCCCTGCTGGACCTGAACCCAGCGGCCAAAACACCAAAGCCATGCTCCTTAAACGTTAATGGGTGAGGGAAGCCCCTGGGACACTTGTGAAAATGCTGATTCGGATTCAGCAGGTCGTGAGAAAGCTGAAGATTCTGCGTTTCTGAGAAGCTCCCAGGTGATGCTGCCTGCTCTCCCTTTGAGTTGCAAGGCAGTTAAGCAGCAATTCTCCAACTCTGGCATCAGAATCACCTCTCAAGCTTGTTAAAACAGATTGCTGGGTTGTACCTCTAGAGTTTCTGATTCAGTAGGCCTGAAGTGGAGCCTGAGAAACTGCATTTCTAACAGCTTCCCGGGTGATGCTGATGCTGCTGGTCCAGGGAACCACTGCACTAAAGGCGGGGGCGTTGCCAGGTGATGCAGAGAGTCTCCCCGCCCTTGCCCCTAATCCTCCCACCTGTGCGCTGACCAGGTGTCTCTCCTCTGGGCCTCCTGTTCCTTCCCTCCTTCCATCTCTCCCTGGATGAGTTTTTCTATGTGAGATTCTCTCTCATCACAGGGCAGAACCAGCCCTCCGCCCCTGGATGGCGTGTGTATATATATATACACAGAGCTAGATGGAAAGAGACTAATTTTGCAAAATCTGCACAAAAATCGGCTGAATTTATGTTTCCCCTGCAAGAGAAATGCTGCTGAATGGAAATAAAATGCAGGATTCCTGGGCATTTCTATTACCTCTTCATGTCACTGGCAGTGACTGATGGCAAAAAGTAAGATTGCAAACGGAATCGTTTTCGCTTTGCCCAGAACAAACTCCGTCCGGCGACGGAGCCTCCTTCAAATCTGCAGTTCTCCCTAGTGTCACCAACGGCAGCCGAGAAAGAAGCTGGGAGAGCAGCCAGCATGGAGGAGAGAGCGTTCACCCAGCCCAGGCCCCAGGGGCCCGTCCTTCACCTCAAAGCAGGGGCCCCTGCAGGCAAAAGGAAATCCAGTTTGATTTAATATGGTTCATTTTTCTTCCTTGTTTTAATCACGGAGTAAAAATAATAATAAACTCGCCTTTATATAGTGTCTTTCATTGCCAGTGTATCACCGAACACTTTACAGATTTAATAATAGAGTTTCAGAAATAAATAATGGGGAATAATAATAGGAAGGATAAATAACATATTTATGGAATTGTATTGTGGTTTATGGTGGTAAACAATTCCTCACACAGCCAGCAGCAGGAAATTAAGATGTTTAGAAGGGAAGAGGGAGAAGAAAAGAGGGATGCCTTCAGGTAAGATTTGAGCTGAGCTGAGGGGTGTCAGGGGTAGAAACACTGAAGATGAAGGGGTCCTGCATGGGGCGTTCCTGCAGAGGGTGGGTTTGGGAGGGAGCAGAGTGGGCACCTGTGCTAGGAGGAGGTGGCTGTCCTAGGTTGGGTTCTGCAGATAGCAACAGGCTGGGCGCAGTGGCTGATACCTGTAATCCCAGCACTTTGAGAGGCCAAGGCAGGCGGATCACCTGAGGTCAGGAGTTCGACACCATCCTAGCTAACATGGTGAAACCCTGTCTCTACTAAAAACACAAAAATTAGCTGGGTGTGATGGTGGGCACCTGTAATCCCAGCTACCCGGGAGGCTGAGGCAGGAAAATTGCTTGACCCTGAGAGACGGTGGTTGCTGTGAGCAGAGATCATGCCCCTGCACTCCAGCCTGGGTGACACAGCAAGACTCCATCTCAGAAAAAGAAAGAAAGAAACACCCAAAGGTCAGGTGCATGATATTTATGGGGAATCAACCTTGTGTAGGAAGGGGGAGGGTACAGGATTAGACAGAGGTAGAAGCTGGGCCCAAACAGCCAAGCCTTTAGCCTCCCCTGCCGTGACCTGGTTCAGTCATGAAATGCAGGGCTGCCCAAGAGGGCTGTGACCTCAGGTCAGGCCACTCGCTACATAGGCAGGGGGAGATGTCCTGGATCCAATCCACTCTGGAACGATGCCCTTGAAAGGCAAGTAGTGGTGCAGAAATTTCTCTAAGCATATTGAATATTTCTCCTTGAGCCTTTAGCTGGTACCAGGCTGGAGGGATCAGTGGGGTCAGAGGTGCAAAGAAAGGAGACAGGAAGAAAGAACAAGGACCTGGCCCCTCTGCCAGGCTGAACAGAAACTGGGGTTTCTTCTTGCTTTATAATACCCGTCCCTCTTCCCTGGCGGATGGTGCTGAGACTGGAGAATTCATCCCTGAGAATATCAGCAGACTGGCTTCCTTGCTTGATTGTTATTGGCCCGGCAGTTTTCTTAGAGCTTTACATATATTGTCTCTTTTGTAGAGGAGTACACTGTGACTTGGAGGCTGAATAACTTGCCCAGGGACAGCAGGGAAGGCGTGGCTAAGTCAAGATTTGACCCCAGACTCATGCAAAGTCCGTTTCCCTCTGCAGACTTGAGGTTTTAGTGGAAGCCAAGATGATGCCAACATCAAATGCTGAGGGTCAGTCAGTCCCCCGAGCCTGTTTCCAGAGGCTGAAGACCTCTGAGAGATGCCAGCTTCCATCTGTAAATGAAGTGCCAGGTGCAGCAGCTGACTCTACGGGGCCTGGAGGCCGGAGGCAGGAGCCGCTGGGAGCAGCTTGTCACCCAGGCCTTGGCCTGCTGCTGGCGGGCTCTGCAGCTCTGTGCTCTGGCAGATAACCCCATACAGGGAGACCTGCTCTAGCCATGTGCCCTGTTTTGGCATTAGCCACTGCCCGGCAGGGAGCTACCTGGAGTTAGTCTGGCCCAGCAGAAGCTCCCACTGGGTGGCTCATGTTTTCGTCGGAAAATGCTAGACCCGTGCAGGCTTGTACACAAGTAATGTTCACCTCGCTGCTGCCTTACGTGGGCTTTAAATTCATTAGCCCTTTTTATTGTCTTGTAGGAGGCAGATCACTAACTCACAAAGCACCCGTCCATCTCCCCAGAGCATCTCTGGTGTCTGGATGCGGAGCAGATGTAACTCTGTACCTGGCTGGGGGTGCAGGAGGGAAGAGGGGCCGAGTGCTGGGCTGTGGGATTCAACCAACTCTCCCTTCTCAGCCCCCAGTTACCACCTGTTCCTGAGATGCATGTTTTTTGAGACCCTACTGTGTGTCAGCGCTGGGCAATGCCCTCTGGATAGAGCCTTGAATAAGCCAGACAAAACCCTGGCTCGCGCCTGTAAGCCCAGAACTTTGGGAGGCTAAGGTGGAATGATTGTTTGAGACCTGGAGTTCAATACCAGCCTGGGCAACAAGGTGAGACCCCATGTCTATAAAAATTAAAATATAAAATATAATAAAATAAAACAGAACCCTGGCCCCTCAAGTGATTCTAGAACTAACTCTAGGTTTGCAATCCCGTAAAGGAGATCCAAGCGCTGGGTAGATGCTTGCACTAATGACATGGACAGAGCATCAGTTTCCACATCTGTAAAGTGGCAGGGATCCCTAGTGGTCAGTGACTTGGAAACTTGCAGGGAAACACAGTAGCCAGTGTGTGGCCCAGGCCCCCACTCTTGCCTGTGAACGCTGTGATGTGATTGTCGTGGAGATGGCATTTGTTACTGCTTCGTCCTTGTCAGCACTGGCAGGTTGCGCAGGGATCTCCTGCTGGGCACGGTGTTTGGCATTGGAGTCAGACAACCAATTTGCACTTTATTCTTTTGAAAAACACAAAGCCTCCCTCACTGCTTCCATTCCTGGAGGTAGGTGCTCTCTACCAGGCATGATGGGCAGAGACCAAGGTCACCTTGGGGCTCTTGGGTTGTCCACTCCCAAGGTTTGGTGAACTCTGGGTGACGGTGCTCCTGTACTCACCTTCCATCACTGGTCAGCCAGGTCCAGGCTGTGTGGGGCAGGGTGTGGTCACTACTAAGGTGTCCCTAACCTCAAGGAGTATAGAACGATGCTCAGAAGAGAGCACAAATAGAAGAAAGCCTGTTCACAAAGCAGCAGACCATCAAGTCCTGGTGAAAGCAGAGAGCTGGAGGGAGCCTTGGAGGGAATCAGGTCCCCATGCCCAGCCAGGCAGCCCTCACCCAAATGCTGCCAGCAAGGGGACATCCTCTCTGGCTGCAGCCCCTCTGAATGGCTCATGTCGTCGAGACTTACTTTCTCATTACAAATCCCACTGGCAGCATGAATGGGGGGTCTGGAGTCCCCTATATGTATGTGGCTGTCAGAGGTGTTTGAACAAGAGCAACTCCATCTTGAATAGAGGTTGGGTATCTAAGTCTTACTGGGCTGCGTTCCCCCAGTTATGGTTAAGGCATTCTAAGTCACAGGATGAGACAGGAGGTCAGCACAAGATACAGGCCATAAAGACCTTGCGGATAAAACAGGTTGCAGTAAAGAAGCCAGCTGAAACCCACCAAAACCTAGATGGCAATGAAAGTGACCTCTGGTCGTCCTCACGGCTCATTATATGCTAATTATAATGCATTAGCATGCTAAAAGACACTCCCACCAGCACCAAGACAGTTTACAGATGCGTGGCAACATCAGGAAGTTACCATATAACGTCTAGAAAGGGGAGGAATCCTCAGGTCAGGGGATTTCCCACCCCTTTCCTGGAAAACTGATGAATAATCCGCCCCTTGTTTAGCATATAATCAAGAAATAACCATAAAAATGGGCAGCCAGTGGCGCTCAGGGCTGCTCTGCCTATGGAGTAGCCATTTTTTATTCCTTTACTTTCTGAATCAACTTGCTTTCACTTTATGGACTCGCCCCAAATTATTTTCTTGTACGGGATCCAAGAACTCTCTCTTGGGGGACTGGATCAGGGCCCCTTCTGGTAATGTGGCTAACACAAATGTCACCACCAGTATGAATCCAGGGCAAAGTCCTGAGCCTGAGTCTCCACTTTCTTGTCTGTAAAATGGGGATGATGACAGGATGGACGCCAGGGCGCTGTTGGAAGATCTACCAGGTTAATGGGTGATCCTCAAGGTTCCAATTGACAATGGGGAGTGTCTCATGTGTCCGTGTGAAGAGACCCCCAAACAGGCTTTGTGTGAGCAACAAGGCTGTTTATTTCACCTGGGTGCAGGCGGACTGAGTCTGAAAAGAGAGTCAGCAAAGGGTGGTGGATTATCGTTAGTTCTTACAGGTTTGGGATAGGCAGTGGAGTTAAGAGCAATGCTTTTGGGGCAGGGGGCAGATCTCACAAAGTACATTCTCAAGGGTGGGGAGAATTACAAAGAACCTTCTTAAGGGTGAGGGAGATTATAAAGAACCTTCCTAAGGGTGGGGGAGATTACAAAGTACATTGATCAGTTAGGTTGGGGCAGAAATAAATCACAATGGTGGAATGTCATCAGTTAAGGCTATTTTCACTTTTTTTGTGGATCTTCAGTTGCTTCAGGCCATCTGGATTTTTAAATGCAGGTCACTGGGGATATGATGGCTTAGCTTGGGCTCAGAGGCCTGACGGGGAGCTCTGATCTTTCACCCACCTTGCCCTCTGAACTCACGGAGCCAAATGCATGTCTGAGTCTTGGAAGCCCAGTAACTCTCAAGCAGATTGGCAAACTCTGGCCCACAGGTCAAATCCAACCCTGCTGTGGCCTGTTTTTATAAATAAGGCTTTATTAGAACATGGCCACTCTCGTTCATTTACATATTGTTTGTGGCTGCTTTTGCATGACAATGGCATTGAGTGGTTGCAACAGAGACTGTTTGGGGCACAAAGCTCAAAGTATTTACTATCTAGACCTTTATGAAAACATTTGCAGGCCCCTGCTCTACTGGGCAGAGTCCCCTGAAAATGCTGGAGTGGAAAATGTTCATAGAGCCAAAGTCAGAGTCTTCTACCTACTTCTCTCTCAAACCCAGACATTAGAGTCAGCCCGGAGGAGACCTGGGCCCGCCAGGCAGGCTCTGGACTCACCACCTCACCCATCGGTTCCCCAGAGAGTTACTGCCTGCCTTGCAGACCCCGTCATGCGTGGGATGGAGAGCTGGCACCAGGAGTAGAGAGTGGTGGACGGTGGCCTCCAGGCTAGCCTGACCCGGCCATGAATGTGTTTATCAGGCTGGGACATGGCCCAGTTGAGGTCAGGTCTCTCCCAACTAGGCCCTGATTCTCCTCCTTTAGGAGGGAGTGAGGACTCTCCCCACACACTCTGGGTCACACAGGAGGTCCTGGAAGACTCTCACCTGTAGACCAAGGTGGAATCTTAGGGGTAGGAGGAAGAGGGTCCTGCGTGTCTGAGACATTGCTCACCGAGGCCAGTAATTGTGCGCCATTACTGTTAGTAAGGGTTACAAAGCCAAATTTCTCCCTGTTGCTTCTGCCTTCTGGTCCTAACACAACCTTCAAACAATTCAGAATAAATCAATTCCATTTTAAACAGGACAACTTTAAAAAATATTTGAAGATCCCAGCCTTGAGTCACCAAGGGGGAAAGTGGCAACCGGGTCCAGTCAAGTTCTAGCAGTTTCCATCACATGGAGTCACCTCCTGGCAAATGATGCATTTCATTGTCTCAGAGTTGAACCTATTTACCGTCTAAAAATGTGCCAATAAACCTAAAGCTTACGTAGGAACCCTGTCAGCCACCGTGTTTCATTAGAATGTGTTCCCGGACTTTCTGTGTTCATTGATCCTGAAACACCCGGAGGAATGTCTGAGTTCTCAGCTGGTCTTGGGCACATTGCGTGTGGTGTGGGGTGAAGGAGGAAGAGGATCAGAATTAGTAAGAGAGTAACTTGTTTAATTGGAGTCGTTGCCTCTTTTTTTTTTGAGATGGAATCTCACTCTGTCGCCCAGGCTGGAGTGCAGTGGCGCCATCTCGGCTCACTGCAAGCTCCACCTCCCGTGTTCATGCCATTCTCCTGCCTCAGCCTCCAGGGTAGCTGGGACTACAGGCTCCTGCCACTATGCCCGGCTGATTTTTGCTGTATTTTTTTTAGTAGAGATGGGCTTTCACCATGTTAGCCAGGATGGTCTCGATCTCCTGACCTTGTGATCTGCCCTCCTCGGCCTCCTGAAGTGCTGGGATTATAGGTGTGAGCTACCATGCCCGGCCCATTGCCTCTTTTTGACTGTACTTATACACACACTCATAGGACTTAAGGGAGTCCTTTGCGTCTCCAAGCCTCAGACGTAAAATGGGAATCCCCTCACCCACCTGTGGGATTATAGGGACTGTCTGTAAACACATTCCCACATTCCCAGCCTTCTGACCACGCGGGGTAGAAACGGTGCACGCCGGGCGAGGCTGCATCTGGGTTTGCAGACACACACCTGTCTACACTTCAGTCCAGGTACTGCTTTCTGGGTATCTTTGATAAATGGCTGTGCTTTTATATTCTAATTGGTGACAGAGACAATACCTCAGAGGCTCAGGGGAAGCCCCAAGTCCCAGCTCAAAGGGGAGATGAAAGTGTTTCCAATGAGAGAGGCCGATGCAGAAGAAAAATGCAGGAGGCAGTTGGGAAAATGCTCAGGAAGTGGGGACCAGGGGAAGTCTGTTCTCGCAGAGGGGAGAGTGGGCTTGTCTGGGTGTAGAGATCAGACCCAGCCAGCTGTCTCCACGAGCGGGAGGGGAGGGGGTCCAGGGAGTTGGAAGCAGGTGAACTTCTCCAGTGGGGAGTCCACATTCTCGAATAGCCAGAGAGAAGGCCGGGATGTGGCTAGACACAGGTGTCATCCCGCCCTGGAGGTCAGCAAGTAAAACATCTGGTAAGCTGGACCAAACCGGCCCAGATGAACTCTGCACCTGCCCCCAGTGCCCTGGGTTCCTTACAGCCTCTACTTGCTCATCCCCCTCCATTCACCCCAACACCTCCCACCCTCCAGGAACGCAGCCCTCATCCTGAAGAACTGTCACTTTAATGCACCCTGAATCCCCACGGTCTTTAATATGAAAGTACAGATGTCAATTTCATATTCCAGGGTGGAGCTGGGACTCTGTGACTGTGACTCTAACAAGCTTCCAGATAAGCTTCCGATACTGGGGTGCATGGACCACTCGGGGGGTGCCCAGGGTGACAGTGGGGCCCCTGCTACTAAAAGGATGGCCTTTGGAGCCTGTCGAGGGTTGGAGTCCTGGGTGTCCTGCTTATTTACCAGCTCTGTGACCTTGCGGAAGTTACTTAACCTCTCCAAAACTTGGTTTCTCCATTAGTCAAATGGGAATAGGACATCGTCATGGGATGGCCGAGAAGATTTGGTGATATGAGTTCAGCACACTGGGCTCTGCTAAAAGGTAATAAATAAGGGGGCTTGCGTTATTGCTAATAATACATCACGTCCAGGCCAAAGCTTAACTCAGGAGCTCAGGGCAAGAGGGGAAAAGCGTGTTCTCCAGGCTGCTGCTTCCACATGTCACCCCAAGCTCTGAGTGGTGACCCCAAAGGCAGGGAGCCTGCTCTCAGGGTAGCTCCACTATGAGGCCTCCTGCAGCTGTGCCCAGGAGGGACGGAGCCTGGCATCAGGGCGGGAGATGGCACAAACAGCCTCACACCCCTCAGACCTGCCACCTAAAGAAGCCTGGTATGGAATGAAGCCAGTGGGCAGTGAGGGGGCCCTGAGGGAGGAGGGAGGGCTAGGCCAGGTGCCTGGGACTCCCCAGCAACCCTCCCCACACCCCTGCTTATGAAGTGAATTTCCTGGGATTAAATAAGAGATAGGGCCTGCAGGGGTGAGAGGGGAGGAGTACTTCATGCATTTATTTGTTTACTGCCTACCCACTAAATTCCACACCCGGTGTAGCCTGTCTTCACAAGGACCTGAAAGGTGAACAGCACTATTGCTGTGAGCACGCGAGACCCCCAGAGGAAATATCCTGCCCCAGCCAACCCTCAACTCTATCAGGACCCCTCTGAGGCCACATCATTTGGGGGGTGTGTGTATGGAGGACCTGGATAGGTCGTGAATGTGCTAGTCTGAGGATCGAATATAGATGGGGAAAAAGCCAGGGGACTCCACCCAGGGGCAGGTCAGCCTGGTCTCAGTAAAGCCCCTGCAAAGATCTGACTTTCTTTGCATAGAGCGGGGTTTCTCAAGCTGGGCTCTGCTGACATTTGAGGAGGGATAAATCATGTTGTGGGGGCTGTCCCAGGCACTATAGGTTGTTTAGCAACATCCCAGTCTCTGCTCACTCAATGCCAGCAGCATCCCCCAACCCCAGTCGTGACCATCAGGAAAGATCTCCAGATATTGCCAAATGTCCCCTAGGTGTCAAGTCACCCGCAGGGAGAACCACTGCTATAGAATCCCGATACTTCCACTCCTCAGACTCAGACACCTGTGGAGGTGATGAGGGCTGAAGACCTATGAACTTGGCAGTGAGCAAGGGGTTCAACAGGCAGATGATCTCCATTTCCTCCCTGCAAGCTTCCAGGAGTCTGCGGCTGCCAGCATCTCAGAAGCCTTCTGGGTGGACTATTTAGTGCTCAACCGTCAGCTCCCCGGCTTCCTGGCCTCCTCCCGCTTTGGTCAGAGAAAGGAGCAAATGGAGGAAGCTTTGGTGGGAGGAGGGCTCCGCAGGCAGCAGCTCCCACCCCACTCCCACCCCTGCATCTTCAGGGGCCTGGAGGTTCCTGGGAAAAAACGTTCCTGCGAAAAACATCTTTGGAAAGGGCAGGGCTGGAGTTGGCGCCGAGAGTTCTTGTTGGAGAAGTCAAGGGATGCGGAGGCTGAGTGGGGGAAGAGAATGTTATCACAGAAACCTGATTTTTCTACACACTCTATCAGCTCCCCATCTGTTCCTTGATTAAATGTATCGCTGCACTCCCTCCCCACATGCCCGCTGCCAGGACGTCTCCGGAGCCCTGATTACATCTGTGGAGAGAGCCTCAAGCCTCACAGATGAGCAGGCTTATCGATCAGCCTGGCAGCTGACGTTTGTTTTAAAATTTAGAGGAGGGTGAGCAACAGAGCCGGCCAGGGTAGGGTTGTCAGAGGAGGGTCGTCAGGGGAACCTCATGCCCCAAAGGGAACGTCCTCCATTCTCCTTCTGGCCTCTGCAAGCCAGGGCAGCCACTTAGATTAGCATCAAATAGTGATTTCTAGCTCTGTGACCTTGGGTGAGCCACGTCCTCCTCTTGGCCTCAGTTTCCTTCTCTTTAGCATGAGGGTGTTGCAGCAGGTGATCTTAGAGTTGTCTCCAGAGTCAGTGCCCTTGTGACTCTGAGGCTGGGCCATGGGCCAGCAGCTCAGTCATCCCTGGGGAGGACCTGTTAGAAATGCAGGCTCTCAGGCCCTGCCCAGTTCCGCTGAATGAATCAGAAGAATCAGAATCTGCCTTTTAACAAGATCCCCTGGTGCTTCACACGCACATTACAGTGTAAGAAGTGCGTCTATGCTTCTGTTCATTTGGCTACTTCAGAGATGAACATGTATAAGAAATCTCTCAAAGGGAATGACTCACCATCTTCTCCGGCCTCAGAAAACTTCTATGGAGATTAACTTCCTGCCTGAGAACCTTAGTGCTGCGAAGGAGCTAGCTCCGATATCCCGGCCACCTCTTGCGGTTTAAACCTCGCAGTGAAAATCTTCATTCGATGAACCACTTAACAAGCCTGGGGATAAAGTGACAAGCAGGACCCACTCCCTGTCCTCAGGGGACTGCCTCTCTCGCAGAAACAGGCAGACTCTCTCCCTCGAGGCTGAAAAGATGCCAGAGAGAAAGGCTGGTCCCACAGGACTATCGCCAAGCATCTTGTCCTCTTGGCATGGGAATCCGATCATATTTCCAACAGCAGCACCAGCCTTTTATGACTTTCTATATTAGTTTCCGGGGTCTGCTGTAACAAATTACCAGAAACTGGGAGGCTCCAAACCACAGAAATTCATTCTCTCACAGTTCTGGGGACCAGAAATCTGAAATCCAAGTGTTGGCAGGAGCACACGCCCTCCAGAGGCTCTAGGGAAGAATCCTCCTCTGCCCCTTCCAGCTTCTGGGGCCTACCAGTGACCCTTGGCTTGTGGCAGCACCCTCCCATGTCTACCCCTGCAGTCACAGTGCCTCCTTCTCTTCTCTGGGTGTTGAACACCTTCTGCCTTCTTATAAGGACACTTGTGCTGGCATTCAGGGTCCACTCAGATAATCCGGGATAATCCCATCTCAAGATCCTTCATTATGTCTACAAAGAACCTTTTTCCAAATGAAGTCCTTTCAAAAGTCCCAGGGATTCAATATGGCTATCTTTTGCAGAGGGAGCTATTTTTCAGCCTACCACACTCTCCAATTAAGATGTGGCCTCAGTGTGGGATCCTGGGTGAGTTACTTAACCTGGCTAAGCCTCAGTGTCCTCCCCTGTACATTGGGACAATTCCCCTAGGGTGGTTTTGTGCTTGAATGAGCATCAGTATCACCTTGTTGAATGTAGCTGGCTGGGCCCACCCCCGGTCTCTAAATTAGTGACTCTGGGGAGAGCCTTAAGACTGTGCATTTCTTGGCTGGATGCAGTGGCTCATACCTGTAATCTCAGCACTTTGAGAGGCCAAGACGGGCGGATCACCTGGGGTGATCATCTGAGGTGAGAACAGCCTGACCAACATGGAGAAACCCCATCTCTACTAAAAATACAAAATTAGCCAGGCACGGTGGTACATGCCTGTAATCCCAGCTACTCAGGAGGCTAGGGCAGGAGAATCACTTGAACGCAGGAGGCAGAAGTTGTGGTGAACTGAGATCATGCCACTGCACTCTAGCCTGGGCAACAAGAGCAAAATTCCGTCTCAAAAAGCAAAAACAAAAAAAGCAAGACTGTGCATTTCTAACAACTTCCCAGGTGACACTGAGAACCACTGGATTAAATAAAGTGATGGATCTAAAATGCCTAACAAAGTCCCCACGCAAAATAAGTACTGAGTAAATAAATGTTTAATTTTATTTTTTTTAGAGACAGGGTCTTTCTCTGTCGCCCAGGCCAGAGTGCAGTGGTGCAATCACAGCTCACGTGCAGCATCAAATTCCTGGGCTCAAGTGATCCTCCTCTCTCAGCCTCCCAAGCAGCTAGGATTATAGGCAGGCACCATCATGCCTGGTCTCACTATGTTGCCCAAGTTGGTCTCAAATTCCTGGCCTCAAATGATCGTCCTGTCTTGGCTTCTCAAAGTGTTGGGATCACAGGCATGAGCCACTGTACCTAGCCAGTACTGAATAGATAAATGTTGGTCAACAGCTGACAAAAATGTCACTCACCGTGGCCACTTGGTTAATTGGAAGGCAACACAGCAAAAGGGCCAGTGTCCCATTAGAAGGTAAGCCTCTTGAGGGCAGGGGTGTGTCTATTCAGTTCCTCAGTCTCAAGTGTGCTGCTTGGGGTTCAACATGGTTATCGGCCTTGATCTAGGCACTGTGCTGTGACTGGGCCTTGCCTCTATTTGCCCTCAGATATGTCAAGGGTTTTCCATGTGTTAGTTTTCACGCTGTTGATAAAGACATACATGAGGATGGGTAATTTATAAAGAAAGAGAGGTTTAATGGACTAACAGTTCCATGTGGCTGGGGAGGCCTCACAATCATGGCAGAAGGTGAAAGGCATGTCTTACATGGTGGCAGGCAAGAGAGAATGAGAGCCAAGCGAAAGGGGAAAACCCTTATAAAACAATCAGATCTCATGAGACTTATTCACTACCATGAGAACAGTATAGGGGAAACTGTCCCCATGATTCAGTGATCTCCACTGGGTCCCTCCCACAACACATGGGAATTATGGGAGTTATAATTCAAGATGAGATTTGGGTGGGGACACAGCCAAGCCATATTACCACGTAAGTTAACAGTGACCACGTATGTGAGAACCAAAGGTATCGGAAGGTACAGAAATCATACTGAGGAGATGAGGATGATCCCTCCTGAAGGAGGCCCTGTGAAAGTGGGGATGCCTGGCAGGGTGCTGAGAGGAAAGTCAACTTGCCAGCAGTTCCAGGGAGTGGGGACAGCATGCGCTGGCCTATGAAACATCAGTGTGGCAAAGTCATGGCATCGAAGTGCTGGGGAGTTAGGGAGATGGGCCAGAGACCTCAGCAGCAGCCAGGAAGAGACCAGCTTTTCACGCCTTGCTTCAGAGTGACGACCTGTAGCTTGTAGGTAATGGGAAGCACATTACAGGGTTTCTTTGGGAGAATGACTTGTTTAGCTCATGCTGGGGGAAGATTGCCCTGGTGGCCCCACGGGGGGTAGGCTGAATGAGGAAGAGACAGGACACAGGAAGATCATTTAGGCAACTGGTAAAGTGATTCAGGCAACAGATGATGAGGGCCTGGACTGAAATGCAAGCCTGGCACTCATCTGGCTTGATGGATGAAGGCGTGAGTGAACAAATGAACAAATCATCAGTTAAGCCAGTTTCATCCCATCTCAGAAGAGATGGACTCAGAGAGCAGTGGCATTGATGCCCTGGCGTCCTTGGGCAATTTAGAGTAGGGACACTGCTTTACCCTGCTGTGCGTTCCCTCCATCCTTGAGGGGAAATGGCGCCTCCTTTGTAATTACCCAGTGCAGGTTTTGCTAAGCATCTCCCAAATGTTAAACTGGCTAATTTCTGTAGGGATTTTTCTTTAAGCCAGCATGACACAGGCTTTAAATCAATTTGAAATCCGTTGTCTACAGATCCACACAGAGAGGGTCCTTGGAGGACGGGTACCAATTATTCTCATCAGTCAATGAGGACAGAAAGACTGTGATAGGTCTGGGCGGCAGTGGGGAGACTCAGCTTTAGACTGTGGGAAACAAGTTAGGGGCCCAAGGCTGGGCCAGGAAGGTGTGATGCTGAGGACACATGGATGTCGTCCAGGCTACAGGGAAAGGGCCCCCAGTGTGACTCTGAATGAGAGGTAGAAAGATAGGAGACTTGGGTAAAAGAGTTGATTGAGGTGTAGGGATGCCAAGGTCCCCAAAAAGTTCAGGGACTTTGGGCTTTTCTCTTCATCCATTAATAAATGAAGTGATAGAGGAGAGAAGAAAGGGGCAGGGTCTGGGCAGGGCGATGGTGGTGGTGGGTAGAAGGAAGGTCAAGGGGACTCGTTAGAAGCTATTTGCAGCCTGCTTGGAGCTCAAGATCACTGAGAATATTTATGAATAAAATCCATCTTGCCCCTGATGCAGGGAGACAAGCCAAATTTACCAGCTCCATATTCCCGTCCAAATGGCTCTCTTCTCCTTCAGAATATTGCTTTGAATAGAGCCCATCCTCCCATCCTTCCTCCCCCATGGGAGGTTTCCAACTTGTCTACTGTAAGTTGAGGACATGGGAAGTTGCCAATATGGCACTGCCCTGGTGGTACCAACAGGCAAACTGGGGAGGAGCCAAGGGAAAAAACTTCAAGGACAGCAGCAGACTTTTGTACATCTGGGGTTGCCCCCATTGTAGGCAACATGGCAAGGCACAGTTCTCCAGGACCTGCTGCTCAGCCCAAGGGAGAGACCTTCCTCTCCTTACTCTGAGAGCCTGGGTCAGTCAGGTGACCTGTCTTGACCAATCCCAATAGTCAGGACCCAGTCAGGTGACCAATGTGACCAATCCTGACAGCCACAGTTGAGTGAGGTGACAGGATTGACCAATCCCAACATCCAGGGTCCAGTCAGGTGACCCATTATGGTCAATCCTGACAGAGTTCAGTCAGGTAACTGGTTTGGTCAATCCCAACAGCCAATAATGTCAGGTGACCCATTATGGTCAATCCTGACAGAGTCCAGTCAGGTAACTGGTTTGGCTAATCCCAACAGCCAATAATGTCAGGTGACCCATTGTGGCCAGTCCTGACAGTCCAGTCAGGTAACTGGTTTGGCCAATCCCAACAACCAATTCCCAGTCAGGTGACCCATTACAGTCAATCCTGACAGGTAGAGTCCAGTCAGGTGACTGGTTTGGCTAATCCCAACAGTCAATACCCAGTCAGGTAACCCATTGTGGTCAATCCTGACAGTCACAGTCCAGTCAGGTGAGCAGGCTTAGCCAATCATACATTCTGGCTTTGACTTTGGCTGAGTAGTGAAAAGACATAGGAACAGTTAGAATTTGCTTGTAGTAGCCTCTTGAGGTAGCAGCTATGTGTGGAGACCATGGAAGCAGATTCTACTGCCCAGCTTCCAGACCCTCTTACTCCCTACTTTCCAAGCCTTCTTTGTTTCCTCCCATCAACATTGTGTGCCCCCATATCCTTCCAAAGCATTCTTTCAGCATCGGTTTCCATTGCTTGCAACCAGAACACTGATAGATTCAGAAGGAAGTTCTTCAAAGACTGCGAAAGGCGGACAAAAATACACTCATGTGCCAGGTGGAATGAAGTGTCCTTGGCCTGCTCAGAGGCTGGGATGAGGCACTGGATTCCTCTCCCTCACCCTCCTGAATTTTCCACTGCAATGACTTCTTTCTGGAGGTGAATCACAGAAAGCTGACCAATTCTCCTTTTTTTTCCCCCTAAAGAACTTGAAGTCCTTTATGCCCACCTCCTCCCTGTGGTCATGGTGTTGCTAAGATATAGGAAGAAGAAGCTGAGAGCCCTGCCCATGTCACACAGCAAGTCAGAGGTGGCGCAAAGATTAATGAAGTATTCTCTCCCAATCCTAAGAGCAGCAACCTGGCCTTGTTTGTGGCAGGGGTAGCCTCAAGAGGTCGGTAGGGACAAATCATGACCCCTAATGCTTTCAGGGCTGTCTATGCCTGGGCATTATTCCAGACACTTTGCAGTCCATGGTGTTACTATTCCCATTTTACCATTGAGAAAACTGAGGCATAAAGAGGTTAAACAACCTGCTCAAGGTAACCCAGAGAGTACACAGTGGGATTTGGATCTGAGCATCTGGCTCCAGAGTCCACGAGTTTGCAGAAAAGCCTCAGAGGAAAGAAAGGGAGGAGGAGCCCTCATGAGCCACGTAGTGTGCAGCTCCTGGAGAGGGTGGAGTGGGGTGCGGGTCTCTGAGCCCTTTCCACTGGTCCTCCTCCTACCGGAAGTTAAACCAGGTGCCCAGGGCAGCCTGCCTCCCTGCTGACCAGAGCCCAGCCTTCCTTGAGTAATCCAACAAGTTTAATGAGTTATCAGTTCCTATTTTGGAAGTGGCTGTGCGGTTGGCATTGTCATCCTCTGTTAGTGGGAGCCGTAACAGGTTTTCCTCCAAGGCCTGTGCTGCCTGCTTGCATGTGGCTCTTGTCTGGGAGGCTGGAAGGGGACTGAGGAGTCGTGAACCCCAGGCAGCTGGTTCTCTGAGGATGTGGCCTTGAGGGTCAGTCCTCCACCCTTTCCCTTCCTGGCCTGCTTCAAGGGTAGAGTGGATCTCTCTAGAAGGGCATTCCAGCCTGTGCCTGTGACCTTTGCACTGACTTTCAGGATGGAAGTGGGAATGAGTCGACATCTGGAAGCTCACCAGAGGCCAGATGGATTAGACATAACCAGATGTCAGATGGAGCCTCCCTGTCCCTTGAAATCTAGAGAAAGAGGCCTGTGCCCCTTTCATACCCCAGGGAGGTCACAGCTATGTCCTCGTGCCCCCTCCAGCTCCAGAACCCTGCTTCTGTGGATTTGATTTCATTTCTGAACTGAACACCCACCCCCTATCCCATGCGGGCTGTCTCTGTCTTGGGCCTTGAGACAATCAAGTCCTTTCTGGATTTTCAACACAAAAAAGGGAAGACTCCCTCCTGCCCCTCCTCCAGCTTTGGGGTTTGGAGGGAGATGGAGAAACTCTGCACACAGGTCTGTGAACTTCCTAGACATCGAATTCTTTGGTGGCACCACGGTGTCAACTTCCACTGGTCACTTATCCCCAGGATGGTCTCCGCCACCTTCCTCATCTTGTTGCCCCCCCGCTTTTTTTTTTTTTTTTTTTTTTTGAGATGGAGTCTCGCTTTGTTGCCCAGGCTGGAGTGTAGTGGCGCAATCTCTGCTCACTGAAAGCTCCGCCTCCTGGGTTCACGCCACTCTCCTGCCTCAGCCTCCCAAGTAGCTGGGACTACAGGCGCCTGCCATCATGCTCAGCTAACTTTTTGTATTTTTAGTAGAGACGGGGTTTCACCATGTTAGCCAGGATGGTCTCGATCTCCTGACCTCGTGATCTGCCTGCCTCGGCCTCCCAAAGTGCTGGGATTACAGGCATGAGCCACCGTGCCCAGCCCCATTTTGTTATTCGCCCGGCCCCCGTTTCTTATTCATCCTCCCGTCTCTTCCTGTTCCCTCTCCCCCCTCCGACCTCAGAGCTGTGAATTTTCCTCTGTTGTTCATTTTCCTTCCATTGTGCAAAGAAGTTCATTCAGCTTTCCCAGGCACTCACACTAACCCCAGGCACATCTCTGTGTCTCCAGACTCATCAAAGTACTCAGAACACAGAGGCCTCCAGGGAATGAGTACACTCTTTAGGAATCAGTTGTGGTTATACATGGGGTGGGGAGGGAAATAATCTCGCCCCTGAATGCAGTTTCATTCAACCTCATCACAACTCTGCAAGGAGGGTCCCACTCACTGGGCTACACTGCACACGAGGCAGAGCCTCAGAGTTTAAATGACCTGCCCAGGGCTCACCACTGCCAGGTAGTAGAGACCAAATGCATGCTCAGGCCAGGTTCCAAAGGTCGCTCCGCATTGATTGGCTGCCAGGAGGCAGGGGAGGTGGCCAGGCTGCAGGACATGCTCAGGGGGTGCTGGGTGGCAGCTGAGTCCCAAGAGCAGACCTGGGTGGCCTCCCATGTCCAGAGAGGAGGCACCTGATGGAAGGACAATAATGAGCTGCAGGCAATGGCAGTGAGGAGGCTGAGAGGTCAGAAGTAAGGGGGCTGGGTGACGTGGGGGGTGACGAGCACTGAGCAGGGAGGAGACAGAGGTGGGTGGAGAGGAGAGGGATGGAAGGGAGGCCTTGCCAGGGGGCCAGGTCCAGGTCTGGAAGCCCATGCCTAGAACACCAAGTGCATTTGGAAGCACTGACCTCAGTCCTTTAGCACCAACCTCAATCCTTTAGTCCCAGCCATGTGTAGCCAGATACGAACCTCCAGCTTCCCAGCTCCTGTGCCTCCCAGAGGCTCCAGGTATCTGGACATCTAACAAAGCTGGAGTCTGGCTGCCCCTTCTGTGCCCACATGGACTCCCGAGCAGGGCCCCCTGTGTCCACTTCTGCCCATCCACAGACTGGCTGACTCGGGTCCTCTTCAGGCCGTGTTGGGGGAGGCCTCCCAGATTGATCTTGCACGTTCTCCTTTGCTCCAGGCTGCTCCTGGGAAATGAAAAACCCATGAATCAATGCCAGAAAAATGACCATCTCCACTCACCCTCGCCAGGAAACCAGCTTTCAAGTCTCCCACCTTGGGCACAAGAGGTGCAGTGGGGCTTAAATTCCTTAAGTTCCGTCTTCTCTTGGGGTGTGCTTCCTATGGCTCAGGGCCAACTCATTAGTTTATCTGTCACAAGCACTGAGGCGGCCACGAAATATTGATGTGGCCATTAGGGCATGAGGGTGGACGGTAAAGTGTGGTGGGGGAACCCGGACCGTGTGCCCCTGGCCGTGGATTTGGGGTGCACGCCCAGCTCCCGAGCACGAATCTGGCGCTGCATCAGGCAGATCATCACACGCCGCGTGGAAGGCCCGAGTTAGGATTAATGGCCGGGCATTCTGCAGCTTTTCATCTCCCGCTTGTGAATATATATGAGCGCTGTGTTGTCGCCGCAGCTGGAGTTAAAGAGCTGCCGCCACCTCACTGAAGACTGGGAGAGAAACATTCAGCTCAGAAGCAATTTGGCTCCCAGGCTGGTCCTGTGTGGTGGGCTTGTTTCTGCTTTTCCCTTGCTGATTGGTATAATTAAAGCAGTGGGGGAAAGAATCCAGGCAGAAAAGGAGTTGGAGATCATAGTGGCTGAGGATTCCGTGTCTTTGAAGTCGGTAAGACTTGGGTTTGCATCCTAGCTCCACCAAAAGCTCTGTGATCTGGGAAAAATCGCTCAACCTTTCTGAGCCTCAGTTTTGCTGAGATAAAGCCACCTTCCTCAAGGCCTGCGTGGGGCTAAAGGAGATGATGTGGGTAGACTGTGGAGTTCCTAGCCCAGAGTTGGCTGCCACAATTAGGGTTCTAGATCCAAGAAACAGAAACTGATTCTGGCTAATTGAAGCAGCGGAGAAATTTGGTGAAAGGCTATCAGGAGGTTGCAACATTTCTGGGAGGGCATGTGTCTTAGTCTGTTTTCACACTGCTATAAAGACATACCTGAGTCTGGGTGAGGTGGCTCACGCCTGTAATCCCAGCGCTTTGGGAGACCGAGGTGGGCTGGATCACTTGAGGTCAGGAGTTCGAGACCAGCCTGGCCAACATAGTGAAATCCCCATCTCTACTAAAAATACAAAACTTAGCCAGGCCCGGTGGTGCATGTCTGTAGTCCCAACTACTCGGCAGGCTGAGGCAGGAGAATTACTTGAACCTGGGAGGCAGAGGTTGCAGTGAGCCAAGATCATGCCACTGCATGCCAGCCTGGGCAACAGAGTGAGACTCTGTCTTAAAAAAAAAAAAAAAAAAAAAAGACATACCCGAGACTGGGTAATTTACAAGGAAAAAATATTTAACTGACTCACAGTTCAGCATGTCTGGGAAAGACTCAGAAAACTTACAGTCATGGCGGAAGTTGAAGGGGAAGCATGGCACCTTTTTCAGAAGGCGGCAGGAAGGAGAATGAACGCAGGAGGAACCACTAAACACTTACAAAACCATCACATCTCGTGAGAACTCACTATCACGAGAACAGCATGGTAGAAACTAGCCCCATGATCCAATCACCTACACCTGGTCTCTCCCTTCACACGTGGGGATTACGGGAATCATAATTCAGGATGAGATTTGAGTGCAGACACAAAGCCTAACCATATCAGCTTGGCTTTGTGACAATGTACACAGGACCACAGCCAAAGTCACAGCCTGGGGATGGTCTGGTGAGGACCCTCCACCACCTCCATGGAGCACCAGGGGCCCCAGTTTGTGGGTCCTGGATACAGGATGCCACTGCAGCCACTACGAGGACACTGTCCCCTGGGAACTGGATGGGGGGCTGTTAGTAACCATGACCACAGGTTCTCCACTCATCCCGCATCTGTGTATCCTGCATCTGTGTGGCCAGCTCCAGATAAAAGGTCCAGGAAGGGCACATCCGGTTGTCAAGTCTGGTCACAAGCAATGGAGGCTGGCAGAGTGCGTCACTGGCATGCTTAGATTCTATATTGGGGACTTTTTCCAAACATATGGAGGAGAGTTGGATCCTGGCTGGCCCAAAATAGCCATCTCCTTTGTGCTCTAGTATTGTCACTGGAGTTGGGACACAGGCAAGGCAGTTTTCACCTGGCATTTATGTCCAGAGCCAGTTCTGATGGATTCATGCCTGTGCCAATTGCTAAATGACGCCCAGTGGAGCTTCCACTGCTCTTTCCTGCTATGTAGGTGGGTCTCCACCAGCAGCATCCCCACTATTGGCTGGAACAACAGCAGTGCCCCCAGTGAAGTGGAGAACTTTGGTGCCCATGAAGCAAGTCCACAGCCTCACTGAGTCAGGGTTCTCCAGAGAAACAGAACCACAGGAGATGTTACATCATGTAAAATTTTATATGCGTGTGTGTGTGTGTGTGTGTGTGTGTAAAAATAGATTTATTATGAAGAGCTGGCTCTCTTGATTATGGAGCCTGGGAATTCCCAAGATCTAGAGTCAGCAAGCTAGAGACTGGAGAGAGCCAATAGCATAGTTACAGTCTGAGTCCAAAGGCCTGAGAGCCAGGAGAGTCAGTGGTGCAAATTCTAATCTGAAAGCCAGCCAGCTTAGGACCTAGGCTGAGTCTAGGCGGAACAGATCCATTTCTGAGCCCAAGCAGTCAGGCAGCAGGAATTCACTCTACTCAGCCTTCTTGTTCTATTCAGGCCTTTAACTGATTGGACGAGGCCCACCCACATCAGGGAGGCCATCTATCTGCTTTACTCTGTCTCCAAATTCAAATATGAATCTCATCCAGAAACACCCTCACAGACGCAGCCAGAATAATGCTTGGCAAATGTCTGGGCACCTTGTAGGACAGTCAAATTGGCCATAGAATTAACCATCATACCCACCCAGTGAAAAACACCAAGATCTTTTTTGTTTGTTTGTTTTTGAAACAGTCTCACTCCGTCACCCAGGCTGGAGTGCATTGGCACGATCTTGGCTCACTGCAACCTGTGCCTCCCAGGTTCAAGCGATTCTTGTGCCTCGGCCTCCCTAGTGGCTGGAATTACAAGTGCCCACCACCACACTCGCTAATTTTTGTATTTTCAGTAGAGATGGGATTTTACCATGTTGGCCAGGCTGGTCTTGAACTCCTGACCTCAAGTGATCCACCCACCTCGGCCTCCCAAAGTGGAGGGATTACAGGCATGAGCCACCACCCTGGCCAAAAACACTAAGATCTAAGCAGAGGGAACCAAGTAGAAGTGGGGAGAGACCCCCTTTCCAAGGCCCGCTTCCTGAGCTTTGTTCACTATCAGCCTCAAGGACATTTACACTAGTGGTTAGGAGCCCACTGTGAATCCAGAACCCCTGAGTTCAAATCTTGCCTCTGCAATGGAGTAGCTGTGTGATGCTGGACAAGTCAGTGAAGCAGTCTGTGTCTCCATTTTCTCATTTTCAAAGTAGGGATAACAATAACACCCTCCTCATAGAATTGCTTTAAGGGTTGAGTGAGCTAATATATGTAAAATACTCAGTGCTGGATAAACAGTAGGTACTTAATAAGTGTGAGTTACCCTCAATCCCCTTCAGGAGATAGGAAGCTGCAGGATCGGGTTACAGCTATAATGTTGCAAGTGCATGGTTAGGTGGGAATGAAGTGGCAATGAGATGGTGTGGACTTGTCAAGAGAGTTGGGACTAGGAAGCTAGCCCTGCTGCCAGCTCCAGGCCTCACAGGGGTCTTGTTGGAGACTCCAAGATGAGAAGATCCAAGGACAGGCAGATTCTGTCTGGTGGCTACCTTTGGGAAACAAATTCCTGCCCGGATCCTGCCCTTGCCCTGACCGAGGCATCTCCGTAAACAACAAAGACGTTCACGAGTCTGGCATGAGTCTAGTGAAAGCCTGGCACTTTGGAGTGGCCAAAGATGCCATCTTGAGCTAGCTTGAGTCCCTTGGCCCAAGCTCATTGTCTCATCTCCTAAACTGGTCCTTGGCCATGGGCTTGGTAACCATTTTAAGGTCTTTTTGACAGCAGTAGAAATCCGATTTCTTGTCAGCACAGGCCTGCGATTCTCTGTACCCACCCTCTGCCTCCACCTGTTAGGGCACTGTCCTGACAGTCATTCAAAGATAAAACCCCAGAGTTCTGACTCCTGAGCTCACTGGATTCTGAAGTGGGACTGCTGCTGCTAGCCACAGCGCCCTGAATCCCACATTAGCGCTGATCAAGAAGGTATCTAATGCAGAAGGACCTTCGTCTGTGGACCCAGAGGATGAAGAAAGGGTGACAGCCTCCTAGGGAGAAAGACATTGTGTTTTCTGGAGTTCAGGTCCCTAAACCCCTTTCCTCAATTTTGAGAGAAGGGGCCCTGTCTCTAGAGTATGTCACAGCCAATGGGACAAGAGCCCCTGGACCATGCAAACCATTCCTTTGCCTTCAGAAAACACCTGCTCCCAACCAGAAGTTGGTGCCCACACAGCACTTGGGCCAAGCTGCAGGGGAGGGGGCCTCAAGTTTGGGTTTCCCCAAAAGCAGATCCTGAGACAAGGATTTGGGTGCAGGTAGCTTATTTGAGGGCATGAGAGGGAGTGGGGAGACTGAGGCAGGGAAGGCGGGAAATCCAGTAGAGGGTGTGTAAATGAGTGGGTCACTGCTGTGGGCCCCTGGCCCATCCTGCCCCCCAAGGTGAGGGCCCCTCTGCATTAGAGACCTAAGATAGGAGGGGCTGGCAACCTCCTCAACTTCCTGAAGCTCCAGTGAGATTCAATGGGGGATTCAGGGCCCTTTGGGTACAAGTACCAGTCCTAGCTCAGAATCTAGCGAGAGATGAGTCCCGTGGGGAGCCTCTGTGAGACTGTGGGGAATATGTCTCAGGACTGGGTTCCTTCCCGTGGACTCTACTCCTTTGGCTGGGGGTTGCTCCTAGAGGACGAAGATGAACCCACAGGGGTTGGCAGCCTCCATGCCAAAGATTACCTTCAGGTCAAGGATGGGACCCACCTACAGGTGGGTAGTAGACTAAGGGGCTGTGGGTGGGCACTGACTGTGTCAGCTAGGGAGAGCTTCTGGAAGCCAGGGGACCTTGCCTGACGTTCAAACAGGTGGCCAGGGGTTCATACAGGACCGTGTGGCTACCCTGGGTGGCCCAAACACAGTGACTCCTGGGTCAAGCCCCCTTTCTCATGTTCCGTCTCCCCTTCCCACCTTGCATGGTCTCCGCACGGCCAGCCCAGGGACATTTTGCTTCCTAGAAGAAGCAGGGAAACTGGCCAATGCCAGGAATCTAGCCTCTGCAGGCCAAGGGGAAAAGAAAAACAGAAAAGGAGGAACCCTTAAAATATCCCTCAACTGTTTAAGGATTGGAGATCTGCACTAAATCTCGAGAAAAAGGAGTAATTACGCTGTCAGCAAAGGTGATATAATTTTTAAGACTCAGTTCCACAGCCGTAATTTTTCCTCATCCTCCCCGTGTCTCCTGGGGGATGTAGGGGCCAATTACCTGTCAGTTTGCTGAGAGGTGCTGTTCCCAGGCAGGAAGCCGTCACTTGCCCACAGCTTTCCTAGAAAACCACTTGGCTGGGAGGGGCACCCAGGGCTGTGAGGGCCACGCCATGGGTAGCCAGAGGGGAGGTGGGGAGGACAGAGCACTGCTGGCCTCTGACCAGCCCTCGGCCAGAGAATGCCATCTAGGCCTCTATCCTAGCAGGCCAATCTAGACAGAGGCTTGGGGTGAAGACTTGGGGGGTTGTGCAGGGAGAAATACGAGTCTGGGGTCCTTGGGCAGAGGGGCTCTTCTAACAGAATCTGAGCATCTTAGGGCAGACCAGGTCCTTCCAGCCCAGTGTGAGGTTGCCGTAGAGAGGTGTAGCAAGGGTTGCCGTAGAGAGGTGTAGCAAAGAGCCCTAAACACAAGGGCTCTGAAGTTGGGGGCAGCATGAAGGGAGCCCTGGTCCTATGTGATCTCAATCAGTTTCTTAACCTCTCTGTGCCTGCAGATTCTCAGGGGAAAATGGGTTAAAAAGGAGACCCACCTTATCAGGCTGATGGTAATTACGTTTTAGCCCTACCTCCACCTACAGCTTGATTCCTGCCAGGGGCTGCCCAGCCTCTGTTGAATACCTCGATAGACAGGGAGCTCACTAGGTGGAGAGGCGGTTCATTTGCTTTGGACCACAGGGCTGACCCGGACTGAGTCAGAATTTCTTAGTGTTCCCCCATCGGTGCCACGTTAACCCATCTTAACCCTTAATCATGCGCCCCTAGCTCTAGGACTCAACTATCAACACCAGCTACCCACTCCCCGCCACTCAGGAGCATCATCATCAGTCACTCCAGCAGTCCTTGGGCTCTGAAACATACAAAGTTTCTACTCCGCCAAGAGGGTCTGGGCACCCCTGGGCTAGGGGACTTGACCCTCTCTGCCTGTTTATCCTGAACTTAGGATACGTCTTTGAGGATCAGTGGAGTCATCTCATCTTTATCTCTTTTCCTGCTCCCTCCTTGTTCTCAAGGCCCCAGAAATTCCTTGGAGCTTCTCTCTAAAACCATATGAATCTGGAGGCCTAATTAGCTTGGGCTTCCTTCTGGTTTGGGTTTCTCCCTGGGGATGTTCCCATTCTGGTCAGTAGAGGATGCTGTGCTCCATGGCATCAGTGCCACCAGGCCATGCTGGGCACTGTTGGGAGGTGGAGATTCAGGGACGGGTACCAACCACATGGTCGGGACCCACCAGGGGCTCACTTCTCCTCCAGGGACTTCTTGCTGTTCCAGGAGCATCTTATGGGAGGAATGTGGCTACTGGGCTATAGGTTAGTATGGGGTACAGTAGGAAACCAATATTCTGCTAGGAGAGCCCCCTCCTTTGCCCTTCCCCCAGGCTGGGCACAGCTTCTTCATCCAGAGACAGTATGCATAGGGGTGAAGGTCAGGCAGCCCTGCAGTCAGACTATCTAGTTTAAATCCTGCCTCCTCCATTCCCAGGCTATGTAATCATTGCTTCATGCCTCCGTTTCTGCATCTGTTCAATGATGATAATATTTGAGTTAAGTGACTTGAATGCACGTGGAGCATTTAAGAAGTTCAGGAACTTGAACTGTCAAGTTCACAGTTAGGGTGAACCCAAGGGCCCTCCCTTGTTCTGGGATCATCTTATCTTGCTGGACTGCTTTGATGTGGGTCTCATGTGCTTGGGTGGGTGTTTCCTCCAACTTCTGGGCCTCAGCATCCATGCTCTGTCTTCCCTTTGCCTCCCACCTTTGCCTGTGGCTCTCAGGCAGCTCTTCTGACTCCAGCCATTCCCCTCCATCTGGAAGAGAGAAAGAGAAAAGGGAAGGGCTGCCTGAGGGAACAGGGCCCTCCTCCTGCAACCTCTTCGGCTTTGTTCCACCCTTCAGTGAGTGCTCAAGAAGAGGAAGAAGCAGCAAAGAGTTGGAAAAGTTTGGGGAAGGATGAGGAGGCTAGAAAAGCCTTACAGAGCCATACGATAATGAAAAATGTCCATCCTAGTAACTGGGAAGGAATCTTCCCTCCATCCACTTACCTACCTACACACTGTGGACCCATAAGACACACCAGGATCTAACAGGCTACCCTTCCCTTAGCAGTCAAATCTTAGGGAGAATTTGCAAAGGGTACCACCATCAATCTACCCAAGGCTCTTCCCTCATCAGAGCCATGGAGAGCTGTGGTTGAGCATGGGGTAGTGGTTAAGGGTAGGGGCTTTGAGTCAGGGCAACCTGGGTGTCATCCAGGTCATGATCCTACAGCAGGTGCCATGACCTTAAGTTCTACGTCAGTAGAATGGAGATGAACAATATCAGGTTATGGGGAGATTTAAATGCAATAAGGCATGACAACACCAAGCACCTGGCACACAGAAAGGCTCGATAAACACGTTGTTTCTATTTTTACTGGAAAACAGAAGGAGAAGGAAGTTCACCACTCTTTCTCCACTTCTCACTTCTCACATCTCAGAGCACTTGATTTCAGGCCACTGGGGGTACATCCAGGTTTCTGGATGGGAAAGCAGGGACCCCTCACCAGTACCTGAAGGCCAGCCCTGCTTCCAAGAACCACAGGAGCTACATGTGTGAGCTCTGTGCATGATCTAAGCAGTTGGGAAAATCATTAAGTGCTAACTTGTCATTTTTTAAATGAAGTTCTGGAGTTAGAGATTTATAATTGCTAATGAGCCAGACTAATAATTAGTTGCTTTATAATAAGGGTGATGATCACTCAGACAGAGGTAGAGAGAGCCAGGCTCTGGCCTGATTTTTCTCCTGTAATTATGTGACATGCCCAACTGCATGGAACTCCTCTTCCCCTTCCATTCTTTTGCTCCACTGCAGTGCCAAACTTCCCTGGCACTGTCCCCACACCCACACCCCCACCCCCACCCCAGCCTCAGGACCCTGAGTGCCCAGTGCCTCCTCCCGGGCAGCTGTTGTCCACTGCCTGGCTCCTCTGATGTCCTGTGACCTGAGTCCATTCACCCTTTCTTGGGATCAGGGTGGGCTGGAGGGCTGGCTCCCAGGGGATGCAGAGCCGAGCTGGGCTGGCAGCCAAGTGAAGAGGGCTGGGATTGAGCAGACTCTTGTCTGTGGGCTGCTCCCTCCAACTGTCATCTTGGAGGGAGGGTGGAGACTCCTGCTATCCTCCATGGTGGCCTACAGCCTGAGGGAGGCTGGCAGTAGAGCTGTTCCCCCAGCAGAGAGAACGGGGGCCTCAAAAGGCCATGAATTAAACCACCCTGGTGATGGAGAGCAGGGGGCCAGAAGAGACAGCCAGCCCAGAGGACGAGCTGCCCATCCTCCATGATGTTCAGGGGTCTTCCCAGTTTCTCGAAGGTGGATTGGAAAGAGCTCTGGAGGGCATGCTGTGACGTGGTTTAGCGTCATGCCCACCATTATCTGGCTGTGTGACCTGGGCAAGCCTCTTGATGTTCCAGGGCCTAGATTCACCTGGGTGTAAGGCGACAAAGCTGGACTAAGAATAAAGTCTTCCTGGTCACTGAGCCTCTAGAGGTTGCTCTGACATGGGGATGGCTTTAAGAAGAATACAAGAGAACACAAACATATCCCCTTCCAGCAGTGCTGAAGCCCTTAGCACCCCTTGGGACATGGGGGCTCACAGGAGGGAAGGGTCCCGGGGAGCAAGTGAAGGAGCTGATGGAGACAGACACAGAGACATACAGGTCCTCTGTCACCGTTCGCTTGTGGCTCTGGACTTAAATATTTATGCTGTTTGGGAGTAGACCAGCTCTCCAGCAGCCTGTGACTTTAGCCTCAAGTGATTGGTATCTGTTTTGAACCAAACCGGTTAAACTATTCGTTTTTCCCTGGTGAGAACGGTGATTCCCTCACTCCCACCATACACACTTCCTAGAGCCTCTTGAGGCTGAGGAAGTTCTCTGTGACTTGGGAATTATTATAGTAAGAAAGCAGATACCTCTGTGCACAAAACTCGAAAGACACACCAACCTAACGTGAGTTGTACCCTAGAGTCCATGACAGAATTCGGGGGGTCTGCAAGCTCGGGTGGAGAAAAATACATCCTTATTTTCATTGACGTCAAATAAAAGTTATCATTTCCTTCTATTACGAATATAGACAACAAACCACAGAACTATTAGCAACACCCGAGACTTTCGCACCAATGGAAAACAGATATTTTCATATAACATTTTAGTTGTGGTAGATATCTCAAAATATTGTTTATGCTCATCACTACTTTGAAATTATGGTAGCCATTAGACCTGTTAGGGCTGCTGCTAAATCTTGTTATTTCACATGTTAATAAAGGAGCACACAAATGAACAGACATTCAGTTTTTAAAATACAAATTGGCCAAGTTTGGTGCCTCACTCCAGTAATCCCAGCACTCTGGGAGGCTGAGGTGGGAGGATTACTTGAGCCCAGGAATTCAAGACCAGCCCGAGCAACGTGGCACAATCTTGTCTCTACACACACACACACACACAATACAAAAATTAGCCAGGCATGGTGGCGTGTGCCTGTGGTCCCAGCTATTCGAGAGACTAAGGTGGGAGGATCGCTTGAACCCAGGAGGTCAAGGCTGCAGTGAGTCAAGATCATACCACCGCACTCTAGCCTGGGTGATAGAGCAAGACCCTGTCTAAAAAAACACAAAACAGAAACCACACACAAGTGACTGCAGATTTGCTTTTTTGAATAGTTCGATAGCCATGTCATTATTATAATTTCTTTCCTTTGTATCTCTACATATTTTGTTCTCCCTCCTCCCTCTTCCCACTCCGTATTTAAGATCCACACTTTCCTCTGCTCATCTCTTCCCAACACGGGACAGGTTGGAAAATCACTGTTGACCAAGACTGACAGATCATGTTGGACACGACCCAGAGGAGGCCAGAACCCCAGGGGGAGAAGGTGTTAATGTGATCCAGGGAGAGTGAATTAGTCCATTTTCACGCTGCTGATAAAGACATACCTGGGACTGGGTAATTTATAAAGAAAAAGAGGTTTAATGGACTTACAGTTCCATGTGGCTGGGGAGGCCTCACAATCATGGCAGAAAGTGAAAGGCACATCTTACACGGTGGCAGACAAGAGAGAATGACAGGGCCAAGTGAAATGGGTTTCCCCTTATAAAACCATCAGATTCCTTGAGACTTATTCACTACCACAAGAACGGTATGAGGGAAACTGCTCCCACGATTCAGTGATCTTCCACTGGGTTCCTCTCACAACACGTGGAAATTATGGGAGCTACAATTCAAGATGAGATTTGGATGGGGACACAGCCAAACAGTATCAGACAGGGAAGGAAAAGACATGAGGAAGACGGACACTGAGGGCTCTGCCCCGGCCGGCTCCCGTATGTCTCAGGCAACGGCCACATGGGTGCCCAAAGTCTGGGTGGAGCGGTGGCTGACCAGCACACTAAACCAGCGTCCACACACCAGAAGCAGGAAAGAGACAAAATATTTTCTGGAGTCCTGAGTGGGTGGGGCTGACTGTGGGGTCCAATCCACAACTACTGCTGATTTTCTCCAGTCTGGTGGCTAGGTATGCAGGGAGAGCTGCTGGTGGACCCAAGTGGACAGCAAGATTTCTTGGTGCTGACTCTTCTAGCCACTTCCTACCAAGGTAAAGAACATGTTCCAGGAATACGCTTGGGTCCATTTTATTCAACAAGTACACTGAGCATCTCCTAACGGCGTGATGTTGAACACATTAGTCAGGCACAGCCCCACTCTCAGAAGCTCAGGATAGAGTGATGGGGAGGCAGGGGGAACACCATGAGGAAAATAACATGCCAATAATTAATGACCGTTAATCGATAAATAATGACAAATAGTTGATGTTTGGGGCAGTGAAAGACTATAACAGAAAACTTGGTATCACACAATAAGCTCAGCTCTTACAGGTGCCACTAGACTGCCACTGTGACACGTCATTCACTTCTGATCTTTCATTTTGTAACAAACTTAAAATTCAAGATGAGATTCCTTAGACCCACCATGGTCACCACACTCCCTGGACTTTTCAGAACAGCTCTGATTTCAAGAATTCTGTTCCTTTGTTCTCATAAACCACATAAATGTCAATATTTTCAGCAACCAAACAATGTCTCCTAGATTGCCTTCTCTCAAATCCACTTGCACGCAAATCTTCCAGGGCCCTGGGTCCTGATTTGAGGTTTGGAAAATGTGTTGTGAGGGATTATACTGCTCAGCCACTACTGCTTCCTCCTCCCCTGACTCCCACCCCTTCTCTGTCCAGTCCCCCACCGTCCATCTCAGACAGTGCTTACGCAGGAAATGAAAAGCCATTTGGAAATTAGAGTAAGCAAAACAGAATAAGCGAGACAGGTTGCAGTGTAGAGAGGTCACATAATTCATTCTCGAGCCCAGTGGAAAAAAAGTGTTTCTTTCCTGCCGTTTGTACAGATAATTGAGCATTTTCTGTTTCCTCACCCAGTACAGTCTGTCTTCAAAGGCTCTGGGTACACTGGAGGGGAGGAGTAAGTTGTAAGGGATGGAGTAATTGGGCGAATTAAGCCTGGAGGTAAAATTCTTTCTACCTGGAAGGGGCAGGACTCTGCAGAGGAGGCAGGCAGCATTTCACTGAGGTGGGTTTGGGCAGAAGTGTTTTGCTTTTGGTTTTCAAATAGGAAGAAAGATTTCTTTATTAATGGCAGTTGTAGAATAGACTTACAGTCCTCTAGGAAACCACCGGTGATCAGGATCATGGTTCAGGAGGATGACAGGTAACAGCTGTCATTTATTGAACACATACTACGTGCCAGGCCCCAGGAAAGTATTTTATATGGGCTGCCTCGTTTAACCCTAACAGCCCTACAAAGCACGTACTGTTTCTAATGAGAAACTGAGAATTAAAAGAGATTAACATCTCATTCAATATCACACTACAGGTGAGTCAAGGAGCCAAGAGGTGAATCTCAAACCCCATCTCCAGTCCTCACTCTTAGACTCCGTCCTGTGCTGCGAAGGGCAGGGCCACGCCAAAGTTCAGTAACAGCTAGGTAAAGGGAAGCCTTTCCAGAAGAGACAAAGCCCTAGGCAGAATTGTAGAAAGGACGTAATCTAGCCTGGCAAAGGTCAAGAGGGAAGAAAAAGGAAACGGAGGCTGTGTACATCTCACAAATAGCTGGTATTGTGTCAGAATCTCTACCGACACTCTTATTTAAGCCCGAAGACATGAGTTAGGTATAATGACTCCCATTTTACAGATGAGAAAACTGAGGCCACACCGTAATCTAAGATTAGAGTCAGTTTATGGAAGGACCAACCTCCTGACACTCATCCCCATATTCTGTTCAGGACTTCACCTAGCAAGCCAGCAAGATAGGGAGAGTTCAGAAGGTTGGCAGGGAAGGATGGACAGAAGCATCAAAAAAATTAAGTTAAAAATCAGCTCCAAAACACCTCCTCCAAGAATCCTACAAAAATTGGTATCTGTCTTGGTTTTCACAGCACCTGAGAACCTTGAGCCTAACAGACCCTTTAACAAACACTTGTTGAATGAAACCTGTGACAAAGTGACTGGATGAATACATACCTACTTTAATGTCGCCTTTTTAAAATCCGGCGTTGTCTCTTGATTGGGGTCCCTCACCCATCTCTTTGGCCCTGGTTCTGTCTTGTCTTTCTCCGCCCACCTCTTATCTATCACCCTCGCTTTTCCTGCCTTCTCTCATTAGCGCTGGAAGGGAAAGGCGTCACTCCAATTCTCCCGCTGCCTCCTCACTGCTGTTGAGCTTCAGAGCACAGTATTTAAATCCTGTTAAATAACCTGTTTTCATGGGCAATCACAGCCAGGTTAGTAAATTCCCCACACGCTCACGCTTTAGACAAAACCGACATCCCAGGTCCACAGAAAATTGGCCATTGTCCTTTAATGGTGAAATTGAACTGAGCAAATGGTTGCACTTTAAAAGAAAGTTGTTGCCATTCAGACAAAAAGTTCAGCCTACTGCTCTGGAAATTTCCAGTTCACGGCCCATTTCTCTCCAGGTATAAAGGAGAAAATAAATACCCTTGCAAGGCAAGTGATTAATTTCAGCCAGCATTTTTGAGGCCCCTGCTGATGGCTGGCTCTCGGGCACTTAATCGGTGGCCCTGGCCAGGTGGGGGGTCCCATCTCTGGGATTTCAAACTGGCAGCTTCTCTGCTTCCACGTGACTGCGAGGCACAGGAGGAATATGCCTCTTGTCATGCTCCAGAAGATGGAGAGGCAGTGAGCGGAAGAAGCTGAAAATTACTCATTTTTTTTTCATGAATCTAATGGGCTATGAACCTGGCTTCTGCCATGTTCTCCACCACCACCTGCACTCCTTTTTCAGGCACCACTGTGTGCGTGGCTGTACATTAAGAGGACTGTAGAGAGATGCCAAGAGGTGCATGAGGGTGTCTCCACTGGTGAAGGGATTCAGTAGCTTTATTATTATTATTGTTATTTTAGAGATGGAGTCTCACTCTGTCACCCAGGCTTGAGTGCATTGGCACCATCTTGGCTCACTGCAACCTCCGCCTCCTGGGTTCAAGTGATTCTCCTGTCTCAGCCTCCCAAGTAGCTGGGATTACAGGCGCCTACCACTGTGCCCGGCTAATTTCTTGTATTTTTAGTAGAGACGGGGTTTCACCGTCTTGGCCAGGCTCATCTTGAACTCCTGACGTCATGATCCACCCACCTGGGCCTCCAAAAGTGCTGGGATTACTGAACCACTGAGCCCGGCCAGTAGCTTTATTTGATCCTGAGGGTGGTTCATAAGATGCCTAGACTTCCTGCCACTAGTAGATGGTTTAGATCCAAGCCTTTAGTTTTTAATTTAATTTAATTTATTTATTTAATTTATTTTATTTTTTTGAGGTGGAGTCTCGCCCTGTCACCCAGGCTGGAGTGCAATTGCACTATCTCAGCTCACCGCAACCCTCATTTCCCAGGTTCAAACTTCTTCTGACTCAGTCTCCCAAATAGCTGGGATTACAGGCGCACCACCATGCCCAGCTAATGTTTGTATATTTAGTAGAGACAGGGTCTCACCGTGTTGACCAGGCTGGTCTTGAATTCTTGACCTCGTGATCTTCCCACCTCAGCCTCCCAAAGTGCTGGGATTACAGGTGTGAGCCACTGCACCCTGGCAAGCCTTTGGTTTTCATGTGGGCAGCGCCCAGAAATGGCACTCATTTTCTCCCATTTGCCCTAAACCAGTAACACCTTGTGAATCAGTCATCTACTGCTGTGTAACAAATAACCCCAGACTTGGCGTGGCCTCAAACAACAACCGTATACTCAGCCTTGATTCTGTGGGTTGCCAATTTACAGTGGGCTCGGCTGGTCTGAGATGTTCTACTGAGCTTCACTAGGTCGGCTACATTCATCTGCATGACTGCTGGGTAGGCTGGACGCTGGTTGGCCGAGCTGGGCCATGGGCTAGTTCAGGCTTGTTCACAGGCGGTCTCAGGGTTCCATGGTCAAGAGTGGAGGCTTCATGACCTTCGAGTGGACACATTGTCACTTCTACCAGCTTCTGTTGGCCAAAGCAAGACAAATGGCCAGTTCAGATTCAAGGGGTGGTGTAGTAGTTTGAACAGTGTTCCCCAAAAATGCATGTCCATCTGGAACCTCAGAATGTGACTTTCCTTGGAAATAGGGTCTTTGCAGATGTAATTAAATGAGGGATCTCCAGGTGCAAACATCCTAGATTTAGAGTGGGCCACAAATCCAATGACTGGCATCCTTGTAAGAAGAGAAGAAGACACAGAGACAGAGAGACACAGTGAGAAAGACACACAAAGTCAGAGGCAGAGATTGGAGCAATGGAGCTGCAAGCCAAGGAAGGCCAAGGATTGACACCAGGAGAGAGACCTGGAGTGGATTCTCCCCTAGAGCCTTCAGAGAGAGCATGGCCCTGCCAAAAACTTTACTTTGGACTTATTCTGTTGTTTCAGCCACCTGCTTTATGGCAATTTGCTACAGCAGCCCTAGGAAGCTAGTACGGGAGGGAAATAGATTCCAGCTCTTGATGGGGGAAGATGCGAAGTCACATTGCAAAGGATGAGAATACAGGAAGGCAGGGGGAAGTAGAGCCTCTTTTGCAATCTTGCACCTTGGTTTACCAGTCCCCACTTTGTTCCTGGCAGGTGTCTTAAAACCGAAGAGCACCACAGAATGCCAGACACCAGACACTCACCACACGCGGTGGGTGCTATTTCTGCACCAGGCTCCCGAGAGTGCGTTCCTGGGTGCTGACGCTCCTACAGCTGCCTCCTCTGCAACAGCCTCTCTTCCCTGTACAGATTCCTCACCACATCCAGCCAAATCGCCTTCATCCCAGCAGAGGCTGCAGAAGGCAGACGGCCAGGAGACTGGGGCCGTCAATGCACTGGGTACAGCAGTAATCCTCTAGGATCTTCAACGCCTTAGGTCCTAGTGGCCTGGGATGACCTGACCCCAGACACCCTCCCCAGAAGCAAGTCCATCCCCAGTGCGCAGGAAGGAATACACCTTTGGGTTGACTAAAACGTCATGCTGGAAAGGAAGTTTGACAGAGGAAGGTCATTCTCATTCCACAGGCACCTCAAAGACAGGGGTTTCTCTCTTGGGTGTCGGGCTGTAGCTTCCATAAAGTTTTCAGCACGTTTTCTGAATACCCAGCTGGCATCGATGCTTGGAGGTGCAAAGTGGGTTGGATGACTGAATCCTGCCCTTGAGAGCTGACACTGTCACCAAAGTTGTTGAGATGGGCTGGAGTCGCCCACTGAGCACTCAGTGACTGGTACGCCAAAGACCAAGGCCTCATAGTGGACACCATGATGAAAACAACGTACAGTTAGATGGGAGGAAAACATTCTGCTCTTCTCTGGCACAGAAGGGTGGCTATTTTTAATACTAATGTATGGCATATTTCAAAATAGCTGGAAGAGAGGACTTGGAATGTGCTCACCACAAAGACATGACAAGTATTGGAGGTGATGAATTTGCTAATTACCCTGATTTGATCCTTACACAAGCTATACATGTGTGGACACATCAGACTCTACCCCATAAATATATACAACTATATGTTCATTTTAAAAGATGGAAATGATGCAAATGTCCATCAGCTGGCGAATGGGTAAACGGAGTGTGTGTGTCTGTATAATGGGATTGCATTTGTCCATGTAAAGGAAGGAAGTGCTGATACACGCCACAGCATGTGTTGGTGGACTGCTCGGGTCCCCTGCACACCTTGTGTCCAGGCTTCCTCTTGCAGGACCAGGATCTTCCCTGCTCCTTCCACATTCCTGAAGAGTCACCCTGCGTCAGGCAGTGGATCACAGTGGCAGAGTGATGAGCTTGATAGACAAGAAGCAGCCTTCAGGGAGCTTTCACACAGTAGGGGAAATGGATGAATAACCAACAACACCACCTACTTACAGCTTGCGAAGGTGCCAAAAAGAAACTAGAAAGGTGCCCTGGGAGAAGGGGAGCTGGGGTGGGGATAGTGGTTGAGAAGGAATTGAAATCTGAGCTGGGACATAAGAAATTGTGCTATACTGAATAGTGTCACCTGCCCATTCATGTTTTCTCCAGGAACCTCAGAATATGATTTGGTTTTTGTTTTGTTTTGTTTTAAGAATCAGGGTCTTAGTGTGTTGCCCAGGCTGGTCTTGAATCCTGGCCTCAAGCAATCTTCCCATCTTGACCTCCCAAAGCGCAAGGATTACAGGCATGTGCCACCATGCCCTGCCAGAATATGATCTGATGTGCAAATAGGATCATTGTAGATGTAGTTAGTTAATGTGAGGTCATACTAGAGTGGGGTGGGCCCTTAACCCAATATGATTTGTGTCCTCACATGAAGGGGAGAAGAAACACAGCTATGCACAGAGGGAAGACAGTGAAAGCACAGACACACAGAGGGAGATGGCCATGTGACAACAGTAGCAGAGGCTGCAGCAATGCAGCTACAAGCCAGGGAACCCGGAGGATTGGTGGTGACCACCTGCATCTGGAAGAGGCAAGGAGGATGCTCTCCCACAGCCTTCAGAGGGAGCGGGCCCCTGGCAAGACCTTGACTTCAGAGTTGGGCCTCCACAATGATGAGAGAAGCCATTTCTGTTGTTTGAAGGCACCCAGTTGATGGCATTGGTTACAGCGTCCACAGGAGGCTGATGCAAGAGCGAAGACTGTTACAGTAGAGGGAGGAGGCAGTGCAGATGCCTTCACAAGAAAGTTGCTAGGACTACTGGAGCAGCAACCAGGATGCCCAAAGGAGTGGGAGCCCCACAGGCAGGTGGGGATGATCCCAGAAGAGGTTGGTGCCCAGCCATAGGGTCCTGTAGGCCATGGTGTTGATGTTCGTTTTATTCTAAGAACATTGGGAAGTCATTGAAGGATTTTACAAGAAAGACGAAACATGATCTGAAGTTCATTTTTGAAAGATTGCATCAGTTGCTCTGTGAAGAGGAGTTCTGAAAGAGGCAAGAGGAGGCAGGACAGCCACTGTGGCTGGCAGGTCCTCAAACGATTACACAGAGTCCCCGCATGACCCACAGTTCCACTCCTCTGTGTAGACTCACGAGAAACGAAAACATATGTTCATATAGAAACCTGTACAAAATGTTTAAAGCAGCATTATTTGTAATAGCCCAAACATAGAAACTACATAAATGTCCACCAATGAATCCATACAATGAGGTAGTATTTGACCATAAAAAGGAATGAAGTGCCGATAGGACAGCATGAATGAACCCTGGAACCATCATGATAAGTGAAGGAAGCCATTCACAAAAGACCATGGATTGTATGATTCCGTTTAGACAAAATGCCCAGAGGAGGCAAATCTCTAGAAACAGAAAGTAGATGACTAGTTGCTTATGGCTGCAGGGGTGAGCGCTGGGGAGGGGAGATAGCTGAAGGGGACAGAGCTTCTTTTTGAGGTGATACAAATGCTGTAAAATGGACCATAGTGACGACTGCATCTACATGGAATATACTAGCAACCATTGAACTGGATACTTTCTTTTAAAGTGAAAGCAAGCTTATTAGAGAAGTAAAGAAACAAAAGAATGGCCACTCCATAGACAGAGCAGCCTGAATTGTACACTTTAAGTGGCAGAATTATATAATACATGAATTCCATTTCAATAATGCTGTTTAAAAGAAAAAAAAAGGAGTGAAGGCTCAGAGGAGGCCACTGAGCACTCTGGTGGAAGAAAATGGTGACTTAGGCCAGGGCCACAGAAGGAGAGACAGCAAGAAGGGATGAAAACAGTGGATTGTGGAGGCCGAATAGACAACGGATGAATAGGTCAACACCTGCCGTCCATCCGTACAAGGGAATATTATTCAGCTATAAAAAGAAATGAAATGAACCTTGCTGCAACATGATGTTAAGTGAAATAAGCCAGACACAAAGGCCACATATGAAATGATGTCACTTACATGAGGTTTCTACAATAGGCAAATTCATAGAGACAGAAAGAATGGAGGTTACCAGGAACTGGGAGGAGAAAAGAATGGGACATTATTATCTCACAGTTCCAGAATTTGTTTGGGATGATTAAAAAAAAAAAAAAAAAAAAAGCCCTGGAAATAGATCGTCAGGATGGTTGCACAATGTTTTGAATGTAAATGCCACTGAATTGTACACCTTAAAAGGGCTCAAATGGTAAATATTATGCTATGTATATTTTACCATGATGAAAATGAAGGTACAAAAGTGAGAGAGGCGGTGAGTATAGGCCACCCTTTTAAGAAGCGATGCCATGAAGGAGAGCCGAGAAAGAGAGATGGAAGTTAGGAAGTGGTTTTTCAAAGAGCAGGTGCACAGGAAAAGATTCATTCGTGCAGGAGAGAAAGGATGAAGGAGGAGCAGGGTCCCTTGAAAGTCCACAGGCAGAAGACCAGAGCAGAAGGGGAGGAGGTTGTCTTTGTGGGGAACAGAGGAGCAGAGAAACAAGGGCGTGTCTTCTGTTTACTCAGCACAGGAAGAAGCAAGGCCACTGAGACCGACAAAGATGAGGAAGAACAGGCTCCTTTTTGAAATGCACAAGCCTGTTCTTAGCTAAACACCCTTGAGTAAGACAAACAAGAGTGCTACCCAAATAACAAAGGTGACTTTGGGCAGGAATGCCTGCCACCCTCTTAAGGGTTCTCTCTCCCTTACCCTAGCCTAGACTGAAGACCTCGACCTCCAGCTTCTTTCTCAGCCCCTTTCTTGGTTGGATGAGGTTACTCACCCCGTTTGAAAGCTCCACTGGCATTTCTGGCCCAAGTTCCCTCACTCTTTTAAATGGTTCTCTAATTGCTTTATTTGCATAAGCTTGCTCTCCTGGGCATCTGAACAGCCCCCAGGGCAGGGCCTGACTGCAGAGCCGGCTTCCCTTATGCCAAGGCCCTGGTGCCTGCGTCCCTCCTAGCCTTCAGCAATGAGGTTGCCTGGCCCGCGGTGGGGGTTGCCTGGATCTTGGGGATGTTTTCTCCCCGCACCCACCTGGCCCCACCAGTGAAGGGCCCCAGCTGACACTATCTCTCTTGTTTCCTCTTTTCCTGGATCAGACCCAGCTGGAGGTCGGCAAATTCTGAAGCAGTTCTCAACCCTGGGTGCACATTTTAATCATGTTTTACAAAATACGAATGCCTGATGCCCAGCCCAGACACTGGTCTGCTTGGTGAGGCCCTGGAATGGATGCGTTTAGATCTCCCATGAGACTCTGATGTGCAACAGGGTAGCAACCTCTGCTCTAAAGCAGGTGAGATTCCCCTGGGGACTTCATTAGAATCAGTGCCCAATTCCCCCACCCCCGCAGAGATTTCGCTTCTGGAAGTCCAGAGTCGAGGTCCAAGAATCTGTGCATTTTAACAATACAGCCCCCCAGGGAGCCTGATGCAGGTCCCTTGGGAAGTTCAGGGCATGGTGCAGGGGCTCTCTCTCTCCTTCCTTCTCATCCGCATCAGCTGCTCAGGTAGGTGGTACTTTCTCTGGACAGGTCTGGAGTCAGGGCTGCAGGGTTTGTTTATGCCTCACGGTAGGGGAGTGATGTGAGGTGTGCACAGAGAGAAGCCCCTGTGAGGAACGGGGACCACTCCTGCTCACCCACATCGCTGACAGCCCAGCCTGGGGCTGGCCCTGGAAGGCCAAAGAGTGAGCACGTCTGGGGGCTGGTGCTGGGTTGAGTTCAAGGGCATGGGGCTGGGATCTCCATTCCAGATTCCTCCTCCCCTCTGTCACTTCAAGTACCATCAGAGCCACCCAGGGATTCTGTCCTGAGTCACTCTGAGGAAGAGCAGGAGAGGCTGTGCTGGGCCAGGAACACGGGGGCCTGAGCCCCTGACTCCTCCCCATTCCCCCAACTGCCCAGCTTCAAGGACTTGTCTAAACTACACGAGGCCAGGCTGGCGCTCCCAGCTTGGGCTGTCACCACAGGTCCCATATAGAAGGTGGAGAAGGGTGAGGATGGAAGTTTGGGGCAGGTGGTCCAGGAGAGGACAGTCCTGGGCAGAGTCTGGGTCTTGGGTCCTCTAGGCAGCTCATCACCTTGAGTGTCCAGACTGTCAAGTCTGAGAGAGACAGGCAAAATGCCTAAGTGGATAAGAGTTGGCAGGAACCAGGGCAATGATTAAATCCACTTCAGATCATTTCTGTGGCTGTCTTGTCACCCAGCCCTGGCTGTGTGATTCAATAACAACTGACAGCAGGTGCAGTGAGCCGGGCAGGAAACTGCCACATCCACCCTGCTCGGGGGCAGCTGCTCCCCCATCCACAATTCCCTTGTCCCAGAGGCCAGGACTGGGACCAGGACACTGACTAGACACCCAGGCCTCCTGGCCTCTAAGAGCCACTCATGGGAGTCATCCATGACATCTGGGGAACCTCCTTGACTTCAGAGGAGGATATTGGAGCCCAAGCTAATTGATGGGTAAGCCAGGACCTGAACACAGTCCCCTGACCCCAACACCTGTGTGCACCTCTGTGTTCAAGCTCCATCCTTCCCTCAGAAGGGGACACAGTCCTAGAGAAAATCAGACTGCTTGGATTTGAATCCAGGCTCTGCTTCAGGGCAGCTGTGTGACTCTGGACCTGTGTCTCAGCTTCTCTGTGCTCCAAGTGTCCTCTCTATTAATGTGGATGATAATAGTACCTACCTCTTAGGGTTACCATGGGGATTAAATCTGGTAATTTAATTTTTTTCTTTCTTATGAGTCAGAGTCTCACTCTGTTGCCCAGGATGGAGTGCAGTGGTGTGATAGCTCACCGCAACCTCTGCCTCCCAAGTTTAAGCAATTCTCCTGCCGCAGCCTCCTGAGTAGCAGGGATTACAGGTGTGCACCATCATGCCCAGCCAATTGTTTTTCTATTTTTAGTAGAGATGGGGTTTCTCCATGTTGGCCAGGCAGATTTTGAACTCCTGACCTCAAGTGATCCGCCCATCTCAGTCTCCCAAAGTGCTAGGATTACAGGCATGATTTTTTTTTACACCTATTTACATTAGTGCTTATCACATGTCAGATACTTTTCTAAGCACTTTATAAAAATTAAGCTATTGATAGTGACCCTGATGAGGTAGGTCCCACATTTTATACGCAAGGAAACTAAGTCACAGAGAGATTAAAGTTATACAGTCAGTAAGCAGCAGAGTTGGAATTCAAGCTGGAGTCTGGTTCAAGGGTCCACCCCTGCTCTTTGCTACTTACCATGCTGATGCCCATATGCATACCAGAAAGCAGTAGGTGCTTAAATGTTTACAGCACCGGTGATCACTATTAGACCTGAGCTGCAGGAGTTGTGGCTGACGGTGGCTGCTCTGTGATCATTGTCTGGTGGGTGGGTTGCCCCCACCCCCGGGCCTTCCTCTTGCTTTTTTTCCCCTCCACTCTTGCAAGGGAGGCTGAAGCTCTGGAAATCTACAGCTATCTGCTGTGGGGGCTGCCTGAGCAGGTGGCAGGGCCGTTCTCTCCTCTTCCACAGAGGATCTGATTCACGGTGGGCCCCTCATGGCTACTCCTGTCCTCCTTGGCTACCACTCACACCCCTGCAGCCCTCCCCCAGATCTTCTCAAAGGCATGTGAGATGGTTTGCAAAAACACCCTCAACCCCAAAGAATAATCTAACTGTAAAATGTTTAAGGCTGGGCACAGTGGCTCACACCTGTAATCCCAGCATTTTGGGAGGCCGAGGCAGGCAGATCACTTGAAGCCAGGAGTTCAAGACCAGCCTGGCCAACATGGCAAAACCCTGTCTCTACTAAAATACAAAAGTTATCCAGGTGTGGTGGCGGGTGCCTGTAATCTCAGCTACTCCAAAGGCTGAGGCAGGAGAATTGCTTGAACCTGGGAGGCAGAGTTGCAGTGAGCCAAAATCGCACCGCTGCACTCCAGCCTGGGTGACAGAGCAAGACTCCCTCTCAAAAATAAAAATAAAAATAAAAATAAAATGCTTAAGAAAAATGAAACAAAACAAAAGCAATATCATTGAAATAAATGGCAAGAGGCTGCTTATTGAGGGGGTGTGGGAGAGTCGGGGTAAGAACTAGAGCTGGAGGGAGAGAAGGTCATCTCCAGGATCTGTTCCTCAGATGGAGCCCCGTGTGCACCCCTCTTTCCCAGAGCAGCCCTCTACAGATGAAGTGTCACAGGAAGCAGAAAACCACAGATTCAGCCCTGGGGGCTACCAGCCTGGGGGACTCAAGCTTCCTGCTCCTCCTCTTAATTAATGTGTGCCTGAAAACCCTCCTGGCATATTGACCCTCCCAAGAGGCAGTAGGACGGGGGAGGACTCAGGGCCTCCCAGACAGTCCACTGAGCCCTTCTCCTTTATTCCCTGATGGTCAAAAGTGAGGTTTTTTTTTTCCTCCATGAAGGAAAGGTGAGCCTGCCACTTCAGATTCTCAGCAGACACTGCCCTCTCAGTGTTCTGGCCTGAACGCTCTTGGAGGAGCCGTGTATATCAGAGTGACTGCAAGCCCGAGTACCAAGGACAGGGCACCCAAGGGACCCCAGGGGCCAGCAGAGAGCTCTTTCCAGCTTCCTGGGTGGGCATCCCGGCCGGTCCCACAGGCCCTTGTTTAATGGTCTGCTGTTGCTGTCTTGAAATTTTAAATCATTTTTCACAAGAAATGCAACATTTTCATTCTGTGCTGCCCTGCCAAGTGAGGTGGCTGCTTCTGCCTGGGGGTGTCCGTGTCCCATGGACATAAGGCACTGAAATTAAGGGGCTCCTTTCTCCTCCCTGCTGGCATTTTTCACAGCAGGGTTCTCAACCACAGCAGTGGTGACACTTTGAGCTGGATTATTCTTTGTGGCGGGGGCTGTCCCGGGCCTTGCCGGACGTTTAGCAGCACTCCTGGCACCTACCCACTAGACGTCATTAGCACCCACCCTCTCAGATGTGACAATCAGAAATGTGTCCAGACATATCCAGATGTCCCTTACGAGGAAGGCAGACTCGCCCTGGCTTTGCAGACTCCAGCTGCAACCCCTGCTGCAAGGGATGCAGGAGGCGAGCTTTTCTTCCAGACTGACATAGAAAATTCCTTGGCAGGCCTTGTCCTGGGTTCACTCGGACACCACCAAAATAAGGAAATAGCTGAAGAAGAAGGCCAGAGCTTCTGAACGAAGAGAAAACCTACCAAATTTGGGTGGGGGTGGGGGCAGACTCTGAGGAATATTCCATCAGGTTGGGAGGGAGGTGGACAGGTGGATGCCAGACACCTGGACTCCTTGATGGAGCCAAGTCTAGCTCCCCTTCGCAGCTTCTGAGCATGCCTCCTGGCCTCCTCTTTACACTCCTCCATCAAGAGGGCAGATGGGAAACCACCAGGCTTGGGATCAGAAGACCCAGATTTAAATTTCACCCACCCACTATATGACCCTAAGCCAGTTTCATCACCTTTCTGAGCCTGTTTTCTCATCCACAAAATAAAGCTAACCACACCTACCTCAGGAGTCACAAGATGACAGAAAGAGTGTGTAAAACCCCTGGCAGGTGCTCAGTATCAGCAACTACTATGCTTTTTTCTTTTTTTTTTTTTTTTGAGACGGAGTCTCGCTCTGTCGCCCAGGCTGGAGTGCAGTGGCCAGATCTCAGCTCACTGCAAGCTCCGCCTCCCGGGTTCACGCCATTCTCCTGCCTCAGCCTCCCGAGTAGCTGGGACTATAGGCGCCCGCCACCTCGCCCGGCTAGTTTTTTGTATTTTTTTAGTAGAGACGGGGTTTCACCGTGTTAGCCAGGATGGTCTCGATCTGCCGACCTCGTGATTCGCCCGTCTCGGCCTCCCAAAGTGCTGGGATTACAGGCTTGAGCCACCGCGCCCGGCCCTACTATGCTTTTTTCTAACCAACTCTGAGCAAATCCCTGACCCCCTGGAACCCTCATTTATCCTCACCTGGGTCACAGAAAAAATAGCTGACTGGCTTCTTTTCCCCACCCAAGGAGATAGACACAGCCTGGAGATAAGACTGAAGTGAAGAGCCAGGTGCGGTGGCTCACGCCTGTAATCCCAGCACTTTGGGAGGCCGAGGTGGGCAGATCACCTGAGGTCGGGAGTTGGAGACAAGCCTGGCTAAGATAGCGAAACCCCTGTCTCCACTAAACAAAATTAGCAGGGCTTGGTGGCAGGTGCCTATAATCCCAGCTACTTGAGAGGCTGAGGGAGGAGAATCACTTTAACCTGGGAGGCAGAGGTGGCAGTGAGCCAAGATGGCACCACTGCACTCCAGCCTGGACGACAGAGTGACTCCATCTCAAAGAAAAAAAAATAAGATTGAAGTGAAGAGCAAAGAGTGCACCTGAGAAGAGGCGACCATCTCGTGCTTTCGTGAGTAATTATAAATGTTATTTGGTCTCCGGTGACACTGCCGTGAAAGAACCTTGACAAAATGAGCTTCAAAGGTGCCGTGTTCCCCAGATGTTTCCTCCCAAGTCCCACATCCTAGCATCTCAATCCCCATTAAGGAGCATCTGTGGCTGTGGGCAAGGCCAGGCCCGCTCTCTCCTTGAAAGAGAGCAAATCCTCTCTCAGAAATTTGATTTTAATTGCGACTGTTCTTATTCATCTTGAAATTCATTTGAGGCCGTAAATCCACTCATCCTACCTCACTCTCTTCATTCTATTTGGTTTAAAGTGATGGAGGAAAAAAATATCATACTTCGCTGTAGGTAAAAGGAATTGAGGTTTGAAACCTGGGCAAGGGTTGGCTCGTGCAGGGGAGGGGCCTGAGACTTGTGCGTTAAGGCAATTGCGTGTCCAAGTTTGAAACCTGGACAAGAGTTGGTTCATGCAGGGCAGGGGCCTGGGAATTGTGTGTTAAGGGCTCCAGCACTGCATTAAAGTTCTCTTATAAGCTCGGCGTCTCCTTCTGATACTGCTGGGAATCTAAGAGGCATAACTATGCCCTTGAGGAGGTGACAATCTAAAGTTTTCAGGGGACAGATGCTGACCAGTTCTCTAACTCCATATAGAGCTGAGCAGGAGAGAATCTTCCAGACAGGTACACTGGACTGAAGAAGCTTTGCTCCTATACACTTTAGAGCTAGCAGAACTGTTCTGCCTGAAATATCCTTCCCCACAGCCACTCACCCCTTTGTTTGTAAAAATAACTCTTTTTTATTCTTCAAAACCCTGAGGATGCGCCACCTCCTTTGGGAAGACTTCCTGGAATATTCCCAAGGGCTGAGTGAACCTTCTCCTTCTATTGGCTCACTCACTGTACTGCATTTACTTATCTATGTGTCTTGTGACTATTGCTCTATTCATGTTTGAGTTCCTAGGGGACAGGGGCTTTGCCTCCCTTGTACCTTTGATTTTTATCTGGTTATTGGATTTAGCTATCAAGCCACTTAGAGATGGGGACCTGGACCAATGGCTTCTGGAGGTCCTTGCTTTCTCTTGGAGTTTCAGAATTGCTCTTTCGCCCCAAGATGAATACTTTGTCCATTTAGTAGGGAAAGTGGAAAGATAATTTCCTGACCTTAATATGCAAGCTGAGATATTCTCAGCCCTTAATGATCAAAGGGCTGCCCCGGCCTCCCTAGACACAGGAGTCTCAGGGAAGACTTCTGTAGCTCCCAGGTTTAGTAAATGGCTTTAAACCTTGCGATAGCCCAGGCCTCCGTAATTAAATTTTACACGTTAATCTGAACGGGAGCTCTGCGAAGCACTTCCTTTGAGCCCTGCAGGGCTAATTCAGCAAAGCAGCAGTTAGGACGCTGCCGCGGTGTAAATGGAAATAGAATGGCCGCGACCTGCAGGCTGGGCATTGAAAACGGCCATATGCTAATGAGGGTACCCTGCTGACTTAAGGGGCATTGTGGAAACATCCCATGTCCCGTCATTGGGTTGCTGCCCCACGTGGGGTTTCACTGGATCAGTCCCTCTGTTTCCAGGACCATGTGCGGTGATGCCAGCAGGGATCTTAACGGTTCAGTCTTAATTGGTTCAGGCTGATTTGATGACTCACCACAACCCTAATATCAAAATGAGTGGGTGTAATGCTAGTGAGCTCTAGCATCCCCGGGTTTTCAAAAGTATGAACTGCGTTAAGAGATAGTGGAGGAAGGCTGTCCACGGCACCCACCATGATGAGGTTAAACCTGTCTCTATGTGGTTGAAGCCCATAATTCTTAGAACTTTCCTTGATTATAGTCTCACCCTACAACTCCTTCTAGAGTCCCTAAAGACCTAAGCAGGTTATTCCTTCCTCAAAAAGCAGTTGTTTTACAAGCTGTCAGCTAGGGAGTAGGCAGAAAGAGCTATTATTTGAGCACCAAGCCATGCTTTCTCAGACCCTCACATACTAGGGGGTCACCTGGGCACCTTGTTAGATGCAGATTCTGAATCAGTACGTCTGTGGTATCCCGGGTTTTGCAATTGTTGTTTTATTATTTTTATTTTTTAGCAAGAGCCTTGCTCTGTCACCCAGGCTGGAGGGCAGTGGAGCAATCACGGCTCACTGCAGCCTAACCTCGTGGGCTCCCAAGTAGCTGTGACTACAGGTGTGTGCCACCATGCCCACGTAACTTTTTGTATATTTTTGTAGAGATGGGGTTTCATCATGTTGCCCAGGCTGGTCTTGTTTGGGCTCAAGTGATCTGCCCTCTTTGGCCTCCCAAAGTCCTAGTGATGGCAGTGGCAGGCCATCTGGTGCAGCTGCTAGCTGCCATCACACTGGCCGCTGCAGGGAGGACACAGGGAGGAAGCAAACAGCCCTGCCCAGCAACCTGCCACCCTGGGACCTCTGTGATGGGGCCAGGACCGGTTGTGGGCTGGGTAGGGAGAGCTCCAGGCTGCCCCTGAGCATCACGGCCACAGGGGGCATTTGCAGCAACGTTGCCCCTGCCTGGATGATGACCCAGACCCAGTGAGGACCTGGAGCCCCCTGCCCAGGCTGCATGGGGGCACAGCTCAGTGCTGTGCTCCACAGAGCTCGTGGGAGCTGGGCACAAGTGGGACCCCTGCCCCTTCCAAGTTGGTGGGGCAGGAGCTCCCAAGGTGCAAACTGCAGCCACTCAAGCCACAGTTGCAACTCAGGCACCCCTGTGCTCTTGGGAGCTGAGAGTAGGCCAGAGCCCCACCCTCCTGGGCAGGGCTGCAGCTGCCCAAGTCATGGCTGTGGATCTGGGCCTCAAACTCCATGGAGCAGGCGGGAGCCCCATGCCCCTGAGCACAGCTGCAGTCATCCAAACCAGGGTTGCAGAGCCAGGCATCCTTGCACTCTTGGGGGGCCTGGGAAGGCCCCCCTTGCCCTTGCAGACTTGGAGGTTCCTGCTCCCACTGCCCAGCTCTCCCCACTCCAGGTTCCTGCTCTGATCTTGGAGCAGGTTTTGGGGCTGAGCCTGGGCATTGTCACAGCCTGGCTGGGTATACACAGGCTTGGGGAAGTGCTGACATGCCAGCCCCCTGCTGCGTCGGCCCCCTCCAAACTTTGGGCACCGAGGAATGTGGGGGTGGGGGAAGTTGAAGGGGGGTTGAAGGTGGCTGGGTGCTAGCCTGCAGGTGCCCCTTGGTGCCAACAGCCTAAGCACCATGGATGGCCATGGAATCCATGGTGGAAAGGCGTGGGTCCCCAGTGAAGCCCTACCTTCAGGCCAGAGCAGGCCTGAAGCCTGGGGGCCGGGCTGCCAGTCCTGTTGAACAGAGGGGGAATTATAGTGCTTTCTCCTGGGCCTGCCCGTGGACCAATCCACGTGCACTTCACCCCTCTGAGGCCCATACAAGACCCGGGCTCAGCCAGAGGAGAGAGAGACAATGGGATGACCAGCTGCAGAGAGGAGCTACCCTTTCTACTGAGAGCTGCAGACATCGGGACAACCAGTTGCAGAGAGGAGCTACCCTCTCCAGGGCCTCCTCTCTGCTGAGAGCTGAACACTCAACAGGACACCCTGCAGACAGAGAAGAGCTACCCACTGCGAGTCTCCTCTGAGCTGTTGTAACACACAATAAAGCTCCTCTTCATCTTGCTCACCTTCCACTTCTCTGTGTACCTCATTCTTCCTGGACACAGGACAATAACTCAGGCAAAGGCACCACCAGCCACAGAGGTTTCTGGCCAGAAAAGCGATACCCTAAAGATCCCATAATACTAGGATTATAGGCGTGAGACTCTGCGCCCAGCAGGTTTTGCGTTTTTAACAGTCTCCTTAGTCAAATGCCATTCTTGAGTGGTAAGAATCTACCAGCATCACCCTGTCCCACTGTCATCACCTATCCACCCTCAAAAAGCACTATAATTCCCCCTCTGTTCAATGCTATGAGGAGGGAAAGGGACTAGCTTTTCAGGAGCACCTGTTACCTGGCAAGTAGAGTGGTCAACAACCATGCAGAATGTACCTGCTCAGGACTTTGGACAAGAAGGTCATAGATCAAAACCTGGTGTTTGTCACCTTTTAGCAAGTAGGGAATTGGAGGCTACAAAGGTTAAGGGGAGGGAGGCCCAAGGGAGGAGAGGGTCGATCATGGGATGATATGTGATAGGAGTGGCCTCAAAAAGATACAACAGCCTTTCAGTAGTTCTGTGTTTGGAGGATGGGCCCTCTTATTTGATTCTTCCCACTGTTCAGAAATGAAGCATTATAGGTGACCTTTGATTCTGGGGCCTTAGGGGAGGTGCCCAGCTTTGGTGTCTGTGTAGACTTTGAGGCTGGTGGTGAGGAAGCACACTCTTGCTCCAGTTAAAAACATTTTTTCAAGCCCAAATTTAGTGTGCATAGGAATCAGTTTAGGGTGGTAGTTCACGTTCAGATTTCCAGGTTCCACTCGCAGGAACTCTGACTTGGTGGGTCTGGAGTGGGTCTGAGGACCATCTGAATGTCAAGCAAAACAGCTTCATTCTGATATTCAGGTGATCCTGATGGAGGGGACACATGGGTCTCTCTTGGAGAAAGCTCTGCCCCATGTGTTTAGAATAAGAAAGACAGATATCTAATGCAGCCACAAGGACCAGAGCAACCTCAGAAACCCTCATCATCAGAAAGTAGAGCCTTTATTGAGTTTTTACTTATAATGAACATTATGCAACTGAGACATTCTCTCTGTCCTCCAAAACACGTGGCCATTAGCTCATATTTGGAGAATATTACAGAATAAAATTATTACAACCATTTGGGTACAGAGGAAGTAAGTTTTCTTAAGCATCACACCATGTGGAAGACTAACTAGGTACCAGTGTGTGGAATCTCATTTGTTCCTCTTTCAGCCCAGATCGTTCAACATTATTATTATTCTCATTTTCGAGTTGAAAAAACACAAGCGTAGTGAGGTTGATCAATATGTCCACAGTTGCACATGTAGGGCGCAGCAGGGACCGAAACCTTCTAACTTATGTTCTTGCCACAATGTCTTCTGGCTGCATTTAACCGCTGTACAGACCCACTGTCAACACTTGGACCCATTTGCCCAGACTGTTTAAATCTAGCCTCCAGCAGGAAGGCCCACGAGGGCAATGAGAGGCCACAGTGTTCTGTGGTCTCTTGCATGTATGCATTCATTTGCCCACTCAACAAATATTAATACCAAGCACCTCGTTAGACATTGGGGGCATCCCAGGAAAGATGACAAAGCGGGGCCCTCTCCTCCTCTCCCCTGGTTCCCCTCTTTGGCTGTGCCTAGTTTGAACTATGAATTCCTGGCCTGGCACAGTGGCTCACGCTTATAATCCCAGCACTTTGGGAGGCTGAGATGGGCACATCACTTGAGGTCAGGAGTTTGAGACCAGCCTGGCCAACATGGTGAAACCCCGTCTCTACCAAAAATATAAAAAATTAGCCAGGTGTGGTGGTGCATGCCTGTAATCCCAGCTATTCGGGAGGCTGAGGCAGAAGAATTACTTTAAAAAAAGAAAAAAGAAAAAAAGAACTATGAACTCTTGCATGGCACAAGGGCCTTGCCAAAACTATGCTAAGAAACTTGATTGTCTTTAGCTTGGCTTCCATCTGCACTAGGGCATGTTCTTAAAGGTGACCCCAGCCCCTGATTTTTAACAAGTACCATTTAACAAGTATCTGGTACTCTTTTTTTTTTCCCTTTTTTTTTTTTTTTTTTTTTTTTTTTTTTTTGAGACATGGTCTCACTCTGTCACCCAGGCTGGAGTGCAGTGGTGCAATCCTCGCCTCAACCTCCTAGGCTCCAATAATTCTCCCACCTCAGCCTCCTGAGTAGCTGGGACCACAGGTGCTATGCCATCATGCCCAGCTAATTTGTAATTTTTTTTTTTGTAGAGACTGGGTTTCTACGCTGCTCTTGTGTTGCCCAGGCTGGTCTTAAACTCCTAGGCTCAAGTGATGTTCCTGACTCAGTCTCCCAAAGGTCTGGGATTACAGGCGTGAGCTACTGTGTCTGGCCTGATGCTGTTTTTCTTTGATGCTGGCATCCTTCAGAACGCAGAGATGAGATTAGAAAGGACTCTGGAAAGTAGATACGGTTTGGACTCCATGGTAAGGAGTTAGGACTTTATCCTCTTGCCAGTTAGGGAATAATTCTGCCTGTGAAGCCACGTGGAATGAGATAACCCAGTAACTCTCTGCATAGGAACAAGAGCCAGCAGACCCTGCCTTTTGTTCTCTTCTGGGTTAAACACCCTGGTTTCCAATAATTCTCCAGACTGAGCCCCTCTCCATTCTGGTTGCCTCCTCTGGATTGAATGTGCTATAATGATTGATGAAAATATTCATTGTCCTGTTAAAATGTACTTCTTGAATGTTACTTTTATGTGTTGAGATTAAAGCTATCCTCTGATTCATTCAACCCTTATAAAGACGGGAGTCTGTATCAGAACACATATGTATTGCCGTTCTTGTGAATAGTCACTGCACTCCAGCCTGGGCAACATAGTGAGACCCCATCCCTAAAAAAGAAAGGAAAAGAAAACACATGTATTGACCCAAATATGAAAACTGGATCACTGCTGGTCATGGACCTCACTCCCTGGCTCTAGCATCTGAGTGACCTCGAACTGGCTCTCTATCCAAGAGGCCCAGCTGAGCTGTCAGAAGGCTTTTCTGAATTTTCCCATACTGAGGCTTGTGAGAAACAGCCTGTTTTCTTTTGGGTCTTCTGGAATGTGAGGTGATCCTCACGGCCATATTCCCCAGCAAGCGAAAAGAGCTCATTTGCAAGAGAAGAACAGGAAGCCGAGGGGCAAACAAAGCTGAACTGAGAGATGGGGAAGAATCCTGATTTAGTTTTTAAAAAGCCAATTTATTTTATCTTTTTAATTGACAAGTAATTGGACATATTCATGGGGTACACAGTGATGTGTCTATACAGATAATGTATGGTGATCAGATCAAGGTAATTAGCATATCCATCATCTCAAACGTTTATTATGTTTGTGCTGGGAACATTCAATCTTCTCCTTCTAGCTATTTGAAACTATATATTATTGTTAACTGTAGTCATCCTATGGTGCTATAGAACAGGGGTCCCAGTGGTCCATGGCCCGTTAGGACCAGGCTGCCCACAGGAGATGGGTGGTGGACAAGCGAGCGTTACCGCCTGAGCTCTGCCTCCTGTCAGTTCAGCAGCGGTATTAGATTCTCATAGCAGCACAAACCCTACTGTGAACTGCGCATGTGAAGGATCTAGTTTACGCGCTCCTTAGAAGAATCTAATGGTAAATGTAATGCACTTGAATCATCCCCAAACCATCCCCATCCCCACTCCAGTCCGTGGAAAAATTATCTTCCATGAAACCCGTCCCTGGTGCCAAAAAGGCCGGAGACCGCTGCTCTAGAATAGTAGAACTCACTCCTATCTACTTGTAATTTTGTATCCTTTGTCAAATCGCTCTCTATCCCTTGCTTCCCCTTCCCAAATCTTGTTTGAAACAGTAACAGCTGCTTTTCACCTAAGCAATACCGACGCCTTCTGATGCCCACCGATTTGGGTGGGTGGTGGAGAGAGCATGTTACCAAGGTGGGCTGTGAAAAACCTTCTTTAGAGAACGAAAAGATGAATTCTGCACTGGGAAGGATGTTCACCAGGGCTTTCTGCTCTTGATGATAGCCACTGTTGTCCCTGGATGGAAACTACGAGGAAGGGGTGAGTTTTTCTTTACTGAGATGAATAGTTTAGCAGGAAAGTGACCATTTCTGAAATCTCAAGGTAGTAGAGATAAGAACCTACTCTCAAAGGTGGTAAAAGGTTTGCATGAGTTACAAACACGTTCTGTATAACCACAGGTTATATCTGAGTCCCTTAACCCTGTCTGCACGTTCGAGCCACCTAGGAAGCTTTTTTTTTTTGAGCCCCTTCCCTTACCAGGCAGATGTAATTGGTTTGGGGTGGGGCCTCAGCATTGAATATTTTAAAAGCTCCCCAGGTGATTCTCACATGTAGTCAAGGTTAAGATTAAACCAGCAGTTCTCTGACTTCAGCATGAATCAAATTCACCTGGAGGGCTTGTTCGAGCAACCGCTGGGCTCCACCCTAGAGTGTCTGAGGAGGCAGCAGGTTTCTGGAGGGGCCCGAGAATTTGCATTTCTGACACGTTCTGGGTTGACTCTGCCTTTCTGAGAACCACTAGCTTTAACTATGATTGATGAGTCAAGCATTCGTTTAAAAAGTACACAGATATCTTTATTTCTTTAAATATTGCTTTAATTAACTACCACTAGTGACAGTAATTCATAATTCTAGAATCTTTTTTGCTTTAATAAAATGTTATAAACTGTTATAGCTTCTACTTTGTAAGAAAGGATAGCTGGTGGGGGTGGGGGGGGTGGCGCACAGGATTAATTTTTCTGTTAGCCCTGCTCATGGACTGACTTGGCTCTTTAGCCCACTGAGCCTAAGGAAGTCTCTGCTTGCCCCAATTTCAGACAAAATACCAAACAGAAAACGTTTCTTTCTTTCTTTATAAATGTAGGGGGTACAAGTGCAGTCTTGTTACACGAATATATTGCTTAGTGGTAAAGTCTGTGCTTTTAGTGTAACCATCGTCCTGAATACTACACATCGTACCCATTAAATAATTTCTCATCCCTCACCCCCTTTGTTCTCCCGCCCTCTGAGCTTCCAGTGTCTATTATTCCACACTGTATGTCCGTGTGCACATGTTATTTTGCTCAAACAGGAAACATTTCTGAGTGTTGGTCTTATAAATCAACCTCTAGTATTGAAAAGATGAGCATTCATAAAAACACATTCAGTGAACGTTTGCTGTTGTTTATCTGTCCAGCACATGTCTAGTCCCTTCCTAAGTGGCCAGGTTTTCCCATTGTGATGCCTGGTGAACGGCAGAAGGAAGGTGCTTAAAGGGGCCCAACATTCCCATTCTGCCCTCACAAATAGGTTGAGGACACACAGCTGGGCCAATCAATTCAACACTCTGAGCCAGCCTTGAGTATGGAAGGAGTGACACAGAGTTATGGGGTGAGCTGGGTGAGTCGCTGCCTCCGCATGGCTGAGAGTCCTGGGGCTCAGATGGAAGCAGGGCCCACCACCAGTCGCACCCTGGCCACTTCATTTTCATTGCGAGACTTCCTTTGGTTTCTGTTCATTTTCCCAGACTGGTTCACCACCCGCCATGTCCATTCTGTGAGCACCCCTACTTTCTTTCTGAAGCAATCTCTTTCTGCACAAGTTAGCCAAGTTTGGCTTTTGTGGCTTGATACTTTACTGTGACTTGCTACCCATTTACACACCAAAAAGGTTCCTGATGGGTGAATGCCCATCAGGAACTTTCAGATGACCGTGTCATGGGGGAACAGAGGCAAGAGGTAAGGAAGAAACTGAAGGATACTTGCCATTGCTGCAGAGGAAAGCCAGATGCGGGAAGTCAAGAGGTAGATAGAAGAGCCTGGCCGAAGAGCAGGGACGAGCATTGGCCATGCAGGGAGGAGGTAGCACAGCAGCAAGTGGGCAGAGGGTGGTATCCAAAGAGCTACTCGTGGCTGGGCCTTCCCCAAAGTGACAGCTGTGCCAGGTGGAACATTTTATTGTTGGGTTATCAACAATGATGGTTTAATTAAATCATTCCTGCTTTTTCTTTCTCCCTCGGCTGGTAGGAGGATTAGCTCTTTCCCTGTTTCCGATGTTGGTTAAATATTGACAAGAATTCACAAGAAGGCTGAGAGAGAGAGATGCTATCACCATATTTCATAGAATCTAAGACACCACCAACTGCAAGGTGCACCACTATTTTATATACCAAGAAAGAAAAAAAACCTGCCAAATAAATTACGACATTGATTGTAAAATATGTCCAATTTCTGGAATACTAAAACAGGAAAACACTGTCTTAGAATCAATAAAATATGGTAATAATAACAATAATAATAATAAAATATGAATCTCAGCTCTTGCTTATTAAACCCTATGCCAAACTCTTTACCTCTGTTTTCTCATTGAATCTCTCAAGAACCCTTATGTGACAGGTGCTATTATGAATCAGAAAAAGTGAAGCTTAAAAATATGAGTAAATTGGTCCCACAGCTGATAAGTGATGGGTGTTGAACTTTGGGCTTTCTGGATCCTTTAGAGTGAGCTGAAGGAAGACTCAGAGCAGAGACAGGAAGAATCTTGTCTCATCGTATGTTGCTAGAAACTCAGATCCTCAATAAATAATTGAATGAAATGGCTGGTCCAAACAGGTAAAAGACTTTCAATTGAGGTTTCACAGTGAAATAGACTCTGTTTACATCTGCTGTGCACTTGTTTCAAAAATCTACGTACAAGGCAATACATGAACACCATTGTCCTTTTGAAAAATTAAAGCACTATAATTAAGGCTAAAGGCCCATTATCCCCTTACCTTTCTCTGAGTAGGTAAGGATGGATTTCCTCATCTCTATCCAGAGGCAAATAATACAGCCATTTTAATTTCTATCCTTCTGGATGTTTCTATGCACTCACACACATATATGGGAATGCACGTATTTTCATGCATTTGGAAAGCATGTGGTATTGTACTATAGGGTGGACCCATTTTTAAAAAACTAAACTTATTGAGATACAATTTACATATAACAAAATGTACTCAGTTTGATCAATTTTGACAAATATATACATTCATCTAACTACAGTGCCAATAAAGACACAGAACCACACAAAGTGTCCTCATGACTATTTATAGCCAATCCCCACTCCCATCAGCAGCCCTGGCAACCTTTGATCCGCTGTCCGTCAGCACAGATAGTTTTGCCTTTTCTAGAATGTCATATAAATGGAATCATACAGTATGTACTCTTCGGTGTCTGGTATCTTTCACTCAGCATAATGTTTTTGAGGTTCATGTCATTGTTGCACATATCAGTAATCCATCCTCTTTTATTGCTGATTGGAGTTCCACTGTATGAGTATGCCACAATTTGTTTATCCATTCTCCTGTTGATAGACATCTGGGTTCCTAGTTTGAGGCTTTTAAAAATAAAATTCTTATGAACATTAGCATACAAGTCCTTGAACACACATTTTCACTTCTCTTAGGTAAATATGTAGAAGTAGAATTATTGGGTCATACGTGAAGTATATACTTAGCTTTATAAGAAACTCCCAGATTGTTTCCCAAAGTGATTGGACCACTTTACATTGCCACCATCCATACGTGAGAGTTCAAGTTGCCCCTTTTTCTCACCAACTCTCGGTATGGATAGTATTTTCAATTTTATGCTAATAGGTATGTAATGTGATACCTCGTTGTGGTTTTAATTTACATTTCCCCTGATGCTATAGACTGAATATTTGTGAATCATATGGTGAAACCTAATCACCAAGATCGTACTAGGAGGTGGGGCCTTTGGAAGGTGATTTGGGTGGGTAGTGCCCTCATGAATAAGATTAGTGCCCTTGTTCCTACCACCATATGAAGACACAGCTAGAAGATGGCCCTCTAGGAACCAGGAAGTGAGCCCTCAGCAAACACCAAACCTGCCAGTGCTTTGATCTTAGACTTCACAACCTCTAGAACTATGAGAAATACATTTATATTTTTTTACAAGCCATCCAGTCTATGGAATTCTCTTATAGCAGCCCATATGAACTAAGACATCTAATGACTAATAATGTTGAAAATCTTGTCATATGTTTCTTTTTTTTTTTTTGGTTAAGTGTTTGTTTAAATATTTTCTTTTTTCTTCCCATTGAATTGTTTGTCTTATTAAATTGTAAGAATTCTTTATATGTTCTGGATACAATTATTTGGTGAGACATGCAGGTTATAAATATTTTCTCCCAGTTTGTGGCTTGCCTTTTCATTTTATTATGTGTTTTTGAATAGCGGAATTTCTACATTTCTGTAAAGTATAACTTATCAATTTTTTTCATGTTTTTTGTGTCCTAAGAAATTTTTGCCTATCCTAAGTTTACAAAATGTTCTTGTATGTTTTATTCCAGAAGTTTTATGGTTTTAGATTTTATGTCTGATCCATTGTAAGTTACAATGGACATAAAAAGATGACAGATTCTGACTCTGTCTGCAAGGAGTTCATGGCTTAGTGTGGGAAATACACAAGCTGATTGACAATTATAACATGGTGTGAAAAGCGCTAGATAGAGATGTGCATACATGCACCACTTCCTTTAATTTAATCACACAAATGCAAGTGATTGCTAACATTACAAGTTACAATCTTCTTGGTACCAATTTCACAGTGTGTGGTGTGAGGTAACGGTCAGAGTTTATTTGATTAGGGCTGTTGCATTTCACTTTCCAACCACTCCTACTGGTTTCTAAATTTGCCATCCAAACCAGGGCCATCCATGTTGACAAATTGGGCTGCCACTTTTCAATCCTCATTTGATCTCTGCAGAACTCTACCTCATGTATCACTCTCTCCTGGACCATCTCTCTCTTCACCTGCAGGGCAGCATGTTCCTTTGTCTTTCCTCCCACCTCCTTCTCTTTGGCTGGTATCTGCCCCCACCAGAGTGCAACCTATGTGCACCTCATCTCTTTCTCTCTTTCTCTCTCTCCAGGTATTCTCCTCCTATCTTATGATCTTATATCCCATCCAGATGCCAAGGACACCCAAGTATATCCCATCACCAGTCTATATTGTTCTTGAACTCCAAAATTGTTGTCAAAATCCATCCAGCTCCATGTTGTTACCTAGCAGTCATCTCAAGCTTGACATGTGTAAGGAAGAACCCTTAATTCCACCCTTCCCATATTTGTGGCTCCCCCACATCCTGCATCTCAGTACATGCGACACATCTCCTGGTTGATCAGGACTCTTTGGCTGAAGAACATGAGTCAGGCAGGTTAATTCTGAGCATGCACAAGTCCAAGGAAAGGGGATGAGGTCTCCCTGATTCTGCCTACTCCCATTCATCACAATCTGTTATGATGATGCCCTGTGTACGATGATGAGGAAAAAGACTCCTAGACCTTAGTATTGGGAGAACCCGCTCCCGATGGTTACATGAGTTCTTTTCTATTTCCTAAGTGTCTCGGCTGGGTTGAGAAATAAAGGGAAAGAGCACAAGAGAGAGAAATTTAAATCTGGGTGTCTGGGGGAGACATCACATGTCAGCAGGGTCCGTGATGTTCTCCGAGCCATAAAACCAGCAAGTTTTTATTAGTGATTTTCAAAAGGGGAGGGAGTGCACGAATAGGGTGTGGGTCACAGAGATCACCTACTTCACAAGGTAATAAAATATCACAAGGCAAATGGAGGCAGGGCGAGATCATAGGACCACCGGATGAGGTGAAATTAAAATTGCTAATGAAGTTTTGGGCATGCTTTGTCGTTGATAACATCTTATCAGGAAACAGGGTTTGATAGCAGACAACCTGTCTGACCAAAATTTATTAGGTGGGAATTTCCTCATCCTAACAAGCCTGGCAGCGCTACAGGAGACCGGGGCTTATTTCATCCCTTCGGCTTCAACCATAAAAGATGGCACGCCTTGAGGGGGCTGTTCATAGGCCTACCTTCAGGGCACATTCTCTTTCTCAGGGATGTTCCTTGCTGAGAAAAACAATTCAGCGATATTTCTCCTATTTGCTTTTGAAAGAGGAGAAATATGGCTCTGTTCCATCCGGCTTACCAGCGACCAGAAGTCTTATCTCTGGTGTTCCCTGAACATTGCTGTTATCCTGTTCTTTTTTCAAGATGCCTAGATTTCATATTGTTCAAACACACACGCTCTACAAACAATTTGTGCAGTTGACACAATCATCACAGGGTCCTGAGGCAACATTCATCCTCCTCAGCTTATGAAGAAGATGATGGGATTAAGAGATTAAAGTAAAGACAGGCGTAGGAAATCACAAGGGTATTGATTGGGGAAGTGATAAGTGTCCATGAAATCGTCACAATTTATGTTCAGAGATTGCAGTAAATACAGGCATAAAAAATTATAAAAGTATTAATTTAGGGAACTAATAAATGTCCATGAAATCTTCACAATTTATGCTCTTCTGCCACGGCTTCAGCCGGTCCCTGCGTTCAGGGTCCCTGACTTCCCGCAACACCTTAGGTCCTCATCATTGTTCTGGGGCATCTTGAATGCCCCGCATAGGGGCCTGCATGTTCATTACACTGCTCTAACTTCATCACGACAATGACAACCTTAATACTCTTGGATGGAGATAAGGAGGGGTCAATATTTCAGATGCAGACCCTCTAGTTGGATGCAAAAAAGAACCTTTGCTCTCTTCCCCACCACTCCCAACTCCTATCCTTTTTTGCTGCCTTTTGAATTCTTACCTATCCATCAGAGCTGCCTTTTTAGTGAATCCACCATTGGCCACCGTGTGCAATGGTGAGCTCTCCCACCGAGGAACAACTCTATTTTTGCTATCTGTGCTGCTCAATTGGCACTGAGCAGACTGCACCTTATAGTATTAGCTTTTTATGTGCACTCACTTAAATTTATGTGATTAAATTAAAGGGGGTAATGTGTGTGGGGACACCTCTATCTAGCATTTTCGACTCAGTATTATAAGTGTCGTTTGGCTTGTGTGTCTTCCCACTAAGCTGTGAGCTCCTTGCAGACAGAAACATCATCTGTCATCTCTGTCTCCAGCAACTGGCACCCAGTAGGTGCTCAATGACACTGGAACACACAAATGTCTGAAGGCACTCTGTGAAATGTAAAGCACTGAATACACTTAGAGCATGGTAATGATGAGTTTGAATGATGATGCTGTTTACAAGTCATCTCCCCACCAAGGGCTGCATTTTCTTCCTCCAGGAGCACATCCAAATACTCAGCCCGTGTACATGGCGGGCAATGCCTATACCTGGGGCTGAATTTTAAGGAGCCTCCAGTTACCTCCTGCTCTGTCGCTTAAGAGCTGGGTAATCTGGGCAACTTCCTGTCTTCACTGAGTCTACTTTCCCATCTAAAGAATGAAAGGCTCGGCAGCTTGATTCCAAGGTGCCCTGGAAGACCTTAGGTCTTAGCATGGGGGCTGTGTCACCAGCAGGGACCAGGGAGGGCTTGAGTGTCATCTGATGTACACAAGTGCCACCTCTTCCACAAGAAGACTGCAGGGCAGGAGAGAAGGGCTGGGGGATCAGTAATCAACAACAACACAGCTGCAACCGGGAGGAAGCTCAGAGCAGAACCAATCTCCCTTTAACATTCCAGGCCAGCGGTGTGTGCCTTGGATAAAGTTCAGGTAATTGTGCCTTCAGCCTGCCTCCTCCCCTCCCCTACCTCTCCCCTGCTCTGCACTGACAGAGTTATAATAATTGGGTGCCGCTGCTTAAACTCATCAGCTCCAGCTTCCTGAAAGGAACGTTGCAATTAGCAGTCCTCACCCTGTAATAAAGCCTTTAATATCCACTTTCATGGTTCATATTACAGTCATTCAGGCCTGTCCCCTTGCACACAGCCTGTCAGGCAGCGGGGCTGTGTGCCCATGAGGGAGCTGCCCGCTGAATGGCTCGGCAAACAATTGTTCCAAAGGCCCAGCAATCCGGGCCAGGCAGCTGGGGAATGGTGCCGGGAAATGAGAAGGGATATTTCTGCACTCCATGGCTCCAGAGGGCCAGTGGGGGATGGAAGAGAGAAAGGAGGGGATTTCCTCTCCCTTTGCCTCCCACCGACCTTCCAAACTTTCCCACACTCTTCCCTCTTCCATGGAGCCACCTTTTATTCCACTGCTGGAAATTTTAAAACAGGAGCAAGAAGGTGGAGGTGGTATTGGGGAGAACCAAAGGGCTTCACCTGTGCACACCTGCCAGCAGGTAACAGATCTTACATGGGAGAGGTGTCCTGAATGGCAGCAGTGAGGGCCAGGTATGTTCTAGTTGAGGAGTGGCTTCAGCCAGGGCTTCTGCCCACCCTTGCCTGAGTGGTGGCTGTCCTGGGAAGTCACTGCCTGCTCTGGAAAGAACATTCCTTGCTGTGGGTTAGCAGGTCATACTCAGTCTCTCACTTTCTCAGTGAGTAATTTGCAAGCAATTGATGAGAATCAACTATGTGCCAAGCACAAAGATAAGTAAAAGATAACCCATGCCGTCAATGAACTAAACTGAAAAATAAATAACAATGGCACATATGGTGGGGAATACTAGCAAGAGGCACACGAGTAGCCTGGAGGAGGGAGAGGGACATCCAAGGACTTCCTGGAGGAGGGGCTGTCATATGTGGCAGATTATATTTTCCCTCAGTGGCCGCAACAATATTTCCATCCCACATGCTCTCTTCAGAACCTTGCCATTCTCTCATCAAGAAGCGAAGTGTCCCCTTCCTTTGAACCTGGGCAGGCCCCTGTGACAACCTTGATGAGTAGACTGTAGCAGCAGTGATGCTGCAGGACTTCCAAGGTTAGCTGAGAAAAGGTCAAGAAGCTTCTGCTGATCTTCCTCTCTCAGTACGCTTGTTCTAACAACATGGCCACCATGTTGGGAGGAAGCCCAAGCCACATGAGGAGGCTATGGGTAGGTGGTGCCTGCTGACCCAGGCAGACATGTGAGTGAGAAAGTCCTCAAGATAACTCCAGCCCAGTCACTGTCTGACTGCAACCATATGAGAGACCGTGAACAAGAACAGAGACCAGTTCTGAGCCCAGTCAAGCACAGAACTATAAGATACAGTAATAAAATGATTATTGTTTTAAGCCACTAAGTTTGGGGTTATTCATTACATAGTGATAGAGCACCAGAATAGTGATTCTTAGAGTACAATAGAGGTTGACCAGATGGTGGATGAATGATGCTCCAGGCAACAGGGACAACACATGCAAGGCACAAAAGCATGAGATGGGGCCTTTGAATAGAGACACAGGAGCTGATATTGCCATGGGTGCTTGCTGGAGATGGTGTTGGAGGGTGTACAAGCCATGTAAGATTAGGCAGCATGGGGTGAAACTATCCTGGAAGTCACGGCGTGTTATGGAGGTTTTCAAGCAAGACAAAGACATAATTATCTCTGGATTTTAGGAGGAGGACCACTAGCAACGTGGACAATGGAATGGCATGAGATGGGGCTTATTCATTCAGTAAATATTTGCTGCCATTTACCCAAGTGCCAGCCTCTGGGCGAGCTCAGTAGGGAGGACGTACAGATAAAAGACTACTCCATGAATCTGCTCAAGAAAGGAAGACAGTGTCAGTGAAGACAGAAAAGAGAGTCCTGGGCTATTTTGGGCATAAGATCAGTTTTGTGGCCAGATGAGTGTGAGATATAAAGGAGACAGGAGATTCTGGAAAGTCTCTTGGATTTCTGAATTATGAGAGTAGCGGAATGCCAGTCCTTGAAATAGAAAATAGAAGGAGAAGCAGGTTTAGTGGGGAAGATAAAGGGCTCCATTTGGGCGCAGTGATTCTTAAGTAGATAAAGATGTCCCACTGCCAGCTGTATTTACAAATTCTGGGGCTCAGAAGCAAGGACTGGGCTTTAAAGACAGATACAAAATCTATCTGTGCAATCAAACCATAGGAGGCCCAGAAAATGGGAAGAGAGGAGGGCCAAGGGCAAAATGCTGGAGGGGGCCAGTGTTTAAGGGTGGAGAGAGGGAGAGGAGCAAGAGGAAGAGACTGAGCAGCGGCGGGTGCCAAGGATGGAGCCTGGCCAGGTGGGCGTGGCCAGGGATGGCACACCACGCACATGGCAGCGTGGGCGCCCGCCTTCTGGATTCCATTTTGTGTGTGGCGATGAGAGGAGAAGGGAGGCTGGGCACGGCAGGGAGCCAATGGGAGTGGAGGGGAGAAGACAGGCATTTCTCTCCCGGGAAAGTGTAAATTGGGCATCTATCTGTTAGGCGAGGCATTCTTAACTGTGGAGGAAAAAGGCTGGACGGGATGACAATGCTTGCCTCTTGGCTGAGTGGCTGATGTGCTCAGAACATTGGGCAGCAGGGACGTTGGATGCCAGCCAGCCCAGCTGTCCTCCACTGGTGCCCTTCTACAGGTGAGGATATGGAGATTCAGAGACAAAGTGACTTTTGGTCTCTGGGCTAGAAGAGTGAGGACTAGAACCCAGGGTCCCAGACTCCCAGACCAATATTCTCACCCTACATCCTTGCAAAACAAGGGTAGCAGAAAGGCTGAAGTGCCGGTCTGTTCTGGGACTTGGGGCGAATGTTTAAGCCCTGGGCCAGTCCCCTTTCATCCCTCCTCCCTTCTCCAGTAGAGGGAGGCTTCTGCTTCTCCTCCTTCTGCAGACATTTCCTCTCAGCAGTCATCGGGGCACCCCGAATCTCTCAGCTTTGCCCCTCAGGGCTGTCATCAGCTCACGGAGGTCCCTAGAAGTGGGCAGCAGTAAGGCAGGCAGGGGAGGGAATGGAATGAGGAAGGGGGAGGATGTTGGCTTGGTTTAAGGAAAGCGAGGGGGGGAAGGAGAGAGAAAGGGCATCAACTATGTATGTGTGTGCACAGCTCTCCGGAGATGCCCCCGCCACCACTGCCACCCTGCCAGCCTCCTCCCACCTCCAGTGCCCAGCACCGGTGAACCAAACTGCATTAAAGAAAGCCAGGCAGGTGCTTAGCGTCTCTAATGTGTTCCATTACAAATGCTCCACAATAAGGTAATTATGTTAGAAAATAATAAACGTGTCAGTCTTTCTGGAAATATTTTTACTTCTGGCGAGGGGGAAGCAGCACTATTGTTTTTCAAGTGCATCTCTGCTCCTGTACATATTAATTAACTGTGCTCGGGCTCAGCACCTCGCGGCATTTGTATTATTCATAAATGTCTTGGGGCTGCAGTAACTTATGTACTCCCCTCCTCAGCTTGGAATCATTTTTTAATTTCAAGTTCTCTTTTGACTAATTGCACTTGTGGTTTGCGCCTCCTGGACCAAGAGTTCCGTTCCCTGGCGGTTTCTCCATGTTCTCTTCCTCTTCTTTCCCCTCTACTTTTCTAGGATCTCTGTCTTCCAGGGTCCTCGCTGGGCCCGAAAAAGAGGCAGATTTGGGCTTTGGGAGGGGAGAAAAACTTCAGGAAATCCTGGGGAATGATATTTGCTCATCCCTGCAGTCTGTAATCTTCCCCCTCCTCACCTGCACCCACCCCCTCTTTATGACTCACCCCTTTCAAGGAAACTTCCCAGAATGATTTCACCCTCTCTTTATTTCTTCATCCTGCACTTTAGAAAAAATTAATAGACTTTATTATTTAAGCAGTCTTAGGTTTACAGAAAAATTGAATGGAAGGTACACAGAGTTCCTGTATACCCTCTTACTCCTACTCCAGCACCCCCTGTTATTAGCATCGTGCATTGGTGTGGTACGTTGGTTACAAGGGATGAGTCAATGTTGATGCATTATTATTACATAAAGTTCATAGTTTCCATTTAGGGTTCACTCTTGGTTTTGTACATTCTGTGGTACTGGACAAAGGTGTGGCATGTATCCACATGACAGTACCATCTGGAAAACCTTCACTGCCCTAAAAATCCTCTATGCTCCACCTATCCATCCCTCCTCCCCACCTCTAAAACCCCGATCTTTTTTTTTCACTGTCTTCATGGTTTTGCCTTGTCCAGAATGTCAGATAGTAGGATGCATACAGTATAGAGGCTTTTCAGATTCCCTTACACTTTTTTTTTTTTTTTTTTTTTTTTTGAGATAGGGTCTCAGTTTGTCATCCAAGTTGGAGTGCAGTGGCACAATCTCAGCTCACTGCAACATCCACCTCCTAGGTTCAAGTGATCCTCCCATCTCAGCCTCCCGAGTAGCTGGGACCACAGGCACACGCCACCACATCCGGCTAATTTTTTGCATTTTTGGTAGAGATAGGGTTTCACCATGTTGCCCAGGGTGGTCTTGAACTCCTGAGCCCTGGTGATCTGCCTGCTTCAGCTTCCCAAAAAGCTGGGATTACAGGCATGAGCCACCGGGCCTGGCCCCCAACCTTGCATGTTTTTATTTGAGTCTTAGTTCTTGAGTTGACGGAAGATAGAGTCTGTCCCCTGACCAAGCTGTAGGCTCCCCTGGAACAGGGACCACATAATTGCACGGAATCTTTCTGGCTTTCCCTGGAAATAGTAGGCACATACCAGGATGCTGCCAGCAGGGGCAATCCAGAAGGGGCCTCACCATGCATTGGATGGTTGGACCAGAAGGCCTTTAAGATTTGAGATTCTGAAGACAAACCAGATATCCAGAAACAGCTGTGCCCCTAGACATTCATCCAGTCCATGTGAAGCAGGAAGTGCAGGGTTCCAGAGAGGGGTCACAGCTCAGGATGACTTCCCAATGACCAATCCTCTAGATCGGTCTGAGGGGATGAGCAGTGATGTTGAATCCTCTGGAAGGAACTGGTTGTGACATGGTTACTTTGTAGAGAAGCAAGTGGGTTGGTGGTGATTATAGCTGAGCCTTCTTGTGTGGAATTGAATAGGGACATGTGACTCTCTGACTCTATAGAAATAACCCCCTTCAGCCCTACTCTCTCTCTCTCTCTCTCTCTCTCTCTCTCTCTCTCTCTCTCTCCCTCTCCCTCTCCCCCTCCCTCTCTCCCTCGCTATTGCCTATCGACCATATCTCTGGAAGGGACAATATTTCTGACCAAGCCAGACCTCTGCTACATTATCTCAGGAAGCCAAGAGAAAACTGCTCAGGAGTAGCCATTCCTCCACATTCTGGTGAGATTTTAGCTAAAGATGAAGTCACTGGAGAATCCAAGGGCACAGAAGAACCATGGATACCCCTGGTTCCATTCTTTGTGCAAGGTGATGATAAATTCTTCAGAATTTAAACACCTCTTGAGAACAAGTGGAATGCTGTCCTTTTTTTTTTTTTTTTTTTTTTTTTTAGAGATAGGGTCTTGCTATGTTGCTCATGCTGTTCTGAAACTCCTGGGCTCAAGTGATCCACCTCCCTCGGTCCCCCAAAAAGCACTGAGATTGCAGGCAGGAGCCACTATGCCAGGCCCAAGGAATGCTGTTCACCATCATCCATGTCAGACCTTCCTGTTGGGAAGCTTTTGCTGATGTGTAAATTGCATCTATCAGGCAAAAACTGCAGTATATCATTTGTTGCTCTGCTCCCTTTGGGGTAGGAAGAATGGCCGAATCATAGTTGGCAAGGGGCCAGGAGGGCTGGAAGTCCAGTTATCCATCTAAATGGGTGGGATCCAAACCACTCAGATTCTTCACATGTAGGGAAACCAGTGAAAACAAGAATATTTGCTGCAGAGCCTGAGTCAGAAGTCCAGGTTGGAAGAGCTCCAGAAAGCAGGATTGGGGAGCTCTGATCCCAGGCCCCACACAGCTATCTCTCCCCCGGTCAACCCTTGGACTCTTCTGAGTCAACAGTGCTAGCTACACAGTGTTAATTCAAAGCTTGAAAGAGGATTCTGCACCAATTGACTCAGGATAGTGATTTGAAATGCTCAGTGCTTTCTGGGGGTTTAAAGCCTTTCTATTCTGGGCAGCTTCCCCAAGGCTTCTATTCTCTTGCTAGCATTTTTGTTTTCACATGAGGAATTAAGCTCTGGATGACCAATGGCTAGAGTGGAAGCTAAGGCTTTGGAGTACATGTATGTTGGCCAGGGTCCCCAGAGTCCCCAAATCAGAGGACACAGGTGAGGGCAAATAAAGTCCTCTTGTCCCAGGGGCACACATTGGTGCTACCCTTCTCCTTGGGTTGGGGTGTCTAGATGAGGCTTCTTCCCACCATGAAGACTGGGAATTGCAGGTGGCCAGAATCCACAGGGACAGCCTCTGGCCCGGCAGCCACTGCAGCTTGGAAAAAGGGCCACCGCTGGCTCTGGTGTACACAGCTCTGACTGCGTTGCCAAAGCAAGGCCCCAGCTGGTGCCCACTGACTTGACATCCCCTGGGCCCCTGGCCATTCCTGGCCTGACATCCTCAAGCCCAGCCTGGCTGGCTCCTCTGCAGGTAGTTCGGGGAGGAGGTGTGGATGGAGGCTGGGAGGGTAGGGATGGGAGCAGCAGCTGCCCAACCCCTACCACCTCCCCAGCTCACAGGCAAGGTGAAATGGAGGTGTTTTCTCCTCACTCAGTCCCCCAGTTGGCCCTGTTATCATCTGGGTGCTCCATTCTTCTCACTGAATAGGGGTGCCAACATTGAAGCCTTATCACCTCCTTTTCCGCTGATCCCTGCTCGCCCAGCCAGCCACAGAAGCAAACCCTCTGCGAAGAGAACCCTGTTCATGGGGCAGGTGTAAGGGACCCTCGGGGGGTGAGTAGTAGGTGTGGCCACTTTGGGATCCTGATATTTGTCCCTGTGCTGCCTCCTAGCTTTGAAGCCACAGACCCTCAGATTCAGATCTGACTCAGTTACTCCTGGGCTTTATGAATTTCAGGCAGCTTAGATGCCTCAAGCTTCAGTCTCCTCATCTGTAAAGTGGGGGTAGCCGGCTCGCCTTCCAAGAGTGTTGTGAAGATAAAATGGGACACAGTCTGTAGAGACTTTCACTGGGATCGGGGTAAATAGCTGCTCAGACGCTGCCAGCTCCTGTTCTGTCTTCTTTTCAACCAGCTGCTCCTTTCTTCCCTCCCACCTGCCTTTCTTTTTCCTTCTCTCTCCTCGCTCTGTGAGTCACTTTCTTATCACAGAGCCTTTATATTTATTTCTTGTATATTTCACCCAGCAGTCGAGTTTTGCAGCTATTTCCATTTGCTCATCCAATAAATATTTATCAGATGATTATGCTGCAGTGGGCCGTGTGCTGGGCACTGGGGTTACACCCAGGAGAAAGACAGGCATGCTTTTTGCTCGTGTCAAAATTATAGTCTGGTGGGGAAGACTGGGGCTGAATGAGTCATTTTAATGGAGAACAAGAGTTAGGATCACTTATCATGAGGTGATTCATCTGGTTCAGATGACCAGGAAAGGCTTCCTGGAGGAGGTGGCACATACGAGGAAATCTAAAGCTAGAGGAGCTCTCTTTAACCTGCAGTTGGTGTCCAGTGGCTGTAGACACAAGCTTCGCCATCATCAGACTCACCACTTCTGTTTGGTTCCTTCTAATTTTTTTTTTAAATGGAGTCTCACTCTGTCACCCAGGCTGGAGTGCAGTGGCTCCATCTTGGCTCACTGCAACCTCCGCCTCCCAGGTTCAAGCAATTATCCTGCCTCAGCCTCCCAAGTAGCTGGTATTAATATTACAGGCGCCCACCACAACGCCTAACTCGTTTTTGTATTTTTAGTAGAGACAGAGTTTGACACTTGTTGACCAGGCTGGTCTCGAACTCCTGACTTCAAGTGATCTGCTAGCCTCTGCCTCCCAAAGCGCTGGGATTACAGGTGTGAGCCATCACACCTGGCCTGTTCTTTGTAAGTGCAAATGCCACTTTATCCCCTAAACTATTCCTGGTACTGATAGGTAATTCCATGAAGTGTAATAAAAAATTAAGACCAAGGAAAATAGAGGAACCCAAGGTCAGAGGCAAAGGCTATCTGCAGCTGTTGGAGTCACAGGACCTGTGTCGTTGCTAAAATTAAACTGCACATTTAAGCCTGTGGGTCCAAGCACAGAAGACAAACATGATCATTTACAAAAATTCTCATTGTCTAAGAAAACAAAGCTTTTGTGGGGTGGATCTTCATGTGGTGGACACAGACTAAAATAGTGAGAGACCCAACCAACTCCATGGTTTCTAGAGTAAACACAGTAAGCAGGTGTTGCAAGGCCTGGAAATGATCTGATATAACCCAGGGATAAAGCCCAGAATGTTTGGGTCAGTGGTTCTCAACCCTGCCTGACATCAAAGTCACCTGGAATCCAGGCCCTGGGGTCTTTCCCTCGTGGGTAGTGCTGCCGGGTACTGGAGAGATTTCAGCCTCTGTATATTTCCACAGCTCTGCAGCCATTTCTGATCCACATCTAATGCTGAGAAACACTGATCTCCACCAGGGATTCTTACATTGTTCCGCAAAGCCCCCAGGAACCTGCCAGCAGTCCTGGGAGCTGCTCCAGGGAAAAGGGAGCTACTGAGTGGCCTCTGGGCTCTCTATCTGGGCCATGAGAAGACTTGGGGATGCTGTGGGGTGTGACCAGATGGCATTTGGGGCCAGGACAAAGCACAAATGCCTGGGTCCTCTATTGCCCCATCCGGGACACCCCCAAGGGAGGAGATGCATAAAGAAGACCATGACTGGGGAGGAGGAAGTCAAGCAATGAAGGTTGCACCAATCCTAGTGCAGAGGATTGGCTGGGCCAGGCCAAGTCTCTCTTTTTCAAAAGTAAATAAAGCCACAGTTTTATTGGACTAACTCATTCTTTCTTCTTTCTCCAGGGCTAGAGTCTCAGATCTGCGATCTGAGCTGGGAGGAGAGATCAGGTCCCCATACGCTCAGGGGCATCGGCAACCAGAGAGGAAGCGGCAGGCTGGAGAGCAGGAGATCCCACATCCATAGCCAGGCGCTGACAGAGAGGAGGAGCTGAGGGTAGGCTCTGGCCCTCCTGGTTTCTGGCCACAGGAAAGGGAGAAATGGCCAGTGAGCCACACTCACAAACATTGCGACTCTGCCCACAGAGTGGAAGACCAAGAAACCAGAAGGTACTTTGAATTTCCTCCCATGGGGACAACATCCACATCAAACAGGGAAGCTCAGCTTTTATTGGGCTTATATACTGGGGCTGCTAGGGAATCCTTAAGACCTCATTTGAAAAGGGTTTTCTCAGCTCCAACAACAGCTAAAAATGAAGCAAAAACCAAAGCCCCAAAATGCTTAAGCCGACATAAGACAGCAGTGCACTGCATCCTTCCAGTGAGCCTCCAGGGCTATGGTGTTTCCCGGCCCAGCTCTTGATACGGCTCAAGCAGTAGAAGCTCATGGGTCTGTTCGCTGAGGGGTCAGGGGACTGCAGTGTGGATGTCTCGTGTTGCTAAGGGCCTTTCAGATGCTTTGAACAGCACACCAGAAACAAAGCAAAGCAAAACCAAACCATATAATTGTGTTTGGAGAAGACCAATTGAGTAGATGTTAAGTACCTCTTATGGGATGAAGGGTCCTCAGAAAGGTATGTTGAAATCCTTGCCCCCAGCACCTGTGAATGTAACTTTATTGGGTGGGAAACAGCATCTTTGCAGATGTGATCAAATGAAAATCAGGGCATACTGGAGTAGGTCGGCCCTAATCCAGTGGTCAGTGTCCTTAGACAAACACAGAGAAAGAAGGAGGTCATGTGAAGATGGAGGCAGAGACTGGAGCGAGGTCCCACAAGGCAAGGATCACCCGGGGCCACCAGAAGCTGGAAGAGGCAAGGAAGGACCTTCCCCTAGAGGCTTTGGAGGGAGTGTGGCCCCGCTGACACCTTGATTTTGAACTTCTGGCCTGCAGGGTGGTGACAGAATAAATTTCTGTGAAGTCGCCTGCTTTGTGTTCCCTTGTTTCAGCAGCCCTAGCAAACTACACAGTGTCCTTTTGCAAAAAGTAAGGATCTCAATCAAAACTGCCACATGAATAGACAGTATTCTGCCTCTCTACAGAAGCAGGGCCAGAATTTTTCCTAAGAAATGATCAGTGCTGTCACTGGGGCCAGTTACAAATGTGTAGGCTCTCGTTAGGACCCCAAGCCCCGCCCCCCATTAGCCTGTCCCATGACTTGCTTTGGCTGATGAAACATGAAGAGAAGTGAGGCATGTTATTTTGTGGTAGAGGCTTTAATAAGAACTGGCATGTGTCATGTCATGATCTTTTTTCCCTGTGCTGCAGAAGGATTGTGTCCCACCTACACCACAGGGGCTCCAGTGACATGGCTTCTGGAGTTGGGTTGTGGTGACGGGGCCTGGGGGTGGGTACTGAGCCATGGTCACATGGACAGACTTTTAATGATATTTGTTACTGCAGCAAAACCTATCCCAATCTGATTAAACAATCAGCTGTACCCTAGCAGGTAAATGCTCAAAGTTTCAAGGTTTTACATGATGATTTGGGCATGGCTATTTGTCAAAGCAGGAGTTAGTTACCAGGGATTCACTGCGATCAGAGAGAAATCTCCAGTGACGATCATGGTGCATCTGACTTTAAGAGATAAAGCTGCTAGTCCTACAGGGCAGCTGTGACATTCATCCTCATATAACAAAAGACATTAACTTATGATCAAGAACTGCTGGAATAGAAACCCATTATGTTGGGTGTGTGTTAGGAATATCCACCCAAAACAAGTCGCTTCGTTTCAGAGTAGTTATTCTTTTCTTTTGTTTCTTTCCTTTCTTTCTTTTTCTTCTTCTTCTTCTTCCTTTTCCTTTTCCTTTTTCTTTTCCTTTCCTTTCCTTTCTTTTCTCTTTTCTTTCCTTCCTTCCTTCCTTCCTTCCTTCCTTCCTTCCTTCCTTCCTTCCTTCCTTCCTTCCTTCCTTCCTTCCTTCCTTCCTTCCTTCCAGTCTTTCAGATGGGTTTTATTCCTGTCGCCCAGGTGGAATGCAGGGGTGCGATCTTGGATCACTGTAACCTCCACCTCCTGGGCTCAAGTCGTTCTCCTGCCTCAGCCTCCCAAGTAGCTGGGATTACAGGCACCCACCACCATGCCTGGCTAATTTTTATAATTTTTGCAGAGACAGGGTTTCACCACATTGCTCAGGCTGGTCTTGAACACTTGGGCTCAAGCAATGCACCCACCTTGGCCTCTCAAAGTGCTGGGATGACAGGTGTGAGCAACCATGCCCAGCCTTAGAGTAGCTATGCTGAAGTCAGTCACTCTCATAGATGTTAAGGAACAGGGACTGCAATCTGGTGAGTCCACCGCTGCTCTGTGACAATAAAGTGACAAGATAACAAAGAAGAAGCTACTGATGTTTTTTCTGTTTTCTATAAAAGGAAGGCTCTCCAGATAATCCAAGAGGAATTTCAAGTCATTAAGCTGTACATTGAGAAGAAAGAGGCAGGACAGTCTCATTTCCCATAACTCAGAATTTCCACCAGATTTGTAGGGTGACTAATCGCGTCACGTGCAGAAGGTCAGCAAGTGGCCCACGTTAAGCTCGTAACTTTTGGCCAATAACCAACTCCTTCCACGAAGTCAGAAATCACCATAGGTCAATAAAAGCTGCAGATGATCAGAGGCTCTTCTCAGCAGATTCTCCCAAAGATGAAAAAGTCCAAGTGGTGAAGGTTCCAACAAGACCCCTGTCAAGACCCATCCTGCCCCTCAGGGACAATGACTGGTTTGAGAAACCAGATAGAGGGTCCAGCAATCTATTAGACTCATAATTTCAGGGAGAGTGCTCAGGAGATGCTTTTGAATACGGTAGAGACAAAACTCCTATGTCCACTCACTCACCAGCAACAATGAGGGTCCACGGGTTGGCACAAAGTCTCCTATGAATTCAGGGTGAAAATGTCCCCTGATCTACCCTGATGTTTATGAGTCATGGTCCAAGTTGGAAACACGTTTAAATTAGATAATTTGGGGTGGGTTTATTTACAAAGGGACAGATTCCAAAGGGGAGAGCCAAATGGAAGCCGGTCACTCAGGCTAGCAGCCGCTTGGCTGTTACCCACCCAATGCCCGAGAGGACAAGAAAAGGGAACAGTAACCCCAACCCAGGGTGGGGAGGGGAAGTCACATGCAACAAGCTGTCACGAAAACAGCAGCAGCCATAGGTAGTGGGACCCAGCTATCCTGAGACGACCCTGCCAGGCAGTGGCCAGAGGGAATGCCAGTCTGGCCTCATCTCCTCCCTCACTCTGACCTCTGGCCAGGGCTTTCGTTGGCCAAACACAGCTGGAAGCCACAAAGCTTGGGAACCCAGGGCTGTGGTCCGTTCAGGTTAACCCCCAGGGCCCAGTACAGGGTAGAGAGGGGCAGAGAGCAAGGTGGACCTCGAACCCAGGGCTGCACGTGTCCTGGTGACTTCCTCCTCACTGCCCCTTCCATTTCCCATTCTTCAGAATGCTGCATTTTCGGGGGTGCGCTTTTGTTTTGCTACACCTGACTCTGGAGTGGCCAGCTCCATAAGAGCCCAAATGTGGAATTGACAATATCAGCCTTGCTCAATCACTGATCCCCTGACAGGAAACAAGAGCTGAGGTCTTGCCCTGGAGGAGCCCACCATGGTATTTCGAATGATGCCCTAAGCATCTGGATTTCCCATTGGAAGCCAAATGTTTCTCACTCCATTTAGGGCTTCTCAAGGTTCTAATCAACTGGGCTCCATTATTGGTACTGGTCTCAGTAGATCTTCCCTGGCCAGTGAGTCATGGCTCAGATACAGGGTCAGGATGCAGAGGTCCATAGGTTTTTGTGTCTCAGCCAGGAAAAACCTCAGTGAGGGATGCCTCTGCCTCCCGCTTGTATGTAAAGACATAACTTTTCAGAAATAAGACCCCCAGCCTCCAGAAACCCACCTGTGCCTCTCTCTGAAGCCCTGGGAAAACACCAATTAGTTCCTCTCAGATTAAAAAGACAGGAAATGGTTACTTCTTTCCTAGCTCAAAATATTCATCCCAAGAAAGGCAGAAAGCTTTTCTAAGGTTAATCGTACGAATTGGGTGATCTTGGACAAGCAAACTAATTTCTGTGAGCCTCAGGGTGGCTCTCCTGTGTAAAATGGGGATAACACACCTCAAAGAGCCCAAATTCTTAAAATAACTCATGGAAGGACCCCCCCCTCATTGGGCCTGACAGGTGGTAGCACCCAACCAAAGTCACTTACCATCTCCCTGCCCCACCGTGAGGGTTGAGAAGCTGGGAATTTGATCACTTTCCTTAGGAAGTTCATGGTCTGGTTGGGAATGGGAAACCCATACATGCGAAGAAGACCTTATGCTTGCTGTGTAAATCTACATAATTGTAGCGTGTCGGGACACCAGAACAGGCCTCTGTCTGGCACTCACGCTGCAGGGACAGACCAGAAGGCAGGCAGGGATGGATGAAGTGGGCATCAGAGGGGGCAGAAAGGGAAGGCCAAGGGAGGAGTCCCAGCAGAACTTTCTCTTGAGAGTTGCTTAGTCTCCAAATCCTCAAGCCTTGACTCAGCTAATGGATGGAAAATTTGTTTTCTAACTGGATTGTTCTTTTATTAATAATATGTGCATACGCTATGGCTTCACACATACTGCACTGTGACCAAGAGCCCTAGCTTTGGAATTGAGCACACTTGGGTTGACTCTCAGCCCTGTCATGCATTCCGGGAATCTCTGAGCCTCAGTTCTGCCATGCGTACAATGGGGATAATCCCATCTTCACAGAGGTTATGAGAAACATGAGAACATCTAAATCACTTATCAGTGTACCTTATCAACACATTGCCTATCTTCTCACCATCATCAGCTATACCCTTGGCCCACCCTTTTTGGTCCCTAAGTTCATTTAGTCCAACTGCAAGGGCTCTGGTTACAAAGATCAATACAGCAGTTTGCACCTTCTGTACACTCAGCAGGACAGCCCGACACCTAGACAGGTCATCCACAGAGAAACTTCTCCCATAGCCATAGAAGTTGGTGCAGGCTTCTCTCAGAGCTTAGAAGCTGGGGCTCTGTCTCAGTCTGGGAGCTCAAAGGAAAAGATGTTTAAGCTGAATCCCGAAAGATGAGCAGGTAGACACACAGAGTGGAAGCATTTGGGGTAGAGGGAATCACAGAAGCACAGAGGGAGGCCAGACCTGGTGGCTCACGCCTGTAATCCCAAGACTTTAGGAGGCTGAGGCAGGTGGATCACATGAGCTCAGGAGTTCAAGACCAACCCGGGCAACATGGCAAAATCCCATCTCTATAAAAAATACAAAAATTAGCTGGGCGTGGTGGTGTGCACCTGTAGTCCCAGCTACTTGGGAGACTGGGGTGGAAGCATTGCTTGAGCCCAGGAGGTAGAGGCTGCAGTGAGCTATGATGGCACCATTGTACTCCAGCCTGGGTGACAGAGCAAGACCCTGTCTCAAAAGAAAAAAAAGCACGGAGAGCTGTGAGGTCTTTTCTACTGGTTGCTGAGAGGCAGATGGTTCATGGCTCAGTCACAGGGTGTGGGACAGAGAAGGTCCACAGACTATCTCAGGTTGAAAAATCCTGGGGGGATTCCTCTCCTCTTGGTCAGCATCATGACATTATAACCTCCCAGAGATAAGACCCTAAGCTGCCTAAGCCCAGGCGACGCTGATGTTTACTCAGTGCATTTCTCTGAAGCTCTGGGCAAACATCAGTTAGTTCCTCCTCCTTCCAAGCTCTGCTGCAGCCGGAGGAAACTTCTCCTGGGGCAGGTCCTGTCTTCAAGGGGCACAGAGGTTTGGGACACAGGCCCTAGAGCTGCTGCTCCACTCCCTGGCTGGGCTTATCATTAGGGATTTGTCATAGGCTGGGTTGGTGGCTCCCGTGTATCCCTCCATATCTCCAACTCGGAAGTGAAAAGTGTGACTCAGTTTGGGAGTATTCACCCTTATATATGTCTATATCTGGGGACAAAGAGGAAATGAGGTGGAGGGGAGGGCTGAGGGCAGAGAGAGAAAGAGAAGAGAGAGGAGAGAGCGTACAAGCACATAAGGGGTGAGAGAAAGACATTTCACAGATTTTAAATATAGGAGTATAAATATTTGAAAGTCTGGAGAGCTGTACATGTGTGGAAAATTCAGATTGGACTTACAAAGTCAGATACCAGGAAGTAAAAATGTTCATCCTCTTGAAATATTGTGAAAGAAAGCCCATGTCTATTAAGAACTCTCTCTCACATACATGACACACAGATGCAACACCTATATAGTCATGCAAAACTCATGACATATACATACAGAAACATGTGTACTGATTCCCAAACACATATAGGATTGCATTACAAATATGTACAAGAATTAGCCTTTTACTCAAAGGCACATATCCATCCATTCATTCGCAGGTATTTATTATCTCCTGTGTGCCAAGGATAAGGCTAGGTTATGAGGATGTGGTGGTGAACAGGACCTGTGTCCTCCCCTATTGGTGTTTACAGCCCACTGGCATAGCCAAGACATGATCTTACAAGAGCACAGAGCTGGAGCCAGAGGCTGGGGCTGCTGAGGAGGTGTGCCAGGGATTCTAGACCACCTTAGACTCCTGTGTGCTCTTAAGCCTCTGAAGGAAGGTGAAGGGTTTACATATTCCAGTTACTGTGTCTCATGACTGCTGTAATCCCCGATTCATAGATCATGAATAAATGAATAAGTTAGTGAATAAATAGATGAATGAATGAGTGAAGAAGTGAATGAATGGATATTCTGCCAAGTAGCAATGAAGTAGACATGGCCTTGGGCTGCCCAGAACTCAAGAGTTCTATTCCATCCCATTCCTGAAAGAGAGGAGCCCCAGGTGCTCTCACCTTTCAGAGGTTGAACCAAGGAAGGTGATTGGCCTTCCTAGCTCAGACCCTTGGGCATGGACAGCACTTCCAGGCTGCTCTGCAGCCCCTGAGCCTCTAGGGCCTGTGCAGAGGAGGCTGGTCAGGCTGCAGCTCAAAAGAAAGCCAGTTCTCCAACAAGCTTTGTACATCCAAGGCCTCCCGTGTGTCCCCAAAGGGGCGGGTGGAGCTTACTGCTTCTTCCATCCTGGAGCAACTCCCATCCCCAAGGGATCTCTTCTGGGGTTTCAAGCATTTCACGAAGCTTAGTGGGAAATTCTCCAGCTTCGGTGGAAAAGACATAGACCTTTACTAGCTGGTTCCTAATAAACCTCATTTAATGAACTTCATTACCGTGCAAAGGAGCACCCTGACCATGGACAGAGAGCAAGAGGGGAGCCCAGGGGTAGAGGAAGGTGCTCTACTGCAGCCATATTCCTATCCCACTGGGTGTGTGAGAGAGAGAGAGAGAGAGAGAGTGTGTGTGTGTGTGTGTGTGTGTGTGTGTGTGTGTGTGCACCTGCACATGCGGGGGTTCAGATGGGGCCAGGCTATCGCAGATGCTCTGGTCGTTCCCCACCCATATCCCCCAGGCCTGACCATTTTGTGCTCTCAGCCAACCTCCCACTACCAGTGTCTATTTCTCTGCTTGAGAGCTTTATCCAAAACTGCAGAGGCTGCTCTGCCCACATGTGTGTAGCTCGCCAGGACAGCTAAGGAATTTGCACCCCTTGGAGGAGCCTCTACCAGAGTCTGCTGGGAGTTGGTGTTTTCCACACCCAGCGTCTGCATCCCTGGACAGGGGGAGGAGTAACTCTGAGCTGGGTGTTTTACAGCATTTCCTAGACTTGACTTGGAGAGTAAGAGCTGGTTTCCTGCTGGGGCAGTGGACTCAAGAGTCCGCCCTTCAGTGGCCACCTTCCCTTTCTTGTGTCCCTTCCCAGCGCCCTCCCCACCCCGCCCCACCAGTGATCCCTGTACCTCCCAATCCAAACTCCAAGCACTTGTGTCCTTCAGGGTCAGCTTCTGGGGGAAACCAAGTGAAAACATCTGCACACCAAACTCCTCGCCAAGTCTGGCTGACCCGAGGCCACTCTGGCAAAGCCTTCCTTGGGCAAAGTCAACTTTCCCCAAGGTGCCTCTGTAGAAGGAAGAATGAGGGGCTTCTCTAGGAGGATCGGCTGTGTCTGAAAGGAGATGGTCTCTTCCCTGTTCATGAGATACAAGGCTTGAGTCCAGGCTGGAAGAAGTTTTCTAGGATCCCCAACCCTTTCATCACCAACTCACACCCAAACTTACCTCCCACAAAACCACCTGGGGCAGCCCTTAGCTCTTCTGAGGCCCTTCTTAGTGGTTTCTGGGAAGAAGGAGGAGAGAAGAACTAACCCCAGGGAATATCAGAGGGAAGGCACAGGTGTCTTTTTTGGCAACTGTTAACCTCTCGGTAACCTGGAAAGGCAACCCATTTATAAATGAATATGAATATACTGCAATATTTAATACAGAGAGAAGAAAAAGCGTTGGCTTTTTAGACTTTATAAAAGGCAGCTGGTTGGGGCTGGGGAGGAGGAGTGATGGAGGGTGATAACTAAAGTCTACAGGGTTTCTTTTGAGCGTGAGGAAAATGTTCTAAAATTGACTGTGGCAATGGTTGCACATATCTGAGGACGCACTAAACCCATTGAATCGTACATTTTAAATGGGTGAATTGTAGAGTATGTGTATTATATCTCAACAAAGCTGTTTTAAAAAGCGGGGGGCAGTTGGTTATCAGAAAGGTCTGGTTTTGGGGCTGGAACAGACATGACCTTGGCTTCCAGCTCTGCCCCTTACTAGCTGTGCATACAAGACATTTCACCTTGAAATCTCAGCTTCTTCGAGTGAAAATACTTCACTTTTAGGGTTGTTGAGTAGATTTAGGATACTTTATAAAGCACCTTTAAAAGTTCCTGGCACAGAAAGAGTCACTATGTTTAATAATTTTTAATAATTAACAGCTGATAATTATGCGAACCTGCTACTAGAAATCACCATTGCGTGTAAACTTCTCATCCATCGGAAGAGAAGCTAATTAGCACTGAAAGGAAGCCATCCTTTCGAAATTAACTTACCTAGTAACTTAGCTGGTTTTAAAGAGTTGTGTTAGGAAAGGCCTTTTGCAAATATTGAGAATGAGACTCTGTGATTATAATCAGTCTTTTGAAAATTCTGATCTCAAAGAGGAATGGTCACAGATGAAGGGTCACGCAGGTCGGTAGCATTAGCACCTGAAGAAAGATCATTTCTCTTCCATTTGAAAGATAAGTAGGTAAAAGGGGTAATAGCCTTCTGACAGCCACAGAGTGAGTGGGGTATGGGTGTTGAGGCGAGGCTAGACCCGGATTTGCTTATCAAGGCCGAGAGCCAGTTGATGGGGTCCAGTGAAACGTCCTTGAGGGGAAACAGGAGCTAGCTCAGAACTAAAAATCACGTGGAACCAGGAACCCAGAGGGCACCTCATGGTGTCCAAATGTTATACTTCTTTTAACTCTTGATGCAGATTGAATCTGTTTATCTCAAAAAAGGATAAAGGGAACTAATTTATGTTATTTTATATCTAGAGGGAAAGTGGTCATTGATGGAGAGTGTTTTAATATCTCCTCTTGCTTACTCATCTCTGAAATGCACAGGTTTTAGAGGAAAACAGATTTAGATTACATTGTCAAGAACTGTGTGGGGTCTGAAACCTTGCCCCATTTGCAAGTTAACAAGTTAGCCCGGCCTGCCACAGTTTCACGGATGCTGGTGGAAGACATGAGACTCACGGATCAGAGACAAAGGACAGTTTACTACACAATAGTAGCAGCTAGAGTGTTATTGTTTTGTGCCAATTCTCCAAGCCATGGTTTCCATAAGGCAGCACAAAGAGGCTCTAGGCAATACCTGCTCACACAGCGGACTGTGTTCCAGAAGAGGAATCCTGAGTTTAAGGAATCGGAATCTTTTATAATGGACAGTCAGCATGCCTACCCTTTGCTCCAGAGGAAGATACTGTATTCTCCAAAGCTGTTCACCATGCAAGCATCCTTATAAGGATAGTTCAGACAAAGGCAGTCAGTGTCTCTGTTTGCAAGACACACAGAAATGTGAGGGGCCCTCAGAAAATTGTCTCCCAATACTCAATAGCTATATAATCTCAGGCAAAATTTGAGTCTCAGTTTCCTCATCTGTAAAATAGGAGTAATGCTCATTTGCCATGTGGTTGGAAAGAATAAATGAAATATCAGTATAGTCTTCCAAGTACAGTTCCTGGCACACAACAGATAAGAAATATTGATTACTTCTTCCTGCCACCTCTCCCCTCAACTAATGCCGGCTTAGTGAAGACTTTACTCCAGGCAAATCTATACTCAAACCAATTCTCATGTAGCTCCGTTACAATCACACTCATATGAAAACCTTGCATCACTATTTTGTTTCAAGACAGCAGCCCACCTGGTGCATAGAATCTAAGCCTGTCTTGATCCCATCAAACTTGATCAGTTTCAGCCCAACGACTCATCACTAATTCAAAAATCCCAAATCCTCCAGCTCAGGGGCTCTCAGGCTTTGTGGCACGTTTAAATCACCAGAGGAGCTTTTAAAAAAGGCTACTGCATCCAATACCAATTAAATCATACTCTCTGGAGGTGGGACTCAGACTCCAAATGTTTAAAACATTCTCCAGGTGAGTCCAATATACAGCCAGGGCCCAGCTCTCGAGCTCTTACTCAGACAACTAGCAGAGTCTGAATGTGTGACTTTGCAATGCTTAAGCTGTTTCAGCTGAGTAATTGGGCCAACTCTTAAAAAGGTCATCAGGCATCTGTAGGTACTTCACGGAGCCCAGGAAGGAGCTGTGGCCTGGGGAGGGGGAGTGGGCACAGAGAAGAAATTGAAAGTGGGGGAAGGTGGTCCATGCTCTAATAGAAGATAGGAGAGAGCCCCCTTGTCCTTCGGAATTCCAGCATGGCCTGAGATTAGGCTCTATATACCCTGGGCACTCGATTAATGCTTTCAAATGGTCTCAGGCTTTCCAGCTCCTCCCCCCAAGCATCAGGCATTCTGCATGCACACTTCGGGTTGAAAATAGCTCCAGTCCTTGCCTTGCTCCCTGGCAGACTAGATTATAGGATTAACTCTTCACCTCCCAGCTGGGCTATGGGAATCCTCTTTCCTCCTTTCCTTAGGCATGAACGATCAATAATATAGATTTTCTCACTTCCTTCTTCCACCTTTGGAAGCTCTTCTTAGGCAGTTACCTTTGTTTTACTGGTAGATCCAGAAGGAGAAAGTAAGGCCTGCGTGGCCCTGGGGAGGGGGTCGTGCTCCCTGACGACTGCCCTGTGGTTATGTGACATCCCCTGATCCGCTTGCTGGGGGCTGCTCTGTCCTTCCTCCTTTCTGGTAGGGAAAGTAAAGGTGCAGTGGAGGGGTTCCAGGGCCCCCAAAGTCAGGATTTCAAATTTGCTTTCTGCGACTGTGCAGTCCCCTTCACTCATAAACATGCAAATCACCCAGGTAATTGAGGCACCTGAAGTCCAAGGGAGCCTAATTTGTCTAACGAATTCAGGCTGCACAGCAAATTACCTGAAACTCGAGTGAAAGTGGGCTTTTCAGACTGGAGAGAGCCTGCCTGAGCCTTTGTTTCCAAACGGATGCTGCATTTTCCTCTTGGTGCCTGGCTGGAACAAAAGGGACCACAAACACCAAGGGAGGCTGGGGGAGCTGCTTTTGTCGGTCACTGAAATAGCAGCCACATTGCTAGCTGAGGCCAGTTCTGAAAGCCACTTGGCACTGGGGCTTCCTGCAGAACCCATGCTGCGATGAGGGAGCCCTGGAGCCTGATTGTTGCAGGAATGTGGGGGCCTGAGCTGACCAGGGTGTGCCCTTGGGTCACACCTCTTGGAAGGTGCAGGGCTGACTGGGGAAAATGGTACATGGGGGAAACTGAGTCCGGCACACACTGGCACACTTCCCTTCGTGACTCGACGGCTTTTAAAATCATAGCTGTTCAGGCAGGAGTGTGGGCTCTGCATAGGTGCCTGGGGAAGGGGTTGGAGGAACTGTTTCTGCCTTCTCTAGCTGAGCCCGGCGATGTCCAAGCAGGTGTGGTGAGGGATGGCTGCAGAGTCAGATCTTCCCACTCCATTCCCACCCCACCCCCACCCCAGGTTTTCATTATGTATCAGGGATGATGACACAAAAACAAGATCTTTGTTCCTCCCCTCCTCCTGGGCACCTGCTGCTCTCATCCTACCCACCTGAAGGCTCACAGGCCGCCACCAGTGACATCACAGGGCCGTCGCCGCGGAAACGGGCAATGAGGTCGGACAGCAGGGGCTTGATGGCTTCGGGCAGGGAAGGAGGGGAGCCAAGACCAAGGGGGCCAGGGTTTCAGGAACGGAGCTTGCTAGAGATTAGAGCAGACACCTCGAGAAGGAAAATGTTGTAGCCAGCGAGCTTCCCCGAATGGGGAGAGGGCCAGGTTCCCGCTCAAAGGCCCCGTCAATTAGTCACTCACTGCATGAGCCACACCTGCCCAGCGCCAGGCTCCAAAACCTGATTGCCATTCGGGGCTGGTTCTACTTGTAATTTGTTGGCTCAAAGGTCGAAGTGGACTCCTAAGAAAAACAGATTTCCTTGTAGCCATTCCTTGGGGACTGAGCTCCCAAAATTAATTGGCCCAAATTTCAGCACAAATCAAGCCTTTAATTTCCCATTGAGGGTGGGAGTGGCTTACAAGGGGGATGGAGAATAAAGAACAGCCAGAGGCTGGGGGAGAGCTGGCGGGGAGGCGAGGGATCTGTATGTCTAGAGTGTCAGGGGCCAGCAGGTGGGGAAGAGGGGGAGGGACAGGGGGAGCTGCTGGTGCCCTAGGAGGCAAGGAGAGAGGGCACTCTATAAATCACCAGCTCTTTTTTTAAAATGGAGTTTAACCTCCCCTAGCTTTGCTTTTGAATTTATTAGCGGTTTCATTTCCTTGGGTAATAATTCATTATCTCATTCCCAGCCTGGGGAACGGTGCCGGCCCAGAAGTGGCATTTACCTTTCTCACCTTAAAGTGATGCTTTTTTAGCTATGTCATCTTCAGATCGCTCTCAGCCCTGGCCTGCAGCTCCACGTGTCCCCCCGCAGACCTCGCAGCTCCCAGGCACTGGCTGACCATGTGAAGGGTGGCCCAGCTGACCTGGTCACCCTCCCCTCCCCTTCCCTCCCCTCCCCAGTGCTCCAGGGTCTGCTTCTCCGATGCTATTTGCACCAGAACTGTATTTGGGGCCCGAGCCTCTCTCTATTGTGAAGTGAGACAGCTGGCAGGCTGTGGTGAGATAGAGCCGTTCTGCTGGAGCCGAGATAACTGCTCCTGGGAGGGAACCCAGTGGAGGATTGAAGGGTCCACATGTGTCAGCTTAACTGGAGGATCTGAAAAAGCTATTTCAATCTCCTCCCCAAGTGGGAAATTGGCAGATGCCCTTCTGTGGAATGAAAGTTTCCTCTTCCTCTCCATCCTCTCTGCCAAGGAAGAAAGCTTGATTAACGAGGGTGTGACAATGTTTTTCACAAGGAAAAAGTCCTTCCAAATCCCTTCTGGCGTCACAGAAAAGATCCCCTCCTGATGGGAAATACGGCAGGCTGGAGATGAGGATGGGGTACTCTCGCCCTCACTGGCCAACATCCATTCCTGGGGTCCCCCTGTCCATCATCCCCCCCTCCCACCCCTACCATGCTGCAGATGCTGGGCACTAGGTGTATCTGTGAACAAAGCCATTGTGACCCTTCCTCCTGGAACTGACAGTCCAGTGGCCTGTTCCTGCTGTCTGGTAAACGACCTGCAGCTTGCGTGGAGTGTGAGGAGTGAGGGGCATCTCCTTTGGTGGTCTAGTTTTCTAACGGCTGAATGAACAGCCAGTGTTTATCCTCTAATGAGTTTTCCATCGCTTCTTCTCACAGGGGGTCAGCGTCATTACAATCACTTTGTTCTACACACGGATACAGGTGTCCCACAGTGCAGCCCAAGCTGCATGTTAGAATCTCCTGATGTACAAGGCTGGACCAGTGCATCGAAATATCTGGGGTGGAACCCAGTGTCGGTATGGAAGCCCCCCAGGGGATTCTGACACACCCATGGCCCTACACCCTTGCTACTCAAGTGTAGCCTGGGAGGCAGCATCACTTGGGATCTTGTTAAGAATGCTGGATCTGGGTCTTACTCCAGACCTGAGGAGTTGGAATCTGCATTTTAACCAGATCCCCAGGGCGCAGCTGAGTATCCTTCCTCACAGACACTGAAATCCCCGAAGGAGTCACCCTATAGAGTTGTGGTCCTGTCACCTCTTCCCTCTGCTCCCTCAGCCTCGCTGTACCGTACATGGGGGGGTCACAAGTCCCCAGCATAGGAGAGGAAGTCACCCCTTTCTCCCAGGTTAGTTGTCAACCTGCTGAGAAAGGAACTGTAGACAAAGGGGAAGGGAGGAGAAGCGGGAACCTCAGACCCAGCATGCAAATCACATGCAAATCAGCATCCTGGAGGCTCTTAGCATGTGGGCTGGGGAGAGTCTCGGAACCCTGCAGTGAGGTTAAGAAGTGGCGGTAAGGTTGGGGTTCACCAGAGCTCTGCATCCTCTCTCCAGGCCAACAGTTCTGCCGGCTCAGGCTTGGCTCATGCAGCGTCTATCTCCAGGCTCCCAGGCAGATGAAAGGCTATGAGGAATGGCACCTGGTGGGCCCCCTCCCAGCTCCCCTTCCCCGTGCCCAGCTCCTCTCAACCAAAGCCTCCACTCCTGCCCTCCTTCATTCATGCCAGCAGCTAGGCCTGAACTCTGGGGCTCCTGGCACCTCCTGCTTTTGTGTCTTATTTGTCAAAATTGTAGCGTGTATCAAGGGCTTAATGCCGAGTGTTTCCTCCTGATTGGCACTGTTCCCCTGTTAATGGGCAGCACCTGTTTTCCAGGCTGTGGGAGAAAGAGCGGGGAACGAGAAGAGGTGGAGAGACAGCCCAGCTCATTCTGCTGGGATGAAGGTCTCAAACCATGGGGGTGCCACTCATGAGCCATAGGGAGCTGCCCAGACTGAGCTCTGGGTGTCCTCTTTGTGGCCCTAGAGAGCCACGTACTGGGCAGGAGCCGTGGCTGAAGGTGCAGCCTCTTTGGGCCTCCTAATTCAGTGGATTTCTGGCATCTCCGCAGTAAACATCAGACACGTGCAGACTTCTGATCACCTGGGAGACACCTTTTCCCAAGGGCTCCTTCCTCCTCTGCAGGTTCCCCTGGTACTGTTTCTATCCCAAAACTGGGTTCAAAAAGCAGTGGAAAAGTAGACAACTGAAACTGACACCCAGAGGTCAAAGTTCAAGTCACAGGACTTCAGGAGAGTCACATAGCTTCTCTGAGCGTAGGTAACTTCGGTGGAAAATGGGCGGAATGAGGCCCATTTTGCTGCTTTGTGGTGAAAATAAAATGAAATATGCGAACGCTCCTAATACAGTGGTGGGCACATTGCAGGTGCTCAAATACGTGTTCATTTCTAGATGGACACCAATAAAATCTGAGTAGTTAGTGCAGTGGTTCTCAAAGTGTGGTCCCTGGACCAGCAGCAGCATCTGGGAACTTGTTAGAAATGCACATTCTCAGGCCCTGCCCCAGACCTGCATAATCAGAAGCTCTGGAAGGGCCCAGCCAGCTGTGCTCCAACAAGCCCTCCAGGTGACGCTGTGCGTGCTCAAGTTTGAGAACCAAGGGTGTGGAAGCTAAATGTTACAGGTAATACGGCATGAGTCTCTGTGCCCTTCCTTTAAAGTCACATCAATTTGGTGGGAAAATGATACACGTAGTGATCAGAGCAGTTGGTACTTACATGGCATGTACCATGGGCCCACGTGTGAGGTGCTCTTGCATTAACACACTTAATCGTCATGACCACCCTGAGTGTTAGGTGCTGGTGTTGTGCCCATTTTATAGAGCAGGAAACTGAGGCACACACAGGTAAAGTGATGTGCCCAAGTTGGTAGGATCTGAAGCCAAGCCTCCTGGTTCCAGAGGCTGTGGGTGGTGCTTCCTCATAATATGCAGAGGATGTGGGGGCAAGCAGAGGTGGGTAGGGAGAGCCCGCGGACTGGAGGGAACAGGGTGTGTAGGGGGAATCCAGACACATGGCCACTTTGTGACAGAGCTGGATGGAGGACCGGTGTCCAGTCTGGAGCCCTGTTCCCTGTGTCTTCCTATCCTGCCAAGTCCAAACGTTTCAGCCGTGCATCAGATAGAGGTGCCCTGGGCTTGCTCTGCAGGTGTAGCAAGCTGCACTCCAGAGGCAGACAGCCTGGACCTGGGGAATCAGCGAGGTCCAAGGTCAGAATCTGGTGGGGGAGGAGGCTGTTGCACACATCAGGCTGAGGCGAGGCCAGCCCCCTCAGTTGTGGGGAAGCCGACTTCGGGGAATTATCTAAGCTCACAAGTTATCTGACATTAAACTCTCATAGCTTCCTGTACTTCTTTCAACACCTCTGTCACAAATGCAAATCAAAGATGTATTATGTTATTTGCTCAGTGTCTATCTTGCTCACCATAAGCTTCATGATGGCAAGGGCTGTATCTGTCATGGGACATGGCATCTCCCCGACACTAGCAAGGTGCCTGGCACACAGTAGACAATGAACATTTGCCAAACGAATGAATGAGCAAATGAAAGAACATTGGTGTTCTTTCACCAATGCTCACACCCCCACTGTGATTATTTTCACATCTGTTTTCCTTCTAGACTGAGACCCCTATGATCACATAGAGTCTTACTTATCTTTGTATACATAGTTCCCAGAACAATGGCTGGCGTTGTTTTGTTTTTAGTTGAACCCAATCAAATTCTAAAACTCCAGTGGATCCCGTTGCTGAAAAGATCATCTTCCCTGCCCAGGGAAGGAGGGGATGTCAAAGTAGGAGTCTCCAAAATATTGGACTGAATTCCTTTTTCATGATATACTCATAGATTATAACTCTGTGTGGGTAAGACCAAGGGTCACGTTTCCTGGGTACCAGTACTGAACCAGGGCAGGGCTCAGCCTTGAGTAGCTTAATCCACAGGGTAGAGAGGTTGAAGCTTTGAGGTAAATAACTCCTGCAAAAGGACTCCATCTGACCCTCTTGTCTGTAAATCTAAGATTGTGAGTCAACTTTCAATTAACCTCTTCTCCTAGATTCTGTTCAATGCAAAATATTTTATTCCAAAGGCAGAAAAGCTATTTTAAGGTTACCTCTGTTATTGTATTGATACCAAACCAGAACAGGTCAGTGAGCTTCCTGTGCAACCAGAACTACGTCGTCACAGTCACCAAGTGGATGGAAGACGCCATGCAGCAGGAGAGGCTGTCCTGGCTCTTCCTCCTCAGCCTCCTGACCCCTCCCTCCCTTGTCCACAAGGGCAGCTGAAGAGAGGTGTTGTTATTTTGGTTAGAAATCCCATTAAAATGATGAGGCTCCCACTTTCTCTTCCTATCCATTGACTCCCCTACATTTCTTGTCCAACCCACAAACCGTCTTTGATAGCCAAAATGGTGCCTTTTCACACAAAAGGACAGGCAGCAGCCAGGCGCGGTGGCTCACACCTGTAATCCCAGCACTCTGGGAGGCCGAGGTGGGAGCATCACCTGAGGTCAGGAGTTCAAGACCAGTCTGACCAACATGGCAAAACCCCCCATCTCTGCTTTAAAAAAATACATATATATACAAAAATTAGCCAGGCGTGGTGGCACGTACCTGTAATCCCAGCTACTCAGGAGGCTGAGACAGGAGAATTGCTTGAACCTGGGAGGTGGAGGTTGCACTGAGCTGAGATTGTGCCACTGCACTCCAGCCTGGGGAACAGAGCAAGGCTGTCTCAAAAACAAAAAATAAAAAAATAAAAACAAAGGACAGGCAGCAAGTCCTAGGGAGGTCTATTTTTGGAAGATTACTAAGCTTGTATCCCAGCCTTATTTTTATCCCAAACTTATTTATTCATGAGCTTATAGTTTAGGTAGTTTTGTTCAGGGCACCTGCCAGGAAAAAGCCAGGGGACATGGAGAACCAAGTGAGATGATGCAGAGAGCTCAGGGCAGGTCACCTTACTCCCTGAAACACAATGCTAAGGGCTTCTGCTCCTTGAAGGAAGATGCGTCATGGAGATATTGATTTGCTTTCGTCTGTGCCCTCTTTATATGAATGAACTCCTGACTTTGATATTCTCCAGAATGCTCCAGACATACATTCATTCACCAGGGACTGTGAGAGCCACCATTTCTCATCTAAGTAGTTAGGGTATTAATGGGGGATGAGGAGGGAGGGTGGGAGGAAAGTTGATGGTGGATGGAATGGATGGATAAATAAATAATGACATATCTGTGAAGGAACATTACACAGCCATTAAAAATATATGGGCAAAGAATCGTTAATGACATGGAAAATGCTCGTGATATAAAATTAAGTAAAAAAATTTAGGGTTTAAAACTACATATTTAGCACAAGCCCATGTCATATGTTGATGGAAGACTGGAAAGAAACATACCAAAGATTGCTTTCTTTATATATGTCTGTATTCTCCCTGTTTCCCATGATGTGCCTTTACCCTCTGTGTTTATTTTTATTGTATTTTTGAGACAGAGTCAGCAAGACTCTGTCCCCCAGGCTGGTGTGCAGTGGCATGATCTCAGCCCACTGCAGCCTTGACCTCCCAGGATCAAGCAGTCCTCCCACCTCAGCCTCCCCAGTAGCTGGGACCACAGGTGCATGCCACCACACCTAGTTAATTTTTGTATTTTTTGTAGAGACAGTGTCTTGCCATGTTGCCCAAGCTGGCCTTGAGCTCCTGAGCTCAAGTGATCTGCCTTGCCTCAGCCTCCCAAAGTGCTGGGATTATAGGCATGAGCCACTATGCCCAGCCCCTATCTAGTTTAAATTTTTCATTTTAAAAGCTTTTTGAAGTACAAAAACGAGACATTCCCCATGTAGAAATAAATGCTAATTATACTGAAAAATAAATTCAAATTATGTAGACATGAAAGCTGTACCCCGCCATTAACTCCTATTAATCATTTGGTATATAGTCTCCAGAAATGTATGTATAATGTATATGTATTTTGTATACAAATGTACACAAATATGTATGTGTATATGTATGTGTATATGAATTTTAACATAAACAAGATCAATTTATCTAGATACACATTATTCAGATTTTTTATGTTGGGGATATCAGGCTACTTTTTATACTAAGAATTGTTTAACTTTTTTTCCTTTTTTTTTTTCTTTTTTTGAGATGGAGTCTCACTCTGTTCCCCAGGCTAGAGTTCAGTGGTGTGATCTCGGCTCACTGCAAACTCCACCTCCTGGGTTCAATCAATTCTCCTGCCTCAGCCTCCCAAAGTAGCTGGGATTACAGGTGCCCACCACCATGCCAGGATAAGTTTTGTATTTTTAGCAGAGACAGGGTTTTGCCATGTTGTCCAACCTGGTCTGGAACTCCTGACCTCAGGTGATCCACCTGTTTTGACCTCCCAAAGTCTCAGGATTATAGCCATGAGCCACTGTGCCTGGCCTAACTTTTTTTTTCTAAATACACAAGTTTTTGTTTGCAGATGTGACTTTAAAACAGGGAGAGTATCCTGTATTACCCAGGGAGAGTGTCCTATCATTATCCAGGTGGGTCTAATGTAATCACCAAGGTTTTTACAAGAGGAAGGCAGGAGGGTCATAGTCAGAGAGGAGACTCAATGAAGGAAGCAGAGACCTGAGTGAGGCGGTTGCTGGTGGAAGGGGCCATAAGCCAAGGAATGCAGGCAGCCAGTGGAAACTCGAAAAGGCAAGGAGTGGCTTCTTGCTGGAGGAATCCAGAAAGACACAAAGCTCTGCTGACATCTGATGGAGCTCAGCCCCCTGAGACACCCACTTTAGACTTCTGACCTCCAGAACTGTAAGACAATACATTTGTGATGTTTTAAGCCACTAAGTCATATTGTGTTGCAGTGGCAATAGAAAACTAAGACACCTTATCTGGCCAGGCACAATGGCTCACGCCTGTAATCCCAGCACTGTGGGAGGATCATTTGAGCTCAGGAATTCAAGATCAGCCTGGGCAAAATAGCAAGAGCCCATCTCATTCTTTTTCATATAGTTTTTAGTAAATTAATAAAAGAAAAAAAAAAGAAAATGAATACACCATATCTCAGGTTACCTTCTGGAAGAATCTACCCCAAGACCCAGATTTCACTTAATTCTCTCGTGTTCAGTATGGTGCCTCCACCATGCCTGGCTTCTATAATGGGAGTCTTCCTACGTATTTTCCTTAAAAACACACAGTTTTTAAGCAAAAAGTTCTAATGTGGAGGTGAGGGGATATAAAGTTGCTAAACAACTCTTATAGGCCAAGCACTGTGTAAGCATGTGGGTACCGCAGTGAGCAAACACAGATTTCTGCCCTCATAGAGCTTGTATTCTAGCAATTCTGGTTGGGGGAGACAGTAAATAGCAAGCAAAAGAAATAAGTAAATTATGTAGTAAGAGGGGATATATACAATGGAATACAAGCAAAAGCACGGGAGAGGAGAAAGATTGGGAGTGTAGGATGGAGGTGAGAAGCCAGCGGCATGTTTGGTTTTCTTTTCTTTTCTTTTGAGACAGAGTCTCACTCTATCAGCCAGGCTGGAGTGCAGTGGTGCCATCCCAGCTCACTGCAACCTCTGCCTCCTGCGCTCAAGCGAGTCTCCTGCCTCAACCTCTCAAGTAGCTGGGACTACAGGCATGCACCACCAAGTCCAGCTCATTTTTATATTTTTAGTAGAGACAGGGTTTCACCATGTTGGCCAGGCTGGTCTCGAACTCCTGACCTCGAGTGATCCACCCACCTTGGCCTCCCAAAGTGCTGGGATTACAGGCATGAACCAATGCGCCTGGCTCTGTCCAGCATGTTTAAATAGGGTGACTGATGTCAGCTCATTTGATTTATTCCTTTAGTAGTCGCTTATTTCACATACATTCTGGCTATAAGTCCTTTACAAATATTAAATTGTTTACTCCTCATTATAACGGTACAAATTACTGTGATTATTTTCCCATTTTACAGAGAAGAAAACTGAGGCAGGGAGAGGTGAAATACCATTTGCAGTGTCAGGTGGTCAGTAAGTGTCAGCAAAGGCCCTCAAGGCCAGGCTCTGGGGCTCCCATCTGTGCTCTTATCCTCTGCACAATGCTGCCTTATACCTTGAAATAAGAATTTCAAGGCAGTAACGGAGTCAGCCATGCAGGTTTCTGTGGGACAAGACTTCCAGGCAGAAGGAACAGCCAGTGCAAAGGTCCTGAGGCAGGAGAGTGCCTTGGTTATTTGGTCATAGGGCCAGGCAACTAGTGTGACTGCTGTGGGGTGGGCAGGGTGGGTAGCCGAGGGAGGCGTGGTCAGAGCGGTCACTCAGGCCACATTGCGAGGGGCCCTGAGGCCATGATGCAGACTCGATTCTTATTCTTGGAAAAGGAGGAGGTCTAAAGAGTTTGAGCCGTGAGTGGCTCACCCTGGCTGCCGTGCTGAGCGTGGGCTGCCAGAGTCAGGATGGCAAGGAGTCCCAGCTGGAGCCAGGGAAAAGCAGTTGAAATGGGGAAGAATTATATGGGATTCTGGACAGTTTGAAGTAGAACCGACAGGGTTTCCCAATAGATGGAATGTGGAGTGTGGGAGAAAGAGATGCATCTGTCCTGGCTCATAGATGTGTGGCCCGAAGAACAAACTGGAAGGACAGGGTTGCTCTATGCCGAGATGTGGGAAGAGTCTGTTTGCTTTCCGAGCGTGGCAACTCCCTCTGAGGATGAAATCGCAGCATAACACATTGGAATGGCAATAACTGTCTTGAGACAGAGGTGTTATATCCAAGAAAAAGCGTTTTCAGAGGAGGCCGTGGTTGAAATAACAATGATTGTTTTGATGCATTCCATATCCAGCGGATGGAAAGCACACTTAGCAAGTCAAGAGAAACATGAAAGAACCCTAAAGGCTCCAGGCCAAGACCCAAGTTGACATCCTAAAGCCACCTGGGAAGTTGGGAGGAAACCGTCTCCTAACTGCCCCCTCCTGGGAGTTGGGGCAAATGGCACCATGAGGACCCTAGCTTCCACTGGTGCACCTTGGGCCACATCTTGCTCCAGCAGCCAAGCCTCTGAGCTGCCGATGTAGGGATGTGGTAAGGATTGCCAATGCCTGTTTCATCACTTGTACAGGGACTCTCACAGCATCTGCCATTCTTTGCAAGCAGCATGTGAATGAACTTCAGATTAAACTACACACAGAAGAAATTCTTCCTGCCAAAGACACTTAAAACCCCTCCCATCAGCACCGAGCACCAAGAATTCTGACTGTGGCAGAGAAAAAAACAGCCAGCAGAGATAATACCAAATAGTATAAAAATAGAGTGGGCTTAAGGCAGAGAGACAGAGAGCTGTAGTGTCTCACGCTCACAACAAACATTTACAGAGCACGCAGCTTGGAGGCAAGACCAGCCAAGGAGATCACACCACGCAGCTCTGGGCGAAAGAATCTTGCTAATACTGACATCCATTTCTTCGGGCCATCATTTGATGAATATTGAGGTGTACAAAGCTCACAATGGTGTCATGTCAGACATGCTATTGTCTCCGATGGTGCTGATAGACTGAAGGGACTGTTTTCGACAATTTGAGCCGAGGTGCTGATGTCCAGCGTGTGATACCTGGGTAAGCAACCATCTCCAACACAGGCATCTACATGGGCAGGGCAAGAGCCATGCTGCCCAGGACCACCTGTCCCCGCTCCTGCCTTCATGGTCATTCTGTTTTTACCCCTGGAGTTAGGGATCGGAGGAAGGCTGCCGTTTTCCAGCGATCATCTGTCCCTCACCCTTACTGTTCCCTGTTTCTGCTTGTGAGGGCTGTGTGGGTTTGTGCCTGGGAAGAGCATCTTGTAAGGCTTTCTGTTTGTCGATCTGTGAACAAATATCTATATCCAGTTTACTTCAGGCCAGGCCTGTGCTAAGCACTGTCATGTAATAGGCTCTCAATAAGTATTTGTGAGTCTTCAGGGATACAAACCTTATGAGCTTACCTGGGCAGAAAGCCAGGTCCCATCTCCAAGAACTTCCAGACATTTTCCCTCGAAGCCATGTCCAGGGAGAGAGGCCAGTGGGACATGGACCGGGGTACCCAAGACGGGTGGGGGATGGGACCTCAGTTCTCTGCATAGTGTCCCTCCGCACCAGGCATTTGCCAGGTCTGCTGTGGCAATGACGTCCCACCCTGTTAGTTTCTCTCGCTTCCAAAGCTCCAGGAAAAGCACTCAAGCCAATGGCCTTGGTAAATACAATCTCCCAACCACAGCCCTCACCCTCAAACCTGATTCCTTCTCTCCAGCCCTCAGCCTTGACTGTTCGAGTGAACCTGGTCTGCATTTCTGACCGACCTGTCACTTGGGTCTCTAGTCTCATGCTCTGGGGCTAATGGATCACATCGTCCGGGACAGGTGCCCATGCCTGGGCAGACCTATATACATGCAGTCATACTCGGTTATAAATATCTATAGAGTGCAATACCAAATAATTGTGGGGCATATTTCACCCTGCCTGTTGAACACATTGCAAGAAAGGAATTGATCCCTGCTGTTTCATTTATTAGATGGTGTAATACCACAAAAATCGTTTCCACAATATCCCAAACTAAATCATTTATTCTTGACAAAAATCCAATAAAGAGCTCAATCCTTCTCCATAGGCAGATAAAGCACAGATTAATGGGACTGCCTAGATCAAAAAATGCTGGGAAAATGAAAGCAAGATAGAGAGAGAAGGCTCCTTCCTCCTCCTCACTTCCCCAAGGCTGCCTCAGCTCAGGGTTTTATTACAAAAAGCCGCCTAAGTATTACAGGCTAATCCGTAAATCCCAGCCTAGTAAAATATGTGACGGATTTGTAAATTGTGCCCTTTACAAATCTGATTGAACTTTTTTTTTTTTCTTTGGCTGGGAATTTTGCCTTTCTCCTTTTCCTCGTCTTCTCACCTTGTCCCATCTCTCTAGGTCCCCAGTGACCCGGAACCCTGCATCTGATAGTGTGGGCCCCCAGCACTGGCAACGTTCCTGGAATGTTCAACCCTGCCATGACCCTTCTATGATTTGACTGACAGAGGGTGGAGATTGTTGGTGGTACGAGAGGCTGAGAAAACCATCATTCTCTTTATTTACCGTCTATGGGGAAATGAGATTCAGATGGGGCCAGAGCCCCAGGGCCAGGCATAGCAATGTCAGGGGCACAGGGCATGCTTGTAGCCAGGTATGAACGTGGTGAAGGATTTGTACATTGTTTCCAGTGGAGACAGGAGTAGATCAAGCTGGTGACCTTCAGACCCACAGACAAGCTGCTCAGAAGAGCCTTTGCCTTGGCCGGGAGCAACGGCTCATGCCTGTAATCCCAGTACTTTGGGAGGCTGAGGCGGGCAGATCACGAGGTCAGAAGATCAAGACCATCCTGGCTAACACGGTGAAACCCCGTCTCTACTACAAAAAAAATACAAAAAATTAGCTGGGCGTGGTGGCGGTCGCCTATAGTCCCAGGTACTCGGGAGACTGAGGCAGGAGAATGGTGTGAACCCGGGAGGCAGAGCTTGCAGTGAGCAGAGATCGTGCCACTGCACTCCGGCCTGGGCAACAGAGTGAGACTCTGTCTCAAAAACAAAAAACAAAAAACAAAAAAAAACAAGGAAAAAAAAGAAGAGCCTTTGCCAGCAGATCTCATTCTGCCCTCTGACTTGAGCCCACTACTTTCAACCACCCAGAGCAAGTGGTTCTCCAGGGTCCATCCACTGTACCTGGTCCACACTGTCCTCGGTGTGCACTCCATCTAGGGTACCAGTCATCTCAGTGTGCCCAGGACTGATGGGGTTCCCAGAAGGCAAGACTTTCAGTGCTAAAAAGTTCCAAGCAAACCGAGATGAGTCACTCACTGGCTGTGCATCCTCTGCCTGAAGTTCTGGTCCTTCTGTACCCTGAGAAGAGCTAATCACTCAGGCCAGCTTTTAGCCGTCTCTGCCTGAAACCGCTTCCCTTGCAGAAGCAGAAAAGTGCCTGAGCGAGATCATGGGCTTGGCAGTCATCCAGCCCTGGGTTTGGGTTCAGGATACCCGTGGCCATTGGAAAGTCACATAGCCTTTCTCGGCTTCAGTTTCCTCATATGAAAAGTGGAGATAATAATACCTACTTCATCGGATCATTGTGCTAATTAAAGAGACAACGAAAGTGAAGCACTTAGCACAGAGTAAGCACACAGCAATATCATCATCATCGTTTGAACACATCTCCTTAAGTAAGGCTGAAAAAAAAAAAGTATGACAGTGGTGAAAAGCCCTTTGAAAGCTGGTGCAATGACATCACCCCCGACCATCTCACTAGAGATACAGCTCCTTACTCTTGCAATCTGAGCACTGGCCAAAGCCCAGATGTCAGTCTCTAAAGGAGCCAGTAGAGCAGCTGGGATGCAGATGATGGGATGGAAACCAGGTCTTTCTGCTTGGCGCTGTGCCTTTCATAGTTTCAGTCCTGTGGGGCTATACCCCAGCACCCCAGGAAAACGACTGCTTCCTCTTCTGACAGATTTTACAAAGGCAGAGGAAAGAGCAAGCTGGGATGGTTGCCCTGGCAACTTTCCTCAACCACCGCCCCCCACACACTTAGGCCTGTCCAGCATGGAAGCAGGGCTTGAGAAACAAGGAGAGGAGAACGGTCCTGGACCAGCAGACTGCAATGGCATTTCACAGGCTCTAGAAATGCGATAGAGAGTACCAGCCCTGCGAATGAGAGTGCTGCTCCCCTGATCCTGCTCATTCTGTTGCCATCTAGGGGTGAAATTGTCTTTAGAATTCTAGATTGATTGACTGCTGGGAAGGTCGTCCTGCTGTTCCACCTCCATCCCTCCCAAGGAGGAGGGTGCCTTTGGAAGGGACAGGTGCCCATGCTTGGGCAGACCCATATACGTGCAGTCATACTCTGTTATAAATACCTAGAGAGTGCAATGGAGGCTGTGGGGCAGTGGAGGGCTCAGGACCTTTTCCAGGTCCATGAGCCTAACAACACTGCATCTTGCTTGGGTCCCAAGATAGGCCTTCTGCAATGAGGCAGGGGAACCAGGAGCAACTTGTGGATAGCGGATTTGCCTCCCCAGAACACTCGAAAAAAGTGGAGCTCCCATCTGCTGCGTTTCTGAAAGCAGAGGGGTGGATCCTGTGACTCAGGCTGCTCCCACAGAGCCAGAGTCCTCCTTTCTGTCCCTTGGAACAGCCAGTTGGCGCCTCCACTGCCCCAGTCAACCTTTATCCCTCTATTTCCTGCTGAGAGTTAATCCTATTTCCTGCCTTCTGGGTGTTTAGCTTGGCAACCCAGAGAGCCACTCAGCTGGACCTCTCCCATTCTGCTGATCGCAGCTGGGAGGAGGTCAGAGAATGTGACTCCCACAGCCATGACCCGGGATGGGGTTCCCATTCAGTGGAGGTTTCATGGTGTTATCCCTCCACCCATCACTCAAAAGGCCTAAGATCTGGGAGGCAGGCTGAGGTCTTCCTGGATAGCACAGGTTGGGGTCTAGGTTTGGGATCCCCTTGGTCATGACCTGGCTCCCATTCCCGTACCCCTGTTGCTCCATCGAGAGCCCATAGATCAACCACCAAAGCTCCATTCAGGGTCTTGTAGATTTCGTTCCCTCATGGAGGATTTTAAAGGGAAGGCAGCTAGCAAGGCCAAGAGGCATGAGAAGCAGGGCCCCTGTGTTACCACCACACCAAAGCTTACCTGAGTGGGGTTTGGCAGCTCTTTTCCCCCTGATTCTCCCAGGCATCCTTCCAGAAGTCCTAAAGTCAAAATGCCAGAGACCTGGCCACTTGGGTTCCTGCTAGCTTGCTCCAGCCAGCACCCAGAAGACCACAGGGCATGATGAGTAGAGGGAGTGCCAGAGCAAACCCATTGGACTCAGGGTGAGCATCTCAGTAACTTCTTATTTATTGGCCTCCTCCAGTCCCACAATCACGGGTTTCTGCTCAATATTTTATTCTTGTTGCACCTGCTCAGACAGCAGAGCTGCAGGCATTTTTGATAAATGGATTGAAAGGTTTGTCTGCTTTTGCTGAAGCTTCCATAAGTGCCTCTGTATCTTCTACAGAAATTGTATTTCCCAACTTCCTACAGTGATTTCTCTCCCCTGGTGACTTCTCTCTTCCTATTTGCTAGCTCTTGTGCAATCTCTCTCTCTTCTTCCCATCTCCTACACACACACACACACGCGTGCGCGCACACACACATCATGCAGAGATGCCCATATCCATGAACTTGCAAACTTAACTGCCCATGTGACCACTCATGGGATCAATATAGAAGGGACCAGAGAGTATATCTACCCATTGACAGGGACACACATACAACAGCCGTGCACACAGTACATCCCCTCATGCACACAAGTGTAGATGCACACATGAGCTGTGGCTTGTGATTGAAATATCCATGCTGCTTTTTCTGAGCTCATCCAGACTCAGACCCTGACGGCAGGCCGCAGAGACCACAGGTCCACCCTGAGCAAGGGTGGACATGGATGTGCAGACACCAAGAAGGAGAAGCATGGCGCCCCAGTGATCCCCGCCGGGGCCCCAGTGAGCCTTCGAGGAGCCCTGCCCCATCAGCCAGCTGACTCCCCCGGCCCCCCTCCAGCCCTCCTTCATGCTCACCCGCCTGCCTGGCCCCAGTGGCCCCAGTGGGCCAGCTGGAGGCTTTATCCCAGCCACATCTGAAACAGCTCAGGAGCTGTGCCTGGCCGCCAGCCGTTTCCATAAATAACTTGCTGGGCCTGGCTCCTTGCCCTCCTGGTGATGTCATTGGCCTTGGCCCAAATGATGAGGTCACAGGCTTCCCTTCCCTCGCCACTCCCTTGGGGTGGGATGGGGGAAGCATGAGACCCTCTTCACAGAATCTGTCTGCCAGGAGCCTGCCTGTCTGCGCCCCATCCTGTTCCAGCCCGGCCAGGCAGTTGATGTGGGTTCTTCACCATCTGGGACTGCCTGCGTGGTGGTGCCAGACGGCAGCCTTCCCCCTCCTTGTCACCAGTTCCTGAACAGCCTCCCAACTTTTCCATCTCCCCACTGCCTTCTCCCTTCGTCATGATGTGATTTCCAGGGGACAGTGGACTTGGTGCCTGGATGGAGCTCCCCCCAGGTCCAAATCCTGGCTACCCCACCCACTAGCTGTGTGACTGCAGACAAGGTGCTTCACCTCTCTGTGCCTCTGTTTTCTCACCTTTAAAACGGAGGCACTGAGAGGACGTATCTCAAGGGTTGTCATGAGGCTGACATGGGCTCATGCCTATAAAACACAGCGCTTGGAGCATTAATAGACAAATAAATTGATTCCATGGTGACACTTCCCTGTGCCTGCGTGTGCTGGGGAGAGCGGAGGCTCTCGCTTTGTGCATTTTCAAACATGTGGCAGGCAGAGGCACCCATGGTCTCCTCTCTGTGATTCTCATGTCCCTCACAATCACCAAAGCTGCCATTTTCCCAACTTGGTCTCTCCCCGTCGTCTCATTCTATTCCAATGGTGGCCCCACCTCTTTCCCAGAATCATTGCTTTGGTCCTGGAAGTGGGAATGGCCAAGATGTGAGAGGGTCTTTGAGAGCTCCAAGGTGTTCTGAGGCCCCACAGCCACGCCACTCCACAATTACCTCCAGTAGAAGACAGCCAGACTCCCTCCCTGGTCAGCACTAAAGTCACCAACATGAACAGTATCAGACAACACAGAATGACCAGCCAGGAGCGCGTGGGCATTGGCTACAGATGTGTGAGTTTGGAGAATGCCCTGCGGTGCCCATGGGGAGGTGGCCGTCTCTGGACTGGAGACTGGAGAAGTTTCACTTTGATTTCATCACTGTGCTGTTGGATATGGCAGCCCTGAGCCACTTGTGGTTACTGATCACTGGACACTGGGCTAGTGAGGTGCCAGACGGGTGGGATACACATAGGACTTTTAGGACCTAGTATGAAAAAGAGATGGCAAGATATCTCATAACTAATTCTTTTATATTTATTATGCATGGAAATCATGGCATTTTTCATATATTGGGTTAAATGACATATGCTATTGTGAGCAATCTCACCTGTTTCTTTTCACTTTTTTAAATATGGCTGCTGGAAAATGTGAGGCTACACATACATTCTGTAATTCTGTGTGGGTTGCGGTGTCTTTCAAGCAGGTAGCTCGGGCCTGTTCTCTCGCTGAGTCCTAGAAAACATTCATTGGCTCCCATCCCGAGGGTTCTGACATGGTAAATGTGGCGTCTTCTAGAGCTTAGGGCTGCTGCCTTCAGCCAAAATATCCCCGTACCCCTCATCAGTATCTCCAGAGGACCGGGACTGGGCGCTGTACCAGGTGCTCTGGTTTCCTCCCCACATGTGGTCACTGCCTGCCCACCATCCAGCACCCTGAGGTCCGCCTTACATATTTAAGGGGGGACTCCCTAAAGTTGACCAGGACACCCCCAGGACATCAAGCACTCAATGGCACGTGGCCCCTCCTATTCTTCCCGCCACACCTTGGAACCCCTGCCTAGACATTGTGCCTCTCTTCTCCATTCATGTAGATCTTATTCATGCTTTAAAACCTAAATCAGAAGTCACCTCCTCCATGAAGCCTTCCCGAACCCCTCCACTGGATGGATCACTCTGGACCACATCATAATACTTTGCCTGAAACTCAATGAAGCTGTTTCTCAGAGTGTGTGTCCTGATAGAAGGTGTTACATGCCAGGCCATTTCTGTCCACATAAATCTTCATAACAATCTCAGGAGGCAGAAAGTAGGATTATTCCTATTTTCTATATGAGGAAACTGAGGCAGAGAGATTAAGCATCTTGCCAAGGTGGCAGAGTTTATAGTAAAGAAGCAGAATTCCTGTCCATGGGGTCTGATTCCCAGGTCATGCTCTATCTGTCATGCCTGATGGCCCAGTCACAGGTAGCATCATTCCTGGTACCCCCTGAAAGACAAAGAGAGTGGGGCCCCAGTTTATCCATCACTGTAATCCCCATGTTATTCAATCAGGTTTAGGCACACAGTAGGTGCCCAATAAATGTGGCCTGAATGAGACCAGCATTTAATTATTAGCCCTACTGTGCTTTGAAATTGGGTCCTAGCATCCATGTCCCCAAGGCCAGCCCTGGCCATCTCCTACCCCTCACCTCACCCATCTCCATCCTGCCTTCAAGGCCCAGTGGCCTCTCCCTGCCTCCGCAGGGAGTTTTGAACTGTGCTTGTTCAAAACTCAGTTATTGTCGAGGACCTCTGATAGCCGGACATTAATTCCCCAGGTTACCACTGCATAAAAACTCAACTCCTTTTATGGTCTCTACATGCCTTGCCCTTTCCTTTTATGCAGGTCTCTCTGTACTTCTAGGGAATAAATAAGTACAGTGTAACTTTTAGCAGCCTTTATCCACTGTAGCCTTCAGGGCTCCTAGGGCCTGGAGCCACCCAGAACCCCAGCCACAGCTGGGGGTTGCGAGGTGGGGCATTGGAAGGATTCTGTGTGTCTCACCCTAGAGCTCTGTGTTGTGGGGACTCCCTGGGTCTTCACCAGCCAGGCACGGTCCCCGTCGTGGTCCACAGCTGCACCCCTCCTGCCAAAGCTGCCTTGAGGAGTTGTTGCCCCCTACTGCACCCCCTTCTTGCACCTGTAGCCACACTTGAGAGTGATGCCATTAGCAGCAGCAGAAGGAATGCCCACTGAATTTCAGTAACGGGTCAACCCCAGTGCTGATAAAGGCTGGGCCGCTGGGCACAGGGTTTGGGGACTCCAGCTGCTGAAATCCCCTCCCACCCCAGGGAAAGGCCCCAGAGAATATTTTTGTCTGGCTTCTGGACCATGCCCTGTGATTCCAGGGGGTCCTTCATGTAGGTGGTGGGGTCTTTGACCACCCTGGAGCCGTGAAGCTCCCCTCCCCAATTTCAATCAGGACTGAACAATCTCCACCTTGCTCATGTCCCAGTGGGACCTGGACTCGACGCTCTGCTTGCTAGTCTGAGATCAAAGGCCGGGAACTCTGATGATGTTTCTCATCAGGAAGGCAGGGGGACATCTCTGTTCTCCTAGTTCCCACAGAAAGATCTGTGTGTGGGTTGAGTCAATACTCTGTCGGAAGAGAGAAGCTCCAGTCTCTGCAGGGACAAGCCAGCAAAGGGCCCTGTCCATTTCATTTCCTTTTCACCATTTCACCAACAAACATCCCAGTCTTTTTTTTTTAAAGTCTCCATGTAGTAAATGATGATTAACACCAAAAAAAATAAAGGCCTCTTTCCCTTCCCTTTCTAGTTTTCCTATGTGTGAATCCCAGGGCAAAAACACCTTGATAGGTAGCCTGGTCCGTATACCCACCTCGACCTGGATCTACAAGGAACCCTTTGGATGTTCGTACCGATCCTCAGAGCTGGGAATCCTTTGCCTCTAGCCTACAGTCCTTGTGCTGCCTCGACTGGATCCAGCAATTGCTTGGGGACAAACGATCATTTCTCTGCTTAGGAATTGTGAGAAGAAGGTATTTAGGCTCTAGGTAGAACTGCCAGATTTAGCAAGTAAAACCACAGAATGCCTAACAACGAAACTAAACCGTGGATAGGGTTTTGGCATAAGTATGTCCCATGCAATATTTGAGATATACTAGAATCTTTCCTCTTTGTTTCTCTGAAGTTCCACTTTAGCTGGGCATCCTATCCCTGGGCTGCAGCCTCAGGCTCCCAGAAGCGAGCGTGGGGGTCTGTGGGTTGTCAGCCTACAGAGAATTATGTCTATAACTAGTCCCACTAGTGACTGCACAAAGTCTTTATGGTAAGGTGGGGTAAGTTTTGTGCTCTGGGATGAGCTGCTGTTCCGGGTGGTCCAGCTCTCCCTTTGCCATGGGAGAATGAAGCCTCCCTCTCTTTCTAGCCTTGAAAATGCCCCAGCCTTTGCTCACTCTCTTTCCTCACCCTAAGTCCCTGTAATGGATCTCAGGGTCCCCTGTGGGCCCCAATCTCCTGTAACGCGTCTGTTGCCATGGGTGTGTTTGGCTCCAGCAACAGTGGCTCTTGAGACCAGTTGAGTGATGTTCAAATACACCTTTGGAGTCCACGTGCTCCTCCACTGCTGCTGCCCTCAGCTCAGCAGGAAGCTCACAGCAAGCATGTTTCTATATCTGGGGCCTTCCCAAGCTCTACACCCCCATCTCACCGCTCCCTGCCCTCCATAAAAAAGTTTCCGGGGATGGGAGCAGCTATCTCTGAGATAATTGCTTAATTAAGGGAAAATTACTTAAATTTCAGCAGCAGCAGCGGCAGCCACTGTGCTGTTCTGACTACAAAAACCTCTAAAACCCAGTTCCCTCAGAAAGGAGATCACTGCCCACTCAACACCTACTCCTCCCTCACCAGGGAGAAGGCAGGAGAGAACCTGAGTGGGATGTCAGGGGCCTCTCGCACACACACTTGCACACGCACACACACCTACATCCATGCGTACACACACACACACGCAGGCCCCCACCACCTCAGCTGGGCTCTGCTAGACGTTGGCGAGCTTGTGATTTTATCAAAGTCCAGAGGCGGACACACCTTATGGACTGAATGTTTGTGCCGCCCCGAAAGTCATAGGTTAAAGCCCTAACCTCGAATGCTATGGTATTTGGAGGTGGGGACTTTGGGAGTAGATTAGGCTTAGATTAAGTCATGAAGGTCGACCCCCAAGATGAGATTCATGTTTTCTGGAGAAGAGGAAGAGAATGAGGTTGCTTCTTTCTGCCACGTGAGGACACAGGAAAAAGTTGGCAGCCGGCACGCCAGGAAAAGATCCCTTACCAGAACCCAACCATGCTGGAGCTCGGACTTACAGCCTCCAAACTGTGAGCAAAAAACGTCTGTTGTTTAAGCCCCCCAGTCTATGATATTTTGTTATAGCAGCCGGAGCTACGATAACACACTTTCTGGAAAGAGCCTGAGAGCAAACATGTTAGGCATTTGTTTCAGCTACTCAACGAGGCCATTGTAGCATGAGAGCAGCCACAGACGATACTGAAATGCACTAGCAAAGGTGCGTCCCAATAACACTTTATATGTGGCCCTGGAGCCAGAGTCTGCTGATCCTGTCAAAGGCTAACTGTTGGAATGCAGCTGGAATGATTGGGCTTAGGGGGTTCTCGGCGCCGTGGGAGAGGATCTCTGTGGGCAGCCCAGCTCCACCAAGGCCCAGGGAGCTCCAAGAAATGATTGTGCTCAGCTGTGAGGCTGTCACAGTTGCAAATATGGGCTGTGGGGGCAGGCAGTTCTGGCCCAAATTCTTGCTATATGATCTCAGACCAGGTATTCAACTCTCTGAGTTTCCATTTTCTCATTTCCAAATTGAACATCATCATGGTTCCTTCCTCTCAGGGTCATGGTGGCAGGACCCAGGGATCGTGGGGTGAAGCTGAGTCTGGTCTATAGTCAGTGCATACGGGTGTCAGCTTCTGGGAGTGTGTTTTGGATCTCAGAGGAGAGTCCTGGCAGGAAGGTTTTAGGGTTTCTCTTCCCTCTTCCCCTCCAAACTTGTCACAATCCTATCTTTCCTTGGGATTGTGCCTCTTCTGAAGAGTCAAAGAGAAGAGAGTGGAAAGCCACAGGGTTCCTGACTTCCCTGCTGCCCCGGCAGAGGCAGATGCTGGCCAGGGTGAGCCGACCCCACCCCGCCCACCCGTGGCAACCCTTTGTCCTGCCTAGCTATCCTGGCAGCCCTGGCCTGCAATGAACATTATCCTGGCGGGGACCGACCATCCTCCAGGCTACCCACAGTGGGCGCTGGAGAGTCCCCCTCCCCAGTATCCTTGTCCAGTGTCTTCTCTCTCCTCCTTCCAGGCTGCCTCCGGCCTGTCAGCTCTCCTGTAGACAAGGCCACCCATCCAGAGACACTCCCCTCTCCCCTGAGAGCCCAAACAGCTTCCTGTAACGTTGCCACGGGCTGGGGAGAAACCTCAGTCTAGAAGGAGTGGTCCATAAACTCTGATCAGGCATTGGAGACAAGATGCCCATGCTGATATTGGTACCAGGAGAGACGGTGCAGGCACCCATCAGGCCAGCTGCCAAAGGTGGGGCAGAGTTGGCAACCCAGGGGCAGGGAGGGGAGAGAAACCCCGGTAGTGGCCATGAGCAGGAGAGCAGAGCTGAACAGGTGCAAGGGAGCTTGGGGCCATGGGTTCAGAGAGTTTGGAAGCAGAAACAATTCAAGACATGGATCCCGGGGGAGCCAGATGCTCAGGAAGGTTAACCAGGAATAACCGTGCTTGGGTGAGAACTTCGGGATGGAGATGGGCAGGAGATCTGGCAGAGCAGTGCCTGCACACATTCTTGACTGGCAGATGGACAGACCGACATCAGGCCCAGCAGCGAACTTATTCCACTATGAAGTGGGTAATAAAACTTTATATGTGGCCCCGGAGTCAGGCCACTCCACAACTCTATATGTGGAGTCAGGGCCATATCTAGCCTGAGAAGCCAGTCTGTTGACAGGTCCGAAAAATCCCCCGGAAGTTAATTAGATCACTCAGATCCCACTGAAGCCTTCGCCATCTCCCTGGTTGCTCTTCTAGGTACTCTGAGTCCCTTGCACAGCCTCTCTCCTAGAGAGACTTTTAATGTATTTTAATTACTCGGGAACATATTGATCTTCCTTATCCACAGTGAGGTTCTAGAAGCAAGGACAATAGTCTTACTTAGCATTATATTTCCAGTGCCAACCAATGGGCCAGTGCAGAGTAGTTGCCAATACGTATCTATTGATGGCAGAAACCAGTATAACTCTTCCTGGTGTCTATCAACATCCCACCCTCACCGCCAGCCATCCTACCAAGCCCACCCACCCTACCATCTTGACACAGTGCCCACTGACTGGACCCTCAGGGCCTCCTGCTTAAAACATAACTAAGTGGTCTAAAGTCTAGATACCAGCTTCCTTTAAATCATGGTCTGATGTTTTGTGTACTTTAAATAAACTGCTGAGTGGATGAGACTGGCAAGGACACCATAGGAGAAGAGACTTCAGGGCTAAGACACAGGGACACAGCCTTGGGGTCAGAGGCAGAGCTGAAGGTTGTCCCAGCACCAGGAAATTGGTGGAGACGTCATTTGGGCTCTGTTAGCTGATAATCTCAGGAGCACCCCTTCCTGGGGTCTGTCTGCTCACCCACTCCCCTTCCAGCCCCCTTGCCTACACCTAGGCTGCTGAGAAGCAATGGAATCAACTTCCAGCTGCTCTGCCTGTAGGCTGGATTCTTCACTCTTCCTGGGAGACGTCTCCCTCCCACAGGCAATTGGACCAGCAGCCAGGCCTTGGGACTGAAAGAGAGGTCTGAGCCGCGTCTGTGTCACTGGGGCTTAAGTCTTGAACAAAGGCTATCTGACTGGGTTCTCCCAGGCTGGGCTGCCACTCAGGGGCCAGCAACAGAGTGCCTTTTTCTTTTCTCTCTTTTTTTTTTTTTTTTTTTCTTTTTTTTTGAGACAGAGTCTTGCTCTGTTGCCCAGGCTGGAGTGCAGTGGTATGATCTCGGATCACTGCAACCTCCACCTCCCGGGTTCAAGCAATTCTCCTGCCTTAGCCTCCCGATTACAGGCACCCACCACCATGCCCGGCTAATTTTTGTATTTTTAGTAGAGACAGGGTTTCACCATGTTGACCAGGCTGGTCTTGAACTCCTGACTTCAGGTGATCCACCTGCCTCAGCCTCCCCAGGTGCTGGGATTACAGGCGTGTGCCACCACACCCGGCCGACAGGGTGCTTTAACTAGCCTGGCACCTCACTGCACACAGTGAATCAGTCTCTCCCGCACTATTTCTGGGCCTGCTCTGTGGGATTCATACCCTTGTGTGCTCCTGACCTGCAAAACCAGGCCCATATGTAGCTGTGTTGTTCTCCCAGACATGAGGCCTAATTGCCTAAAAGCAGAGAGTGTAGGAGTCTTGGCCCACTGCTCACCTCCTCAGCCAAACGAGTTGGAACTCTGACCCCAGCCCCAGTCTCTGGCTCTGTCCTTGCTGCTTTGGGACCTCTGCCCTGCCTGGGATCCTGTTCCCGTTTCCTGGCTTTGCACTTCCTTGTCCTGACCATCTTCTGCTTCAGCTCCTCCAAGGCCATATCATGATTCTGCTACCTGCTCCCTGCATCTGAGCCCTGCCTCTCCCCATCTGCACCACGCCATCTGCCTGCCCTGAGACGTCAGTGGTCTCTCAAGCCAGTCTCCTCATCGTCTCTCATTTTATTCCCATTTCTTTCTACCTGCTCTCCTTGCTTCCAGCTCCTCCACAGATCCTCTCTCCAACACAGTGGTTTTCAAACTGTGGTCCCTGGACCCAAGGCAGCAGCACATGGGAGCTTGTTAGGAATACAAATTCTCCAGCCGCAGCCCAGCCTTGCTGAATTAAAAACTCTTGGGGGAGGGACCAACGATCCGTATTTTCACCAGCCCTCCAGATGATTTTGATGCAGTCAAGGTTGAGAACCTCTGTGTCTAGCATATTCTCCCTGCAGCTTCCGGAGTGTTCTTTCTAAAATCCAGGACAAGCCCTCTCATTCTCCTGCCCCAAAACAGCACATACCTCTCTCTTGCCTTCAAAATTAACTTTCAACTCCCTTCTTAAGAACAGTATCAGGCCAGGCACAGTGGCTCACGCCTGTAATCCCAGCACTTTGGGAGGCCGAGGCGGGCAGATCACGAGGTCAGGAGATCAAGACCATCCTGGCTCACACGGTGAAATCCCGCCTCTACTAAATACAAAAAAAGTTAGCCAGGTGCGGTGGCAGGTGCCTGTAGTCCCAGCTACTTAGGAGGCTGAGGCAGGAGAATGGTGTGAACCCAGGAGGCGGAGCTTGCAGTGAGCCGAGATCACGCCACTGCACTCCAACCTGGGCGACTAAGCAAGACTCCGTCCCAAGAAAAAAAAAACAAAAAACACAGTATTGGAGGATCTTTACCATCTTGCCCACACTTTCCTCTCCAGCCTTCTCCTTTAGACTGTGGAAGGCCCGGTGGTTCCAATGTTGCCTTTCTGAAGCTTTCCCCATCCTCCTGGTTGCTCTTCTAGGCGCTCTGAGTCCCGGCACTTCCTCTCTCTCGGAGATAGTTTTGATGTACTATAATTACTCGGGAACATAATGATCTTCCCTATTCGCAGTGAGGTTCTAGAAGAAAGGATAATGGTCAACCACTGGGTCGGTGCAGAGTAGTTGCCAATATGTATCTATTGATGGCAGAAATCAGTATAAATCTTACTAGTGTCCATCAACATCCCACCTTCACCCCCAGCCATCCTTCCAAGCCCACCCACCCTACCATCTTGACACAGCGCCCACTGGTGGACCCTCAGGGCCTCCTGGGATCTCTCTCCATCCCGTCGTATTCCTGTGAGGGCTTCTAGGCCAGGTCACTTCCAGCCCAGTCATTCTGCAGCCAAACAGCTCATAGGAAGAGTGAAGGCGAGGGCCTTCCCGGGCCCCCTTGTGCTCATGGAGATCTGTTCTCCATCGCAGGGGTGTCGGGGGAGACAACCTCAGTGTCTCCTTCAGGCCCCATCCAATGGTACGAACGATGCCCAACTCCCGGAGGAAAGATGCTCCGGCTTCAAACTACCCTCCTGTGACTGGACTTCAGGCTGCAGGACAGGGCTTGGGGTGAAATTCATTTTGCCTGCTCCCCTCTCCCACTAGATTTACCTTCCCAATGATGTCTGCTTGCACCAGTGTTAAAATGAGCCTGCATTCCCTGTGCACACAGCAACGGCTTGGCAATCCGGAGGCAAGGTGGGAGGCGGAGAAACACTGAAACGAAGTCTTTCTGCCTCAACCCACAAAGTGAACCACTCCCCAGGTGGGTCACCAAGGATGGTAGTCATTGTTTCAATGGGATCTGAGTGAGCTAATGAACTTCTAGGGGATTTCTCAGACCTGTCAACAAACCGGCTTCTCAGATGTGTTTCGCCAAAGAACGGAGCCGAGATGCACAGAGGAACTCTCGCCGGACACTCAAGTTCAGGTTTAAGGAGCATGGGCGCTTTTGGGGCGGGGATAGAACCAGAGTCCCCAGTTCTCTTGGAGCCACCCTTTAGGGCCTGGTCCAGGCTCCGCTGAGCCCTGAAGCCCCTCCCACTCAAGCCTCTCCTGTGTCCTTCAAACTCCGGCTTCCGAGACCGTTGGAAGGTGGTGAAGGGGGCATGGTGTTTGTTTCTCTGTGACTTCCTGGCTCTGGCTGCAGAGAGCAGTTGGCTTGTGTCACACTCATCCTCAGTCTTGATTAGATACACCCCCACTGTTCCCCTGAGCGTGGCTCCAGAGAGAGTCTGCAAGGGTCCCTCTGTAAGTAGAAGCAGCCTCCATCTCATTGGCCCCCCTGGAGACGGCCCGGGTCCCCTTCCGCAATGATGCTACACACACCCGCTCCATCCTCTCCCCACACCTTGCCCTCAGGTCACCTGGCAACCTCAGGGCAGCCAGCCTGGCCAATCACCTGTGGCTGCCAGCATCCACCTGCCTCCCTGGGCTGGAGGGGGCAAGAACTCAAGTGCTCCCCCTGCCCCTGGCTTCACCCCCACCCTTCAATACCCCCCCCCTACTTCCCCAGACCATACAGAGGTAGCACAGTGACCAGCATTTCGCACCTCACCCTTTGCTCCCTGCCCGAGGCCCACTCTGCAGCTTAATCTGTGACATTTAACATAAATAGTTTTCTATTCCCAGCTGACCTTTAATGGCTTTTATCATCAGCTGTGGTTCCTGGCAGCCGTACAAGAGCTGCTGTCGGTTGCCCAAATCTATTCCAACAGAATACCCACGGAGAGCCCATGGTTTTCGCCACGTGAAGCTGGGTGGCGGGGGCCTGGAGATGTCTGCCGAGACTTGAGCTTGCCACTCTTGGCCCGGAAATATCATTACGTGTTTCAATTAGAATTAGTGGGGAAGCCAGTTATTAAGTGGTTAGTTATTATGGTAATGGAGACACTCCACAGTAGCTGGTGCGGGCCACTCTTGCCTTCCTCTAATGGCCACTTTTTAAATCCCTAATTTCTCCCTGATGCTCTGTTTGCAAGTGCAGTAGGATGGAAATGGAGGGAAGAGACCAGAAAGGGGTGGGTTTTGCATCCCCCTCTTCCCCTCCGCACCCCTTCCCCAGCCAAGATACCATTCCCAGCAGGTGTGTGCTGTAGTGACATTAGCAAACCCTCCACCGGAAATCCCAAGCCGTGTCTTCACACTCTCAGAAGCAGAAGAAGTCATTGTCAAGGCCAGCGCCCACTTCCACCAACCCCTCTGGGCATCTTTCCTCCCACTCACAGATGGTCACTGTGTCATCACAGAAAGGATGTGAGAGGACCCCTGTGGAGGTTTGGGTTTTGCAAAGACCCTGCAGATACTGAAGGTGCAGAGAAGTGAATGAGGACTCTCAGGCTGAAGGGCAGGAGAGTGGAGCTCTGGGTCTATCTTGCTAATGACCTTGAGCAAGTCACATGTCTTCCGGAAGCTCCAGCCCCTCCCTGCGTACTGAAGGTTCACACCAGCTCTCAACCCTTCCTCTGCTCACCTGAAGGATATGGCATTCCCTCCTCAGGGGTGACGGCCCATAGCTGGGTAAATGGGGGACGCTTGCCCAAAGTCACTGCAGCAAAGTCGGGCAGAGGCATGGCAGTCTGGAGTGGGGGTCCTGGTACCCTGCTCCCCTCCCTCACTGATGCTCAGTCTTCTCTGCCTGGAGGAGATGCTTGCAGAGGTGCCTTCTTATCTATCTTGCCTTTTTTTTTTAGACATGGTCTTGCTCTGTCACCCAGGCTGGAGTGCAATGGCACAGCTCGCAGCTCACTGCAGTCTTGACCTCCCAGGCTCAGGGGGTCCTCCTGTTTCTTTTTTATTATTATTATTTTTTTTGTAGAGATGGGGGTCTCACTATGTTGCTCAGGCTGGTCTTAAACTCCTGGGCTGAAGTGATCCTCCCACCTCAGCCTCCCAGTTAGCTGAGACTACAGGTGTGTGCCACCATACCTGGCTAATTTCTTTTTTTCTTTTTTTTTCTTCTTTTTCTTTTTCTGGTAGAGATGCAGTCTCCTATGTTGGCCACGATGGACTTGAACTCCTGGCCGCAGGCAATCCTCCTGTCTCAGCCTCCCTTAGCACTAGGATTATAGGAATGAGCCATCATGCCTGGCCCCCATCTTGCTTTCAAATATTCCTTTCCCACCATCCCTCCCTCCTCCTTCCCCAGGCCTGAGTAGGTCAGCAGCTTCTCTGCAGTCAACAGGCAGAGCTCACAGTCTTGGTTCCAGCCTTCACCAGCCACATGCCCTGAGGCAAGTGCAGAGCCCCTGATCCTCCCTTTCCTTATCTGACAACACATCATAAGTGATGCAAGTGAAGACATCCACATGGGCTGGCAAGAGGTGAGAACTGTTATTGGTCATGATTATTGCTGTTATTATTTTAAAGACCATCAGAGGGGAAACAAGAAAAAGAAAAAAAAAAAAAACAAGAAGCAGCCCACAGTGGCTTCCTTATCCTCGAACTCTGATAGGTCCTTAAGGAGGGGAAGGAAAAGAGATGCAGAGGCCAAACAGGAGGTGAAAGGGGCAGAACAGAATGGAGACGACTAGGAAGAAAAACAGAATGGGAAGCAAACAGACAGAGAGAGAGAGATGAGAGAAAAAGAGAAGAGAGAGAAAGAAGAGAGAGAGAGGAGAGAAGAGAGAGAGAAAGGAGAGAGAGTAGAGAAGACAAAGAAGAGACAGGAGAGAGAAGAGAGAAAGAGAGGAGAGAGAGAAGAAAGAGTGAAGAAAGAGAAAGAGAAGAGAAGGGGAAGGGAGAGAAGGGGAAGGGAGGGAAGGAGAGGAGAGAGGAGGAGAGGGGGGGGGAGGAGAGGGATGGGGAGGGGAAGGAAGGGGAGGGGAGAAGGGAGGGAAGGGATGGAAAGGGGAGGAGAGGAAAGAGGAGGGGGAGGGGAGGGGAGGGGAGGGGAGGGGAGGGGAGGGGGGAGGAGAGGACTGTGGGTGGTGGGGTGGGAGACTGGTGGAGGGAGAGGTGCTTAGTTTGTTTCCTGCTCAGCTGAGCCAACAAAAAAGAAAATGAATCCGTGGAGCCCATACAAGGTGGCAGAGTTGCAGTGCCGAAGCGCAGCTCAGTGGAGGAGGCGGCAGGCACGGGGCCCAGAGAAAATTATCTTTCTAACCACTACGTTGGTACCATAATCACCTGCACGCAGCAGCTCTGGTTCCTGGGGGAGGGGCCACCAGAGAGCCACTTGGTTTGATTCCTTTAATCTTTTGACACGGCCTGTCACGGAGGAGTATGTAATTAGGCCGCACTGTACCTTCCCAGCAGCCCAAGCCGCAGGCAGCTCGCAAGATGAGAGCAGGTGCTGCTGGAGCCGCCGGGCTGGGCCGGGTTCTTAATTGGCTTATGTGCTTCTCTTGGAGTCTGTCCTGTTTTTCCAGGGATGCAGCTACCTCCTGGACGGTGGTGGGGGTTGCTCTCCCAAGGGATCTCTGAGGGACCAGGGACCCTGCCATGATGCTGGTTTGGGGGCAGGGTGGTGGCAGGTGAACTCCAGCCTGACCAGCTGATGGCCTGAGAATGTGCCCTGCCTGCTCCGAAGAGCTCCCTGACCCCAAAGACCCTGCTGTGCACGCATCTGAACCCCCATCCCAGGTCTCTGCACCTTGCTATAAAGAGTCAGCCATGGAGATGTGTGTGGCGACCCCAGGAGCACCAGGAGGGAGGCTCTCCTTGCCTGGAAAGAGACCAGCCTCTTGTTTTCTACGGTGGACAGGCCAAAGGGATACAGTCACAAGGGTTTGAGGATTTGGGAAGTGGAAGAGATTTGAGGGTGGCCAGGAGGGGTTTGGAGCCCTGTTTTGCTCAGCAAAGAGCAGAGTAACACAGGACTGTTTATTCAGGCCCTACATGATGGGGATGCTGGTGTCTGCCCAGCAGCTGACACGCTGTGGGGGTGTCTTCAGGCAGCGCTGCTTCCTCCTTCTCCCTGGAGCCTCAGCCTCTCCTTGGGTGTGCAGGAATCTTCCCCTCCATCCCGCAGTGGCAATTTTAGAAGAGGGTGGCAACTTTCCCCTCTTCCACAGCCAGCGCCTGCTCAGCAGTCTTCCTGTGTGAAAAACTGAACAGCAGCCCTTGGTCGAGTCATCCCCCAGCTGGGAGCAGCGGGGCTTCATGTAAAAGTGTGGAGCCAATCAGAGCAGGGAGAGGGGGTGACCTAGGGAGCGGCCACGTACAGGGATGCCCTGGCCCATCCCTGAGTGTCCTACGACACTCTGCTAGGCCTGGGAGGCCCAGGCATGGACAGGAGGGCAGGGTACCCTATTGACCGTCTGCAGGATTCTGGAAGGCTGAACGACATGGTGATAATCAGCTCAGCTCTGGGGTCCAAACGCCACTTCAAATCTCAGCTTCACCAGACAGGGGTGACCATAGACATGGTTTAACCTCTTTATACTCTGTCTTCTCGTCTGCAAAATGGAGTAGTAAAGGAATTATTGAATCCTAGAATTGCTGTGAGCACTAAAGCGGATAGCTAAGGCAAGAGTTTGGCACGGGAGACAAGCTCCACAATGTCAGCTGTGGGGTTCCTTTGGCATCATCTCATCAAGTCCTTTGACCCCAGATGGGACAGGAACCCGGGAAGTTTTGAGATCCTAGATTATTCTATCGAAAGGTATTCTATCTAGGTCTCCTGGCCCACACTTCTCCAGGACGTCCATCTCAGCCACCCCAGGTCCCACTTCATTGTTCAACAGCATTCCCAGAAAGGAAAGCTGTGTTCTCCTCTGGCCCAGCCTAAGTTGTAGCGAGGTGAAACGCCTTCCCCTGCCCCCTCTAAATAGTAGTTCTAGGTCTTCTGGAAACTCACCAGCAGCCACTCTGGATCCCTGTGGCCTGTGGACCCTCAGCGTCACTGTCCCCCGGGGGCTTCTGAGAGACACAGCGTCTGGAGTCCCCGCCCAGGCCTGGAGAGTCAGAACCTGCCCCTGGACCAGATCCCCTGAGGATGTGTGCATGCAGAGAGTGTGGGAAGGCTGCTCCATGCCTCCTAGGAGACCACAGTTCTCTCTCACCACCGTGACAAGCCTCAGCGATGTGTCCCTGGGAAATGCGAGCTACCTGCAAGTAAATTATTGTTAATAGTTACAGTACCAACATTTGCAAATAATGTCATTTTTGAAAAAGGAAATTAGAGCTGACTCGAAGTTATTCCTATCAAGACATCACCCTTATGTCTGCATTCTAACATGCTTTCTTGAAGGAGAATTACCGTCGTGATGCACACGCACGGGGGACCTCGTCAGCAGGTGTCCACTAAGGAGGGAGGACCTAACCCACCCGTCCTCCCGAACAGCAGTCCTACCCACTGTGCTCCCAAGAGATGGTCAGTCAGATGGTGTAGGAGGCAGAATGGCCCCAGGCAGCCACATCGATGCGGTGCAGGCCTCCTTCTCGGAAATTCTTCCTTACGTTGGTCTGCAAGACGCCCCCCCTGGAACTCTTACCCTTCCTTGCTAAGTCTCTGGCTGCACATGGAATTAGCCCACCTCGTCTTTCACAGGACACAGCTGTTCCTTCCCGTTGCTGCCGTAACTAATTGCTACAAACCGAGGGGCTTGCAACAACAGAAACTGATTCTGTCACAGCTGTGGAGGCCGGACGTCCAACAGCAAGGTGTCGGCGGGATGTGCTCTCTCCAAAGGTTCTCGGGGAGGATCCTTCCTTGCCTGCTCCCAGGCGTCCCTTGGTTTGGGACTGCCAAGCTCTAATCACCGCCTCTGTCATCTGTGGTTTTCTCCTCCTCCCTCCCAAATCTCTCTCTGCCTCCCTCTGTCATGACACCTGCCACTGGATTTGGGGTCCCCCCGAATCCAGAATCTCATTTTGAAATCCTTAACTCAGTTACATCTGCTAAGATTCCTTTTCCAAATAAGATCGCATTCACAGGCTCTGGCAAGCAGGACGTGGACAAATCTTTCGGGGGCCACTAATCGACCCACAGGAGGTCCATTCAATTATTTAAAGGCACGCTCTCAACCAATTGCCTCTTCTCCATGCAAAGACAAATCCCAGAATCCTTCGGTAGATCTTCCATGTGATCTACTGTCAGCCTGACTGACACCCCTGGCCCTGGGCAGAATGTCTGTCTCCTCCCAGACAAAGGACGTGAACAATTTTTTTTTTCTTTTTTTTTTTGAGACAGAGGCTTGCTCTGTTGCCCAGGCTGGAGTGCAGTGGCGCAATCTTGACTCACTGCAACCTCTACCTCCTGGGTTCAAGCAATTCTCCTGCCTCAGCCTCCCAAGTAGCTGGGACTACAGGCGTGCACCACCGCACCCAGCTAATTTTTTTGTGTTTTTAATAGAGACGGGTTTTCACCATGTTAGCCAGAATGGTCTCGATCTCCTGACCTCGTGATCTGCCTGCCTCAGCCTCCCAAAGTGCTGGGATTACAGGCGTGAGCCACTGCGCTCGGCCAAGGACTTGAACGATTTTAACCTGGTAGGGTAGGATGAGCTATGGTGGGCAGTGGGTGGTGTCACTTAGGTAGAGAACTTGAAAAAGGAGGTTCCCAAAAGCAGGGCTGGGACGTGGGTGAGGCAAGAGAGGTGACTGGAATCTAAGGCACTGCTCTCTTTCAGTCTCATGCAGGCAGGCCCGTGAGTGTGAGTGCTTACATCCATACCCTGGGCCTCGCTCTCCTCTCCCTAGCCCCGGCCTGCCCTAAAGAAGCCAGCTGGGGGACTTCCAGGACTTCTCTCTCTGGAGAAACATTCCAGAACTGAGCCACCCACCAACATGAGTGAGCTTCCTGCGAGAGTGAGGGGGGACTCCCTGAACCTCTGCTGGGTGCTCCCCACCGCTGCCACACCAGGTTCCCAGGGGTCAGTCCCATCCCTGCCTGGGGCAGAGTCAGGGAGAGTCCTGGGAAGAGGAAATGGCACATGGCAAAGGGTTTCCTTCCCTGAGGGTCTCAGCCACTGTACCTTATTCACCACGCATGGGAGTATCCAGGGATCGTGCCCCCTGGGGTTGGCCGGTATACAGGTTCTGCGGTCGTTCCAGGCATTTCTCGGCAAACCACCGCCGAAGACTCAGACTCTTTCATGGACCTCCACTTGTAAGCCCCTCTGGAAGCTGAGGGTGACTCCTGCCTGGCGTGGTGCCTACCCAGCCTCATCCGGGTAGCCGCTGGCACTGCAGCTTAGGAGCTTATGGCTGGTCCCCCAGCCTTCCTCCCCACTCAGCCTCCTGGGCTCTTTTAACAACCCTCATTTGCAGAGCTGTTTTAAAGTTTTGCAGAGAACTTTTTACCTCTCCTTTAATGGGACCTTCACAATGACCTCGACATTTATTCATGAGCCCATTGTATTAAGATGAACCTGAGGTGAAGGCAACAAATCTGCTGCCCCGGGCTCCACAGCTCAGAATCTGGGGTCAGGACTGGTCTCCGGGTCCATCCCTCCCAGTGATCTGCTCTTCCTTTGCCAAGCATCTTGGACTAGACGTGCAGCAGGAGCGTCGAGTGAGTCCAGGTTAGGCATCAGCCTGCGGGCACAGGCCTGGTTACCTAGAGTTGCCTCTTCTGACCGAGAGGAAGAATTCATGAAGAGCCAGCCTCCCGGCCTGGCAGGCAAGGGTTTCACCTGGTCATCAGACTTTTTTAAGAGGCACCAAGGAAGCAAATAGCAGGTGGCCGGGCCAGGATGGACATGGTCAAAGTGAGTCAGCTGGTTTCATGGAGCTGCTAACCCAGCCGCCACCCTCTCCTGCCTTCCAAGTAGCAAATTCTCTGGTCCTGCTCGCAGTCAGCTTGTACCTGGGTTGCCCATTCTTGAAGAATGCTCGCTGCTGGGCCCGCCTCTGTCTCTGAGATGAGGCCAGGAAAGCTGGGGTGGTCTCACTCTGTGTCCTGGTTCCACCACACCCGACCCCCAGGACAGCTGAGAAAATCTGCAACCTTTCACAGCTGGTTGACTTTCAGCACAAATGGGCAGGTGCCTAGAGCAGCCAGCAGGATCCGCTCATCTGAAACCACTTGGGAAGCTCCAGGGAATGGCTCTCCATCCAAGCTGGCAGGAAGTGAGGTGGGCCTCAGCCTGGGCCCAGATTTGTCAGGGTAAATGCCACCTGTGGGAACTCAGGCTTTGCCTGGCAGGGGCCCTCAGAGCCGTTCTGAGATGACTTTTGCTTCTGCTGCCAGCAACGGCGGGTTCCATCTCAGGGAGGGCAGGGAATCAATCCTCCATTAATTCTCAGGACTGGTTCTTTGAGCCCACCTGGGTTTAGTCCTTGATTTCACTATTTACTGGGTGACCTGAAACCAGTGACTCAACCTCTCTGAGTGCAGGCATCCTTCTCTGTTAAGTAGAAATAACCATAGAAACTCCAACCTTACAGGTTGTTAAAAGGATCACATTAATTGATGGATGGAAAAGTACTGGTAATGTGTAAATGCCTGGCAAATGCAGTTACTGGTTGTTTTTGGTTTTTTTGTTTGTTTGTTTTTTGTTTTTGTTTTTGTTTTTTTGAGACAGTCTCTCTCTGTAGCCCAGGCTGGAGTGCAGTGATGTAAACTCAGCTCACTGTAACCTCTGCCTCCTGGGTTCAAGTGATTCTTCTGCCTCAGCCTCCCAAGTAGCTGGGATTACAGGTGCCTACCACCATGCCCGGCTAATTTTTGTATTTTTAGTAGAGATGGGGTTTCACCACGTTGGCCAGGCTGGTCTCGAACTCCTGGCCTCAAGTGATCCCCCCCGCCTCAGCCTCTCAAAGTGCTGGGATTACGGGTGTGAAAATGTAGTTAGTGTCATTACTGTTGTGATGGGAAGCATGCCAAGGGGCAGCCAGCAGCCATACCCTGCCCACTTACCCACCTTTCTACTCTCCTCACGGTCCCCCTAATACCACGTTTCATAATGCCAAGGCTCACTGCTACGGTTATGAGAAGAAATGGGTCCCCTCCAAATTCATATGTTGACACACTAACTCCTAGCACCTCTGAATGTTACCATTTTGGCAACAGGGTCTTTAAAAAGGTAATCAAGGCAAACCAAGGCCACTGAGGTGGGCCCTAATCCAGCACGACTGATGTCCTTATAGGAAGAGGATATGTGGACAGAGACATGTGCAGAGGGAGGACCACGGGAGGACACAGGGAGAACACAGCCAAGTCACCAACCCTGCCTACGCCTTGATCTCAGACTCCCAACCTCCAAAACCATGAGAGAAGGACTTTCTGTTATTGAAGCCCCCCAGTCCGTGGTGTTTTGATAGGGTAGCCCTAGGAAAAGGATACCGTTATGTGACCCATCGTAGGTTCGGGAAAGCATTTGTTCTGTAGGACATCAATAGGGCTTGTGTAAAAACAGGATTCTGCAGTCAGACGAATCTGAGAACCACTGGGTCGAGCATAGCTCACCAGGTTTTCTTTACTGGAAGCCTCCTCACAGCCATGACTGTGCTCATGGGTGTTCTGAATCCCTAGGAGGGGAGAGATTGGGGGCATTTCCCACCCTTTCTTGAACATGGAGTCCTCGCCATTGCAAAGCACAGGCTTTGTGTTCCGCAGAACGGGCCTTGGCAACATGCTGGAAGCTGAGACCAGTTGGGGTGGGGAGGAGGCATGGGGGCGGGGTGAGACCCCGGGCCCTCTGCCTGTGCTGGCGAGTCCCTCCATCTCCCTTATCAGACAAGCAGCAGGGCCAGCCAGGAGTGCCACGTTTTATGGCTCTATCATGTGTGAGATCTTGCCCATTAGGGAGAAGCTGTCAACACAAAACATAGATTTCAAGATACACTTTCTACTCCAGGATTATGAATAACCCCTTCGATCATTAGAACCAGAGCAGTTTTTAAAAAATCCAATTTGTTTCCCACTTCAGAACCCATTTTGTTTGCTTCCTGCCCTCTGGGTTGGGGAGGGAGGGCTGGAGGCTGGAGCCTTCTAGAATCCTGGCTCCGGAAACCTTGCACCCCCCAGAAATTGTGCAGGTTTTTCATCTGAAACCTTGATTTTCCTAGGAATCATCTGTTATCCATTTCCTATAACCCAGCTGTGTATTTCTGTTGGAAGGTATTCCCTTTATAATCAGACAGAGCTGCAGGGGGCCCTGTGGAGTGGGCAGCATCCCCAGAGGGTCAGGAGGAGACATTCCAGACAGTCTCCCAGCGGAGAAGTTTGGGAAGGTGCTGATTTCATCTGTCAAGTCGTAAAGCAATGCACTAATCCAAAATTAAACAAAAACAAAAATAATCACCAGGCAAAGGAGTGTGAAAAATCCCCATTTCTGTCTCTCTCTCCTCATCAGCGACGGAAACCGGGGCTTCCTAGAAGAAACGATGCATTCCCTACCTCCTCTGTTTGTGCTGCAGTGAAAACTGTCACGAGAGATTCATTGGAACATGTGCCCTTGTTCCACTCTCATCAGCCCACCACGGGGACGGGAGCTGTTCATCTTTTTGGCTCTGCTCACAGCCTCCAGAACACTTGTGAGGGGCACCTTGCGGGCGCCGTGGTCGGAGGAGGCCCCTGGAGCTCTTCCAGAGGCTGGCACTCTCCGCAGTTGTTGCTCACCTACCTGCTCAGGCCAGGACGGGCCGGAGTGGACAATGTCTTCCCAGGAGGCTGAAGCTGCTCTATCACTCACCAAACCCCCTCATCTGCCGGCCTGACCCTGTGCTATGCTGGAAATAGCACTCGAGGCGAACATCCTCCCTGACCTGGAGAAGGGCAGTGCCCTGGAAGGAGAGGGCACAGAAGCAGCTGTTTACATAACCTCTGAGGGCTGCAATGGGGCAATGGGGTGAGCAGGAGAGCGACAGGAGCCCGGGGCAGCTGGTGACCCACCCCTGGAGGCATTTGTGAGGTGTCGGAAGAGGAAACCCCTTGAGCAGGGCCTGCAGGGATGGCTAAGAGTCCATCAGGCAGATGAAATGATTTGCTTTCCTCACACTTACCAAGCTTAGAAATGACCTCCTTCGTGCAGGTGAATGACTTTATTCATGTGTATGACTCACCTTCTTCATGCACGTGATGATCTTACTGTTTTCGACTCACTTTCATGCATGTGATGACCTTATCCATGTATGTGACTCACCTTCATGCATGTGATGACCTTATTCATGTAGCTGATTCGCCTTCTTCATGCATGTGATGACCTTATCTATGTATGTGACTCACCTTCATGCATGTGATGACCTTATTCATGTAGCTGATTCGCCTTCTTCATCCATGTGATTACCTTATCCACGTATGTGACTCACCTTCTTCATGCATGTGACAACTTTATGAATGTGACTCACTGTTCGTCTTCCCATCCCCCTAAAATATAAACTCAATGAGAGCAAGACCTCTGTCTACTTCTTTTTAATCAGCATGTCCCCAGTGCCTAGCTCAGTACACAGTAAGTACTCAAAACTACGTGTTGAATGGTTGGGAATGAAGGCCAAGGGAGAGTCAGGGTGGGAAGGACCTTAGAGAGTGACAGGTGCTTGCCCCATCCCCCCAGTCTTAACAGGAATCACCCCCCAACTTCCCACCCTGACAGGTCCCAGGACAGCCTCACCAAGAGCTGCATGGCCATGAACCATTCCCCCTCATAACTCCCAGATGCACCAAGATTGCCACGGAGAAGGCCCAGATGAGGTCCCTGGGCTGTACCCGCTTGCCAGCAGGTACAGAGCGGCGGGTGGGGGCCGCTGGCTGGCCCTGCCACGCACTCCTCAGGCTCCCGCTCCTGCCTCCCCGAGCCTCATGCCTCCCCGAGCCTCAGTCCTTTTAGCTCTCATTTGTAAGTGGGCCTCAACCCAAGCGCAAGATTCAGCGGGAATCCGGCCGGGTTCCCAGACGCTTAATTGGAGCTGGGCTCTTCATTACCCGCACACCTGTTCCCCAGCACCATATGGTCTGAGGTAAATAGTCTATAATTGTTTATCCAGAGTCCATTCTGCCGTGAGTGAGTGAGTGCGGGACCGCCTCCACCGCCACCTCCAGCTCCCCCGCCATCGCCCCTGCCACTGATCCCTCACCGGGCTGCTGAAGGACGAAGCCCCACACAAGGTTAAAGAGTTTACAGCTGTCCCGGCAGAGCCACCTTCCATGTCCGGGGGCCCACCTTGGAGCAGCCTCTCCTCCGGCTCCAAGGAAAAGTCCCTGCCCAGCTATGCAACTGCTGGGAGCTTGGCAGCCGGGTCTCCCTGCCCTTCCAGCGTGGCTGAGCAGCCGGGCCCCTCGCTAGCACTGGGATCATTTATCTCTTTCCCCGTGGAGGCTGGAGGACGTCTGAGAAGGGCCTGGGCTTTGGACCTGGAAGGCATGGGCCTCGCCTGTATCTCCGCGCTGCCACTCTCCAATTTAGTGGCCTCAGGTGAGTTTCTTCACGTCTTAGGCTTTGGCTGCTGCGTCTTCCAAAAATCAGGACATGATTTTTTTCTGTATCACGTGGTCATTCGCAACAGAAGGCGTTAATGTTCACGGGGTACGTCCTGTTGGGTCAGCACGCTGCCCTGTGCTTTAGAGATAGGGCCTCTTGGAGGAAGGCGCTTTGATTATAAACACTTCACAGAGGAACAAAGTCAGGCTTAGGCTGGTGAACCCACTTGCCCGGTGCTACCCCAGCCAGAAACTGGGGGAGCTGGAATTCTAACCCAGTTCTGTCGATTTTGGAAGTTGATCTCCTGACCACCATCCTATATTTACATGATGAGATCATGCATTACAGAGGCCTGGCCTGGTGCCTGGCATATAGAAGAAAATCAATAAATGCCCATTCTTTTCTCTCTGCCCTTCCTTCAGTGGACAGATGCCCCTGCCACCACCACTCAGGCTTCTGGGAGGCATCCAGAGCTCCGGGCTGCCAACGTGCCCTCCCCCAAGATACAGTATAAATAGAGCAGAGCCCAGTCCCCTCCCCAGTCCCCTTGCCTTTGTTCCTGGCCAGCCCTACCAGGAAGAAGTGGCCCTTCCCCACCGTGCAGCTGATCCCCAGATGGCCCTGGACCACCATGCAGCCAGGCAGGAAAAGGGGGAAGGCAGGACGGCAGGCAATGCCCCAACAGAGCTGAGCTCTCAGCCTTGGAAGGAGTCAGATGAGTCTGTCTTAAGAAAGAGCAAGGGCCCCTGAGCATTTTGGGGGATCTGACTGAAAGCATGACCCTGTGCAGGAGGCAGAGTGCTCGACACCTTGGGGGGAACCAGAGCCACACGAGAGCCTGGACACTCGGGGCACCTGGGGCCTCTCTTCAGGGGCACAGGAGAAGGCTGCTCTTCACCATCTCACCACCTGAGTTTTTCCCTTTCCTGCCCAGAGCTCCTCTGCCCGCCCAGAGCTGCTCTAGGTGGATGGATGGCTTCCCCAAGCCCAAGAGAACAGATGCTGTGTCCTCTTAATCTGCACGGAATTGGTCTTTAATATGATGAAGGGCTTCTAGACCTTTCAGCTCTGATGGATCCCCTATATAGCAGAGTCACTGGCTCTTACCAGAGCCTACCTGGGCAGGCAGGCGCCCTCGGGTGGGCTCAGAGACTGTCTCACCCCAACCAGTCGGCAGCAGCTCCCCCAGCCCAGAGGAAGGATGAGACCCAAGTCCTATCGTTCGAGACACTGTCATCCCCCTAGATAGACAGACAGCAAGTTCCCAGTACACACACTCATCAGTCCACAAAGAGGAGCTCCACACATGAAGCACACGGCCACAAGGAAGCCAGGAAACCAGGGGGAGCAGAAACAAGCGTTGCTGGAGCCTGTGGGGTAACTGGGGAAGTCTTCCTGCAGGAGGTGCCCCCAGGGGCCTTGAGAGCTCTGATCCCCTTGAGGTACCTGCTGGCTCTGTGGAAGGTAGAGAATCAGGCAGGAACGAGAATTGCAACCAAGAAAAAATAGATACGGAAAAAAAAAAGAAAAGAAAAGCTTTTCCTAGCAAGTTTTCCATCTGCCTACGGGGAGACCCTTTGAAGAAGAGCCTGCGGCCGGAGCAGCAGCAGCAGCCGCCCCTCCCATCTCCCGGAAGGGGAAGGAGTTTTAAACAATACTTAAGCTGCTGTATAAATTGGCCCCTAAGGGGATGCCATGCAGCTCTGCCTTGGCCTGATGAGCATGGGGATATCTGCAAGCCCAGGCATCAGGCAGGGCTGCTGGAGTGGTCAGCAGGGTGCCCGCTGCCCTTGGCATCGGAAAGATGCAGCGTCCTGGAAGCAGGAGTCCCACTCCCTGGGAATGTGAGCCTCTGAGGAAATCTCTGTCACTCAAAGACTTGGAGGGCCAGGCGCAGTGGCTCACGCCTGTAATCTCAACACTTTGGGAGGCTGAAGTGGGCAAATCATGAGGTCAGGAGTTCGAGACCAGCCTGACCAAAATGGTGAAACCCTATCGCTACTAAAAATACACAAATTAGCCGGGCATGGTGGCATGTACCTGTAGTTTCAGCTACTCGGGAGGCTGAGGCAGAAGAATCACTTGAACCTGGGAGGTGGAGGTCGCAGTGAGCTGAAATTGTGCCACTGCACTCCAGCCTGGGCAACAGAGTGAGACTCTGTCTCAAAAAAAAAAAAAAAAAAAGACTTGGAAACCAGACTCAGGTGTTCTGGTCAGGGTCCTGGGTGGGAGTCAGAGCCCTGGATGAAAGGGAAGAGGAAGGAATGTGTCCTGGACTCCTGTTCTACGGCTGGACACGGGACCAGGCACTTTATAGACACTCTCTCATGTAACCTTCGAAGACCTTCCTGCTAGTTACCACTGCTACTCCCATTTCACAGATGAGAAAACTAAGGGCCAGAGAGATGAAGTCACTTGCCCAAGGTCACAAAGCCAGAAGGGGCCAGAGCCGGCATTCGAACCCAAGCATACGCTGTGCCTCTCTTTGAACGTTCCACTCTGGTTCGGGATGGTGGAGCAGCTGGAGACAGTCCCCAGACCTTTGCAAACTGTCCTGGACTTTGTGGCACAGCCTCAAGCCCTGAGGTGCAGGGGATACACAGAGCTGGCAGGGTTTGAGATGACAGAGAAGGGCTGTTCTCCCGGGCTCGTTCCCTTATCAGAACACCTGTGTCCAGCTTCAAAGCCACGGCTGTCATTGCCAGGGCCCCGTCCACACCTCCCGGGCACCCAGCGGGCAGCACATGGCACAGGCATCTGGGACTCACCTGAGGGCTTCTATCAGCCCAGGTAGGGGCCGAGCTCAAGGGACTGGGGAGTGAATGGCCCTGGAAGCAGCCTCGGCCAATGTCAGATGGACTCAGAGGATGAAATCTCCAGCTGCCAAGTTCCCCAGTGGAATTGGGCCCCACTGCCCATGGCGGTAACCTTCTCAGTAGCACAGCATCCTGTATTCACTTCTTCCTGCCCCCGTCTCCTTCCCCACTCCCCTAACCTAGTACTTCCCCAGATCACCTCCCAAAGAAATCAATGCATACAACCCCTTGTCTTGGGTCTGCTTCTGGGGGAACCCAAGCTAAGCCCTCCCCTGTGCACCCTTCCTGCCCCCATCCCTGTCCCTTCGGTCCACCTGACCCCCATGCATCAGGAGAACGAAGGTAGGTTTTCTTCTCAAGGAGACAAAACTAATAACAAGATCACAAGCAACCGAAAGACACAGACATCAAATATTACACACCCGGAGTGAGATCCGTATCTCTCTATCTGTAGCGCTGTGCTTTAGAGTGACGGCGCGGCCGCCGACCCTCTCATTGATGAAGTATGTTATAAGTGCTAAGTAATAATAATACTGTAAAATGCCTCAGTGCTCAAGCATGAGCTCCGGGCTCCAGATAAAATGCCAGACAGATAGATTAGCAGGCGGAGGAAACGCTCCAAAAGCCATCTCCCCACAGCTCCCTGGGCTTAACAGATAGGTCCAATCAGCCCGCTTCAATTACTACTTGGGGACTAATAGCCAAGAGACTGATTAAATCCCCTGTCCAAGTGCCTGTGCTGTGCAGAGCTGGTGACAGCAGGACAGCAGGACAGGTGAGAACAAGGAGAATGAGACGGGATGGAGGCGCGTGCAGGTCGTCTGAGCAGATCTGGGCTAATCCTACTGCAGTGCCCCATCTGTCCTTACTGAGCCATGTCCGAAGCCCAGGCCACCATCCCCCAGCACTGGCTGGGCCCAGAGCAAGGCTGGCCATCCTCTGCTGTCCTCCTTGGCTGACTCCTCTCCACTTTCCATCAAGAGAAAATGGAGAGGCTGAATGAGGCCACAGAGAACCAGAAGGACAGCTGATTTGCTTGTCCTCGGGGGATAATGTGGGCGAAGGAGGTGGTTTTGCCTCAGAACCAAACCCAGGTGGAGGGGAGCATCAGGCAGTGAGGCCTGCCTCAGAGCGAAAGGCAGGAAGAGGAAACAGTGGCCAAAGCATTAGACAAGGGCCCTTGAGGACTGTGAGCCCCAGAGGCTAGAACCTGAGTAGGGGGCATGAGAAATGCAGAGAAGGAGAGGTTCCAACTCCCAGAGACGCTGCCTTCCATGGGGCGGGGGTGGGGGGCCAGTGAGGGCACCCCAGGAGCCACAGCTGGGTGACTGTCAGCCTCAATCTCCACTCGCCCCCAGACACCTGCTCCCCGTGCCCCATCTGTTCCAAGGTAGGAAAGGTCAGAGTGACAGCTGTCGCTGCAGTGGGAGGGGCAAGGCCTTCCCCAGTGGAAATGTATCATGTATGTCCTGCTGAGCCGGGGAGCCTTTTTTCATATAGGGCCTTTGACCTTCAGAAAAATATTTGAATCAAGGAGTGTGGGAGGAGGAAGAGGAAGAAGAGAGAAAGGGGGGAGGGAAGGAAGAAGGGAAGGGGAAGGAGAAAGCCAAGAGGAGAAGGAGGAGGAAGAGGAGCAGGAGGAAGGAGAGGAGGGAAAGGAGAAAGGAACGAGGAAGAGAAAGAAGAGGAGGAGGGAGAGTGTGGGAGGAGGGAGAGGAAGCAGAAACAATTTACACTAAATTTTATATTTGAGAGAGAACACAAGGAAACGTTTGATTTTTTTCCCTAGTCCATCTGAGAACAAAATAGTGTGAATGTTGCTGAACATGTGTTTTTTAAAAATGAAAAACAGAGAATGTAAAATCGTATCCAGGCCTCCCAACAAGCAGTATCTGAACGCTCACAACTGGGTCTGCTGCTCCCAAGGGACAGGGCTGTGTGAGGGAGGAGGCAGGGAAGGAGGCTCCTTTGACAACAGGCTAGGAAGCCTCTGGGTGCCAGAGACCATGAAGCCGGAGGAACTCGCCCCTCCTTGTTGAAGAAGAACATATAAATGCTCCACATATGGAAACTCAACTTGTAAACTCTCATTACTCATGAGCCGGAGGTGAGCAGATGGGAAATGAAACGGCACCAGCAGCGAGCCGGGGAGCCCCAGTGTGAGTGTGAACCGGTGTGCGCCGGGAGGCCGAGCCTGGGAGGGGCAGCCAAGGGCGAGAGAGGGCGGGAGGAGGCGGAGGTGGGGCCGCGGAGCAGGAGCAGGAGCAGGAGCAGTGCGTGGAGGCTGTAGCCGGAGGGGTGGGATGTGGGAAAGAGACCAGCAGGGAGGGGGCCGCTCACCTGCAGGTGGGCACAGCGGGAAACATGAGTGAGGGGCTCTTTCTTCCTTTTTGTTCCAGAGGGTCTGAGAGCGAGGAGGAGCAGTGCCCGTGGATGGCAGAGCAGACCTCGCCTGGGCCAGGTCTGGGCTCTGCTGCCACAACCCAGGTACATCCCATAACATTCCAAATTCCTCCACAACCCTCTTTTGTGTTTTCATTCTAAGAGAGGAGGCGCCAGACTGGAGTCCTGCTCCGTAGAAACAGGTCTCTGGCTCTGCCTGGGGGCCCCTCTCTGCTTTCTCTCGTGTTCCTTGCTCTTCCTCCCGTGTTCCTTGCTCTTTCTCCCATGTTCCTTGCGCTTCCTCCTGTGTTCCTTGGCTTCCTCCCGTGTTCCTTGCGCTTCCACCCAAGCTTCAGAAGCCTGTGGTCACCTCAGTGGGATATGGGGCTTGGCACATGAATCTGTTTGCTAGGGCCGTCATGACAAAGGTTCGCAGGCTGGGAGGCTTAAACAACAGAAATTCGTTCTCTCGCAGTTCTGGAGGCTGGAAGTCTGAGTCAAGGTGTTGGCAGGGTTGGTTTATTCTGAGGCCTCTCTTCTCCTTGGCTGGGAAGTGGCTGTCTTCTCTGTGTGTCTTCACATGGTCTTCCCTTTGTGTTTGTCTGTGTCCAGATCTCCTCTTCTTAGAAGGACACCAGTCATACTGGATGGGGATCCACCATCATTTTAGCTTGATTGCCTTTTTTTTTTTTTTTTTTTTTGAGATGGCATCTCACTCTGTTGCCCAGGCTGGAGTGCAGTGGCACGATCTCGGCTCACTGCAACCTCTGCCTCCCAGGTTCAAACGATTCTCCTGCCTCAGCCTCCCAAGTAGCTGGGATTACAGGCACGCACCACCATGCCCAGCTAATTTTTGTATTTTTAGTAAAGATGGGTTTCCCCATGTTAGCCAGGATGGTCTTGATCTCTTGACCTTGTGATCTGCCTGCCTCGGTCTCCAAAGTGCTGGGATTACAGGCATGAGCCACTGCGCCCTGCCTTGATCGTTTTTTAAAGACCCCCATCTCCAAATGCAGTTACATTCTTAGGTGCTGGGGTTGGGTGTCCACATCTGGATTTGATGGGGTTGCAGGGCAGCCCATGGCAACAACCAGCAGAGGAGATGCATAACAAGGGTAGGGTGGGGAAGGTAAGAGGCAGGGGTTTGGGAGGCTGAGGCAGGAGGATGACTTGAGGTCAGGAATTTGAGGCCAGCCTGTCCAACATGGTGAAAACCCATCTTTACTAAAAATGAAAAAAAAAAAAAAATTAGGCGGGCAGGGTGGTGGGCACCTATAATCCCAGTTACTTCATCTCAAAAAAAAAAGAAGAAAGAAAAGACAAAGGAGGCAGGGGCCAACTGCACAAACAGACCCTCTTTTAAGCCCTCAAGTGATAGTGCTAATGGTCACCAGGGCAGAAAGTGGGCAGCCCCTCATTCGGGTAGACCCCAATTTATACCTCCTGTGGCTTCTGTTTCTCCTTCTCCTCCTGCTTGGGCAGGACCTGCTGTGTTCTGCCACCCTGAGTCTCAGGCAGCAAGTGGGACAGAGGTCTGAGAAGCAGGGGATCCGGCTGTTGTTGTCAACAACCCCCTTTCACCTTCTCCCGTCCTCAGGGCTCGGCAGGGAGCGGGGAGAGGGCAGGACCTTCAGCCTAAGTGGCAATGATTGCTGGGGAGACTCGAGGCCAAGCCACCGAAAGTGAAGGGAAGAGGAAGGGAGAAAAGGCCAGGGATACTTGGTAAAGCTCAGAAGAAAGGAAGCCGAGTCCATCTCTGCCACATCCCGGCTGTGGAGCGCTGCACATGCCTTCCAGTGTTTCAAACCCTCATCACCACCATGAATGAGGACGGCATCATCAGTGGCTCCATTTTCAGAAGAGCAAACAGAGGCCCAGAGGGGTCTGGTGACTTTCTAACACCATGACTAGCAGGTAGAGGACTTGTAGTTTGAACCCAGGTTTGTCCGACTGGCCAGCTCCCTTTCTGCTGCCTTTCCTACCCTGCACTGCCAGGCTGTGTCTGTGTGGTAGGTCCCCAAGCTGGAGGGTGAGCCCCCGAGGTTACCACATGTCAATATCAGGCAGATCGTCAATCCAGGACCTCAGGGAAGGTTTAGAGGACGGCACAAACCAGAAGTCAGAAGTGAGCCCAAAGCCAGGAAACCCAGGATGACGGAATGCTGGGAAGAACAGGTGGTCTCCCAAATCTAAGAGGAAAGGCTAATTTGGTCAAAGCCCCAGTCATGGGAGCCCTGAGGTGTGCTCTCGAAACGCATCTGAGCAGGTCTTGCCCTAACCCCACGCAGTTGCAGGCTCCCTGGGCCAGGCAGTGAAGGTCAAAACCATGCTTGCAGCATGATCTGAGTCCAAATGAGGGGAACACAAAAGTGAGTCCTGAATGTCCCAAGTTCTCTCAATTAAGGGAGATGCTGTGCTTGGGGGATCAGCCAGGTCACAGCAGAGAGCAAGAAGCAGTTGAAGATGCAAACTTAGGTCACCCAGCACTGACCTGGCCCAGCCATTGCTCTTGGAAGCAACACACTGTTGGGTGACCGGGAAGGAAGTTCTTAACAAGAGCTGGGATGGAGCTGTAGTAGGAGGGGATCACACATCTCCTCCGGAACGGCTTCTCGGCACTGATAACTGGATGGGGACCCGAGGCCAATGAGTGAGCTTTCTCTCTCTAGCCCATCTATGTCCAGGATAATGATGATGACAATAAGACCAGTGCCAGGCTTCCTGGGTTTACTGCATGACCTTGGCCAAGGGACTTAACTTACCTATAGCTTTTCTCATCTGTAAAATGTGATAAACACAGCACCCTCCTCACTGATGAGTCAACCCAGGCAAACACCTCCCAGCCTACCTGGCCCACAGCAAGCACCTCTGAGCGTTAGCTGTCAGTGCGTGCAGGGGACGCATGTTGTCCCGCCCTCCCAGCAGCTGGTAGAAGATTCCTCTTAGAGCGAAAGAACTGCCTTGCTTTTGAAAACTCGTTGGTAAGGTCCCTGGTGGAAGAAGCTAGGGCTTCATAACCCAATGGGAGATGAACTGCTCCGTAAAAGACAAGGCAGGAGTGTATTGGTTGCACTGGAAGGGGAGGAAGCACAGAGCCAGGGTCAGGAGGGTGGGGAAACCAGGGATTGCAGAAGGCTGGGAAGTTGCCCAGGGATTGCAGAAGTTTGGGAGGTTGTCCCCACCCTGCACCCCTCGAGTCTCACTAAACTCACAAAATTCTCCAGGCCAATGGATGGTTCTGGGGAAAGGGTGAAGGGCTGTGTCTTGTATCTGCGTCTGCCCATGTAAGGTCCCCAGTGGCCTCAGGCAGATACTGAGGTTTGAAGCAAGCTTTCCTAAATCTCCAAGGGGTGGGGGATTCTATATTCACCACTGGGCTTCAGCTGGATCAGCTAGAGGCCAAAAAAAGTGAGCCACGCAACAGAGCCGGCTTCCCGTGGACGCGTCCGAGGGGGAAACCAGCATCTCAATAAAACTAAGTCAGCTCCAACCCGAGGTCTCTGCCCACTGGCTGCAACACAGCCCTCAGCTACCACCCCATGTAAGTGTTGTTGCATTTCAAACAGCAAAGACAGTTGGATGTCAGAGATGGTTTAAGTCTCCGACTTTTATGGAATTCCCAGTGCGAGAGCCTCCGGGCTCAGGCAAAATTTCCCCAGTGGCAGCGCTTTGCTCCCAACATGCGCCTCGCCTCCCAGCCTCCCCGCTATTGAATCCAGCGTGATTGTCTCTGGGGCCCATAATGGAATTTTATCAGGGATTCCTATAACTGGATTGCTTATTTGCAGCCTTCCGCCAGCGGCAGCTCCAGATAAAGAATGCAGAGTATGTGCTTCAGTGTCACAAACTGTGCCTGGCCACCATCCATCATCCTGTCAAGACATCACTCCAGACAGCCCGGCTTCAAGCAGAACCAGGTTGGGGATTTTCTTCCCAAGAATAACAAACAGCAGCTAAGTCAGGTTAGGGAGCCCCTACTTCTCCCCCATGCCTTCATTACAGATGAATGGATTTCAGGTTTCCTCCTGTTGTCCAGCCAGTCCCCCTCCATTTCCTCAGGGTCTGGAGCAGCAAAAGTTACCAACCCTCATCCCGTTTAAGAAGCCTCTAAATGTCACAATAAGTTTATGCAACCATTGGCAGGCAGGATATGGAGATTGGAATAGCAAAAATTCTTTGCAAGTAGAGAGCACTTATAAAATTCATCCATGTATCTTATCCCATTGATCTTTATGGCCACCCTATAAGGCAGGGATTGTATTCCCCAGTTGCCAGTTGAGCTGAACGAGACTGAGAGAAGTTAAGTGAGTTCTCCAAGGTCGCATAGAGTCAGGCGAAGTCGGGATCTGCACCCAGTTCTTTCGACTCTAAATCATGCACTCCTGGTACTCCTTATGTTGCAGCTATTTTTCCTTCCCCATACTCCTCCTCTCCTCAAGCTGTGTCTCTCGGTTGCTGTCTGTCTTTCCATACCTAGTCCCGAGCATGCAGTGAGGGTCTGGCCATCTCAGAAGCTGCATGGAGGGAGGGGCTGCCCATCTCAGTGGCTGCATGGAGGGAGGGGCTAGCCATCTCTATAGCTGCATGGAATCTGGGTCTGGCCCTCTCAGTGGCTGCATGGACTGGGGGACTGGCCATCTCTGTAGCTGCCCTTGGTCGTCTCCGAAGAGGCACTGATCATCAATGAGTCTGCCCTCCCCTCCTCTGAATCATAACCAACCAGGATCAGCGAGGCTGGAGCTATGAGGGGGCTGCTTAGAGTGATCCAGTTCTTTTCTTTGATCTGTTAGATCCAGGAGCCAGCTGAGGCCAGCACAGTTCTCTCCCCTGTGAATGTGACAATTGGCCTGGGTCCTGATTCCCCACATCCTGCTGCCTAACGTGATGCACCCATCATCTCCAACCAAGAGACAGGGATCAGAGAGTCAACATGTCAGCAAACTACAACTCACCCGCATGCAAGCCAGTTGTCCAATGGGAATTCTTCTGATGGAGCGATGGGGTGGACTGAGGTTTTATACTTGCTTCCTCCAGTGATGCAGAGCACTATTTCCAAACCCAAGTAGTCCTCTGGCTCCCAAAATGAGGGAGAAGAGAGGAGGAGAAGGAGGAGCTAAGCTGCACCCATTGTCAGTGAGCACAGGTGCAGGAGAGAGGGGGTGCCAGACACATCTCCACCTCCATCCCTGGATCTGTGATTGACAGGTACTCGTATAATTCATACAGGCCAAAGGGGACGAGGCAGGCAGAATAACAGCCCCCTAAAGACACTCATGTTCTAATCCCTAGAACCTGTGAATGTTAACCTTATATGGCAAGAAAAGGATTTTATAGATGTGATTAAGTTTAAGTTCTAAAAATGGAGAGGTTATCCCGGATTATCTGAGTGGGACCCATCTGCAATCACGAGACCGAGGCAGAGGCAGATCTGACCCCAGACAGAAGAGGAGAATGCAGCAGTGCCCGCAGAGGCAGAGGCTGGAATGGAGCAGCCCCAAGGCAAAGCATGCTGGCCACCATCAGAAGCCAGAGTACGTGAGGCACAGACGCTTCCCTGGAGCCTCCAGGGGAGCACAGCCCTGCTGATACCTTGATTTGGGCATTAAGACTTATTTTGGACTTTCGGCCTCTAGAACTGTGACAGAATACGTTTCTGTTTTTTACATACTTTGTGTGTAAGACTGTGTTACCGCAGTTGCAGGAAACTCACACCAGGGACTAGAGCAGCACTGTGGTGACCGCTGGTGCTGGCAGATCTGTCGAAGTGGACCAGGCCCTGGTTCCAGAAGTGAGGCCCTCATGCAGAGGAGAGGACTGCACACCTGGAAGGGAGGTGGTGATTAGGTAATGAACAATTCTTCCATTCCTGTACCAATTGAACAAGGCAGTCCCCTCTCTCCTATTCACCCTCATCCAGCCTCCTCCCCACCAACCCCATCTACCTCCCTAGAGGGCACTTGCATTCACCTTGCCACTGCTCTGGTGTATTTGTTTTTGCACTGCTATAAATAAATACCTGAGCCTGGGTAACTTATAAAGACAAGAGGTTGAATTGGCTCATGGTCCTGCAGGCTGTACAGGAAGCATGGCGGCATCTGCTTCCGGGGAGTCCTCAGGGAGCTTTTACTCATGGTGGAAGCCAAAGTGCGAGCAGGCATCTTACATGGTAGGTGCAGGACCCAGAGAGAGAACAGGGATGTGTCACACACTTTTAAAAACCATATCTCACTAGAACTCACTCACTGTCTCAAGAACAGCACCCAGGGGGATGGTGTTAACCCATTCATCAGAATCCACCCCCATGATTCAGTCACCTCCCACCAGGCTCCACCTCCAGCACTGGGGATTACATTTCAATCTGGGATTTGCATGGGGACACCGATTCAAGCCACATCACCCGATATTTACCATGGGATTTGGGTAGGGACACTGATTCAAACCATATCACCCGATATTTACCCATGGGATTTGGGTGGGGACACTGATTCAAACCACATCACCCGATATTTACCCATGGGTCTCAGCACTTCTGCCCTCTCCCCTGGGTGTCAATATAGGCTAAGTCTATGGTCTGTCCAGGAACCCAAGCCTGGAGCAGGGGGCCTGACTGTACATTGTAAGTCTGACATGAATGGTAAGTGTCCACCTCACTCCCTGCCACCTCCCTGCATGGGAGGTGAGTGGAGCCAGCTCACCTGCTTCTTCCTCAAGGCCCCACTGAGACCCAGGACCAGCCCCAGGGTCTTGTGAACTCTCCATTCTTTCCTGCCTGTCCCCACCTGCCACACACACACACACACACACACACACATAGTCAAAAGTTAAGAGGCTCTTTCTTTCTTTCTTTCTTTCTTTTTCTTTCTTTCTTTTTTTTTTCTTTTTTTTTTCTTTTAGATGGAGTATTGTTCTATCTCGAAAGAGATTTCGGCTGCAGGCTGATCTCAGCTCACTGCAAACTCTGCCTCCTGGGTTCAAGTGATTCTCCTGCCTCAGCCTCCTGAGTAGCTGGGATTATAGGTACGCTCCACCACACCCGGCTAATTTTTGTGTTTTTAGTAGAGACAGGGTTTTACCATATTGGCCAGGCTGGTCTTGAACTCCTGACCTCAGGTAATCCACCCGCCTCAGCCTCCCAAAGTGCTGGGATTACAGGCATGAGACACTGTGCCCGGCCAACAGGCACTTGTTAAAGACCACATCCTTACAGGTGGAGAGGGTGCCTGGAGGGGGGTACCACAGAGAGAAGAGGTGGTGGGCAGAGCTGTTCACCTGAAGATGGCACGCACATAGCCCGGGGGCAAAAGTGGTGAGTAAGGGGGGCGGGGCAGGAGGGCATCATGGGACTCAGCTTGAAGATGAAGAGTGAGGGAATAGGAGGAGAAGGAGGGCCAGGGCCACAGGAGCAGAGTTTAACATAGAGAGAAGCCAACCAGGAGTGCAGGATCAGGTGCCTGCGTAGTGACCCCTCCCGAAGGAGGAAAAGGTGGTCTGCAGAGGAGATGGGCAGGTAGAAACCAGGCAGCCTTTGGAGGTGCCTGGCAACAGGGAGCAACAGTGGAGTTCATGTGAGGTGGCTGGGCAGCTGAAACACAGTCCAGAGAAGCCCATTCATTAATCATTCATTCATTCATTCATCCAGCAAAACACTCACTGGGCTCTGACTGCATTGGGCTAGGCTCTGGAGATACAGAGATGGGTGAGAAGCAGTCTGTGATTTCCAGATATTTGAGCCAGGCAGAGAGATGGCAGTGCTACCAGTTCCACTGTGGGAGGCTGGCCAGGTTCAGTGGGTACCAACTCAGGTGAATAGCTCTGTCCTCCCCTTCCTCTCCCTGTTGTACCGCCCTCCAGGCACCTGCTCTACCTGAGGAGACATGGTTTTGAAGAAGTGCCCCTTAACCTTTGAGTGTGCGGCGAGTGGGGATGGATGGGCATCCAGTCTCCTGGGGGTGGTAGGAGAGCACTTTCTCATCATGGTGACTCTCAGCCTGCATCTTGAAATGTAATTCAAACTGAACATGCAAGCAAGAGGTGCGGATGGTGCAGGCAGATAGTGTCCCAGGACCAGGCACATTGGCCTGAATGCAGCTGCTCCCTGTGTGGCTGGAGCAACAGATGGAAGGGCCGTGGGCTGCGCTGGATGCAGAAGGACGCTGTCCCAAGAGGTCTGGACATTCTCTCAGGGGCAATGCTGACATTCTCTCAGTTTCAGGTGGAGCAAGCTCCTTTTTGTGTTTTATAAAAGTAGGAAAGATGCATGGGTGAGAGGAGGGGTAGGCCCGGAGCAGAGGGAGGGAGGGAGATCACACACCATGCATTCCAGAAGGGGGTGACATCACCCCCAAAGTGGCAAAATTGGTTCTTAGGGGGGCTGCCAGAAATCTTACCCTTTATGTTTAAAGGCATAAAAATACACACAGCATAGAAACAGACACGCAGTCTATCTGCAGCATTGCAGGTTCATAGGGGCAGGCAATTAGGAAAAGACTTCTTGACAGGGAATAATGAAAAGAAGATTGGCCGACACTGACCTATGCTGTGCAGGTCGGGGCCACTGCCGCAAGTCAGAGGGCAGAGGAAGGTGTGGCCAAGGAGTGTCAGGAACGACTGTGGGTAGAGGATGAGAAATGGAGAGAGGAGAATCTGCATAAGCCCCATGCTTCTTGGGTCTGGGTGACTGGGCTGGGGGAGGAAGGGGAATGTAATTTACCAAAAGAAAGCTTGTTACGGGGAGAGCTAAGGGTGTACCAGGATGAGTGGTGACCCTCTAAAATGGCATGTCCACCCGGAACCTCTTTATTTGGAAATAGGTCTTCCAGTTCTAATTAATTAAGATGAGGTTATATTGGATTACGGTGGACCCTAAATCTGGGGTCTCAAAAGCTGATGCCTTTAAAAGGCCGTGTGAAAACACAGAATGACACACAGGGAAGAAGTCCTTGTGAAAACGGAGGCGGAGGCAGAGGTGATGCAGCTACAAGCCGAGGAACGCCAAGGATTGCCCGGAGCCCCAGGAGCAAGGAGCGATCCTCCCTCGGAGACTTCAGAGGGAGCACTGCCTTGCAACACCTCGATTTTGGATTTCCAGCTTCTAGAACTGTGAAAGAATAAATCCCTTGTTTTAAGTCTCCCAGTTTGTGGTACTTTGCAATGGCAACTGCAAACAGCTGGTTCCGTTTGGGTCCCTTGGTCTGGAGGTTCCTGTGGAATGTGCAGCTTGACGGATCCAATAGAGACCTGCAGTTTAGGGAAGCAGTGATGGGTGGAGACACTGATTGCTATAAGCATGCAAGCAGCAGTGGGAAGAAGGAACTTAGCTGAGATGATTCAGGGTGAGAGTGGAGTGTGAGAAAGGCAGGGGGATCAGGACCAACTCCAAGGAAATACCATTCAAGGACAAGCATGAAAGAAGCCCCCTTAAAAGGAGACATCAATGAATGAATAAATGGGGAAACAGAGAGAATAGTGTCCCAGGACCTAGGGAAGGAGAGAATAAAAACCAGCAAGAACACTCTGCAGTCCCAGAAGCAGCCTCACTCAGCGCTGGGATCCTTGGGAAGCTGCTGCAAGGAGTAAAAAGCTGTGGCATCTGTGCCCAAGGATGTCACAAAGGGGCATGAAGCCAAAACATAAGCAAGCAAACTTTAAATCACCCTCAAAGAGTTAACTATCAGCACAAGGCTACAGGAGAAAAAAAAATGATGTCTCAAGGCAGCACAGTGCATGATTAATTAACAAATGAATTGCACAGGCTAAAATTATATAAGAGTTCAGAGGACAGAGAAAGCACTTAGGACTTCAATTGTCAGGGATGGATTTGCTGAGAGGTAAGATTGGACCGGAGTTTTGAAGGAGGAGGATATAACTTGTACAGGAAGACATGTGAGGAAGAGCTGGTTGGGAACTGCTAGGCTGGGAGAGGAGTTAAAAAAAAAAAAAAAAAAAAGACAAGAAATCAGGGTGCATTTGGGCAGAGGGCAGACAGGGAAACTGGTGCAAGGAGTGGGTGCATAGGGGTGAGGCTTGGAGGTTGTGGTAGAAAGGGGTACCTGAGGGTTTGTAGGTGAGACCAACAGTTCCAGACTAAGTCCTGCCCTGGTTTGGACAAATAGAAGATTTTAAACAGGGAAGTGATATGTCCAAAGCAGTATCTCAAAGTGAATCTGCTGGTAGGATGAATTAGAGAGGCGTAGAGGGAAAGAAGATAAGTCATTGGTTGGGGAGGTCATGAACAGTGAGCAGATGAGAGTGCTGGTGGCAGGAATGGAAAAGAAGCCGGTGGATGGGAAAGTAGTTTCTGGAGAAGAATCGATGGACAGGAAGACTCGAGGTATGAGACAGAGGAGCAGAGAGGGACTAGGGGGACTTTCCCTGGCAGCTGTAGTGCTCAGACTCTGGGCTGGGGAGCCTCAAAGCCACCCCACCCTACCCACACAGGAATACTTTTTCTGTTTGCTTTTATTTTACTTTATTTTGTTTTACTTTATATTTTGTTTTTGCCCTGGTGTGGGACCAGCAGGCTTGAACCCCAGAGTTCTACTCAGCAGCAGCATCTGGGACGGTGTGGGGAGCTCTGACTCCTCAGGCGGCCTCGTGAACTAGGTGGCACCCAACTCTGCCCCTCCATGCGACCCTCAATGGAACTGCCTCCTGCACAGCCTGCAGGGCACGAGCTGCCTGCTCCTTATCTCCCACAGCGCCTTTTGCAATAAACAGACAGAAGCGGGAATCAGAAGAGAGAAATTCATTCTCATTTCTTCTCCTCAATTCAGAGCTCTATCTTGCCCACAGCCCTATTTTGCAATCTCTCCTCTGGCACGTTTTAATATTTATAGCTGCATGGACAGAATGTGGAGTGTGAGGGCTTGTCAGCCTCAGGAGCAGAGACTTAGGAGAGCTGTCACCCACCTAAGGCCCCAGGGATCTTCAGGAACTGCCACCAGGGCCATCACTGGGCAGCCTCACCTGAGAGGGCCCTGGTGGTCATCTGTTCACTCCCTGTTCCCACCCAAGTTTCACCTTCATGTTGTTGTTCTCTACCATGTCCCACATTGCCGTGAACCCAACCCCAATTACCTTACTGCTTGAATGAGGACCAATTTTCCTTCCTTCATTAAAATATTCTTCATTGGTTTATTAGTTTTCTATTGCTGCAAAAAAAATTACCCCATAACGTATTACCTTATAATAACCCACAGTTATTATCTCACAGTTCTTTGGGGTCAGGAACCCAGACATGGCTTAACTGGGTCTTCTGGCCAGGGTTTCTCACAAGGCTGGAATCAAGGTGTGAACTGAGGCTGAGGTCTCATCTGAAGGCTCAACTGGAGCCAATCCACTTCAAACCTCATTATGTGATCGTTGGCTGGATTCCATTCCTTATGGGTTGTTGGACTCAGGACTTTTATTTCCTTACTGGTTGGTGGTCAGAAGCCACCCTCAGTTCCTTGCCACATGGGCCTCTCCAACATGGCAACTTACTTCATCAAAGAGCATATCTTGATCAAGCAAGAGGGAGAATGAGAGACAGAGTACCTGAAAGAGAGAATATAACCCAGTCTTTTAAAGCCTAATCTCCTAGAACTGTTGCTGTATTCAGTTCACTAGAAGCAACTCAGTGGGTCTGGATCGCACTGGAGGAGAGAGGATGACACAAGGGCATGAATCTCAGGAGGGTGCTTCTTTGGAGGCCATATCAGAAGCTGCCTCCCACAGTGGGTATCTGCATGTCTGGCTCTTGCTGCTTCACAGTAGAAGTGATGGAGTTCTCTAGGATCCCACAGAAGAGTGACAAGTAAGACAAGTAAACCACAACTAAGTACTGAGTGTATATGTTACCATACAGCAGGCCACAAAGAATGTGGGCATCACCAACAATATTCTATGGGAATGCACAGGATGATTTGTAACCCAAAAGTGCAGGGAAGGCTTCCTGGAGGAAGTGATGGCAGGGACTTCCTCTGTCCTAGGACCTGCCATAACCCTGATAACCCCATGAATATGGCAATAACCTAGGGCTGCCTTCATAGGAACTGCTTCTGGATTGGGGAACCTGAAGGGCCAATTGGAGGTGACTACAGAACTCCTAGACAGGAAGAATTGAGAACAGAGAAACAGAGGGAGGGAAGGGAAAAGAATGGCCTCTTCAGTGACCTACAAATATATTTCAAAGACTATGGGGTATGGTGAAGAGATGGAAATTTTAGAGCACACCCCACATGCAGTGTATTAGCCAGGGTAGACCAGCTGCTATAACAAACATCCCCCAAATTTTCTATGGTTTAACACTATACAGGTTTAATTTCTTACAGTAATAGCCTAAAGTGAGCTAGCTTGGATGTTCCACTCCTCCCAGTCTTTTGGGGACAAGGCATCTCCTTTCCAGTATCTCTGTAGTCTTCTAGGCTGCGGTAGTCTTCTAGTCTTCTAGGATGCTCCACTGCATCAACTGCATCTGGGTGGGCTACCAGAGAAGGCAGAGAGAGCCTTTTAGGGCCCAGCCCTGGAAATGGCAGCAACTCTTCTGCCCAGATTCCGTGGGTCAGAGTTCAGTCTCCTGGACCCACCTAACTGGGGAAGGGTAGGGAAGTACAGAAATGGAGACCAAGGAGGAAGAGACCAGGCATATTGGTGAAACATTCCCCAGCCTCTGCCCCATGCAGGTGTCGTCTAATAGACGAATGGTCAGGGATGGAGCTGGGCCCTTCCCAGCCTAGGTCCTCCTTCCCCCTGCTGCCCACCCCTTCTGCCCCCACCATGAAATGTTCTTTCCCAGTGCCTCCCCCAGATTTCTCTGGCCACCTCCCTGCAAGGCTGTAGGCAAGTTCTTGGGTTCCTGAATGGCGCTGTCTCATGTGATGTCTTTTCCAGCACGTCTTACCTTATTGAAACCTTCTTTGCAGGCACAGAGTTCGTCTCACTGTCCCACAAGCAGAATACATCAAACATTGGTCTTGAAGTGCAAAACCCAACTTCAACTCTAGCCACTGCACTTTTTTTTAGACTGCTAGGTCTTGGTTTATTAAATGGGTGATAGGAAGCGGAGGGGGAGATTTGAGCTAAATGATCTCTAACATCCTTCCAGTGTGTCTCACGTGAACTAACTCAAGCCTTGATTTTCACCAGATGTTCTCGCTCATGCAGCTGTTTCCTGGAGCTGCAGTGCCCCTCCCCACCCAAATCGCACACTTCTGAGTTTCACACAACTGTCACTTGCCCATCCACCACCTCCACCCCCATCCCCCTGCCACCAAAGAGGGAAGCCTCCATTCAGGGAAAGCTGGGGTTGGGTCATTCTCTGCACATGGCTACACTGTCAGACACTAGACCAACACTGCTTAGTATAATTTTCTGTGATAGGGGAATTGTTCAGTAATTGGTGCCACAAATATACCAGCCACAAGCCACGTGTGACTACTGAGCGCTTGAAATGTGACTTGTGTGACCGAAGCACTGAAATGTTTCACTGTACTTCATCTCCATTAATATACATTTAACCTTAATAGCCACACATGGCCCATGGCTGCCATATTGGGCAGCACAGTGCTAGAAATGAAGTCTAGAGCTTTGCCCACTGACTTGTGTCAGAGGCTCTTTCTCTTAGTTATTGAAACTCCCCCTAGAAGCTCAGTATGACTGGGGGAACTGAAACCTTCCCTGGGGTTGATAACTAACACTGTGCTTCTCAAGCATTTTAGCGCATGTAAGTCATCTTATTAAAAAACTACAAAAAGAATTAGCCAGGTGTCATGGTACACACCTGTAATCCCAGCTACTCAGGCTGCTGAGGCAGGAGAATCCCTTAACCCAGGAAGTGGAGGTTGCAGTGAGCTGAGATTGCGCCACTGCACTCCAGCCTGGGCGACAGAGTGATACATCTCAAAAAAAAATTAAATTTAATTAAAAAAAAAAAAAAGCAGACTCTGGCCAGTCCTGATGGCTTATGCCTGTAATCCCAGAACTTTGGGAAGCTGAGGATGGAGGATCACTTGAGGCCATGAGTTTGACACCAGCCTGGGCAACATGGTGAGACCCTGTCTCTACTAAAAATCCAAAAAATTGGCTGGGCATGGTGGCATGCACCTGTAGTCTCAGCTACTCAGGAGGCTGAGGCAGGAGAATCGCTTGAGCCCAGGAGGCAGAGGTTGCAGTGAGCTGAGATCACGCTGCTGCAGTCTAGCCTGGGCGACAGAGCCAGACCCTGTCTCATTAACAATTTTTTGAAAAAGCAGGTTCTGATACCCTAAATCTGGGGTTGGTCTGAGGTTCTGCATTTCCTACAGGGTTTCCAGGTGGTGACAGTGCTGCTGGCCCGTGGACCCCACTTTCAGCAGCAGGGTACGGCAGTGTCCCTTCCTTTCCCCAGCAGGCAAACAGTCCAACTTCCTTCCACCTGGCTCCTTCATGCCATTGGCTCACGCCACCATCTTCCGCATTATTCCATATATCCGTTTGAAGGAAGAGATGCCTGAACCTCAGCTCTCACTCCCCCAGAGCCCTTAGACCAGGCTGAAATCATGGGAGAAGGGCCTCGCGGGTCCCACACTCAGCCACACTTAGATGCGCAGCACCAGCTGGGACATTTAATAACCATTAGAGCAGCCTCACCTGCTCAGCACCGGCCCACTGGCCCCAAAGGACCTCTGACTTGCTTGCCCTCCAGGTTGCAGGAAGGAACATCCACAGGAGAGCCCTAGAGCCTTCCACTGGAAAGGTCTATTCAGAGCTGCACAGCACCTGACTGTGGAAAGCAGTGGTTCAGCCACGAGATTGAGCCCAAAAGGCTGATACACGGCCCAGGTCTCTTTTCCTGCAACACATAAAACAGCCTTCTCAGCAGGTCACACACACCAACTTATCTCACCCTCACCACATGGTGTGGAAAGTGCTATCAGCTCCTCTTACAAATGGGGAAACTGAGGCACAAGGAGGTTGAGCAAGTGATCTGAAGGTCACACAGCTAGTAAATAGCAGAACCCAGAATCCAACCCAGGCAGCCAAGGCAGCCCACTCACCTGCAGCGAGTGCTGACCGGCCCTGCCTCACCTGTTAAAACGGAGATCCCAATGGTAATCAGCCTCACTTGCTGCCCAGGGAGACTGAGATGTGGAAAGCCTGGTGTCCACTGCACTAGAGAAATATTGGTTATTGTGGATGGGGTTCGGGAAGGTCTGGGGGTGGTGTTTCCAGGGAGCAAGTTCGCCCTTTCGCCTGCACACACACTCAGGTGTGCACAACACCTCCATGACGCACACCTGACGCCCTCCTGGGAACAGGGCCTGTCAGGCTCATTGTGGCTGCCCCCTGGTGCTCGGTGCTAAATTCTCCCTGTCTCTGAAGGGAGCCTGCAGTACTCACTGATCCACACACGCATACCTTCCTCCCTCCTTCCCTCCCTCTCTTCTCCTGGACACACCTCCATCCAAGAATTTTCAGGCCGATCCAGGTTGATACTGTTCCTGTTCATGGTCGGTGACTGTTCCTTGGGCCACCCAGCCTTCATTCCTGTTCTTGAGCTTTACGACACATCATCGTCATCACATCCCATGTGAACCTGACCCCACTCCTGACTCCCAGAGCACAGGACCGGTTCATGGATGCCCATGTGCTTCAGTCAGGCACAAACTTGGCTTTTACTGGTTGAGGAAGAGAAGCTCACTCTTTTTCCCAGGGCTGGAGCTGTGGGCCACCATCTTGCCCCAACTGCCTGAGCAGAGACCAGTGCAGAAGGAAGCAGAACTGAGAAATCCAGAGACCAAATCTCGATTCCACCATCGAGCCCCAGGTTTGGCCAGGCATAGGTATTTCAGTCAAGGGAACCAGTGAGAGACATGCCCGCCCTTTTGGTCTTCATGAAGCCATTTTGAGGTGCATCTTCTGTCACTTCTGGCCAGAAGATCTGACACAGCCCTTTGCCTCCTTGACTCTCTACGAGCTCCCCTCCCAACCCCTCACACCACCCTGTCCCACAGCTGCTGCCCTGGACTCTTACAGGGAGGCAGGCCTGCTCTCCTCCAGCCTGAGAGACCTGGGTTTGCCACAGTTCAGCACGCACCAAGAGGGGTGTGCCCACGGAGCTGCCCGCTGCCCTTTTGCTATCCAGCTGGCGGCAGTTGGGCTCAACCACCCACCACCAGGAGCTAATTCTGCAGTTCTCAAAGAGAGGGAGCAAGGATGGCACCCCTGGCATGGCTGCTCACAGCCCAGTCTACCCTCCACATGCCTTGACTTGGCCTGAGGTGCCCTGGCAGACAGCCATGACCCCAGAGCCCAGGGCACTTAGCAGGCTGGGTCTTGCCCCTGTCCAGGACCTTAATGAAGACAGAGCTGCCATATTGATGCAGTACTGGGACATCTACCCCAGACCCTCAGACTGCAAGTCTATAGCCTGCAGCTTTCTCTGCTCATGTTGTCAGGAGCACAAATAAATGTGCAAAGCTGTCATACGTTCCAACACCCATCCTGCATCCCCAAGGCCTGGACGATGATTCACAGCCCTGGGTGGTGAAGGGAACATGGGACACCACCCTCACTGCAGCTTCCTTAGCCTCATCAGGGCTAAGCCCCACATCTTCTTGGAGCTGGCCTAGCTTAACCCAACTGCACCCAAGTGTGTCAGATTCAGGGGCAATCAAGCACAGGGCCTCCAAAAACAGACAGCAGCCTTCCAATCCTAGTCTGTCACTTACCAGCAGTGGGACCTTATTAATGGGCTTCCCTGGTCCTCAGCATCCTCATCTGTAAGACGGGGCCCTAGTGCACCTGCCCAAGCACAAGACAAACCAAAGTGATGGGTGAAATCATTGGGCCACCACAAGTGTGAGGGAGATGATGGTTGTTATCAATATGATTATCCGATTATCAGACATCATCACCTGCAGTTACTGTCACTAGGCAGGGTCTCCAGGATCTCTGCCTCCCGCAATACACACAGACCCTTCATCACACACGTGCACACGCACACACATACACGCGTGTGTTACATCAGCATTCATTCCCAGTTTGCCTCAAGCAGACTTTTCACCTGAAAATTCAGGACTCCTTGCCAGGTCCCTCTTTCTGGCCTGGCACACAGGGGCCCTGCCCTCGTTCTGCTGTCAGAGACACATGTCTGCAAAGCCAAGCGAGTTTAGGAAAGAAAATTTGTTGTAAATTGGAATCCTAATGCATTCCAAATAGAGGTGATTTTCGCGTCATTGGCTGTGTGGACAGAACTGTGCCACTGCCTCCCTCTGTGGGGTCGGGGAGGGCAAGAGCACAGCTATTGTTCCGCATTAGATGCTGGGTTTGAGTCCATTGCAGAATCAAAGTCCGGAATCTCAGAGTCAAGAGGCAGCTTTAAGACCATTGCATCCCCAGCAGCTCTCACAGAGGCTGCTCTGGACAGCCCGATTCCCCTGGGCCCTGGCTCCTGAAGGCCTGGCCCAGGGCTCTTCATGCAATTTATTTCCAGGTTATTTGGGCTCTATCTGTTTGGTCCTGAGAGTCTCCTGCCTACTTCTTTCAACAGGGATGCTCACAACAGGACTCCACAGCCAGTGCTGTGTGCGTCCTCTGTCCCATGCCCCACAGCGCCTGTAGCAGCTAGATCTGGGTCTCGTTCATCCATGGTGATATCAGCCAAGACCAGAGCTGGAACATCCTTCCCCTCCCAGGAAACCTGGGTGTCCAGAAAGCCCCTTGCCCTCAGGGATCTTCAGCTGGGCTCTAAGATCTCAGAAGTATCTTCCATGTGTGACTATCTGCATTTTGTCAACAATCTCATAGCTGCAAAAACTCCCAAAGTGGGCACAGCAGGGAAGAAGCTATTGGAAGGAAGCATTTCCTGGGACCTGCCCCAAATGGGAGGTGGGGACTGCTGGACAGGCCAGCTCCATGCCTTCTCCAGCCTCCCTCTCCTAGCACTGCTGAGCAAGATGTTGATTTTAAGAGAAGGACGTTGATTTTAAGAGCTACCCATTCCAGTGGCAGTTAAAAGGCTTTGGCAGAGGCATGGGGCTTGTGCTGAGAGCTGGGAAGAGGTTTAATTAATTGCTCTAGTCCCTGGGAGCCTCATCAGCTCAGCCAGGAGCTCCATCGATCCGTACTCTCACACCTGATAGAGCCTTGGCAGGCGAAGCCAGAGGGGACACAGGGCTGAGGAAGGGACTGATCCCTAGGCAGGAGAAGGATCTGCGTTTGCTCAGCACCCCATAGCACACCCACCAAATCACACCCACCCCTACACACACATCCGGCATACACAGATGCACCTTCCCATACAAAAGTAGAGGGCCTGTGGGCATGGGGATCCTACTTTCCTGTTTGCCTGAGACACCTCCCGTTTTACCTGTTATTGTGATGTAATTATTAATAGTACCTTTCCTAGTTTAGAGGATAATTTACCTGATCACCTACTTGAGGGGAGCTTAGGAGAGCCAGAGGGGTAGGAGCAGATTGGAGAGATGCTACCGAGGATGGAGACATCGGTCCTCTTTGCTTTGTTCTCTGTCCAGATCCTGTATCCTGGGCAGAGACCCCCTGAGAGTGGCTAGTCAAGATTGCTATATCCTCCTCAACTCAGATGAGGATTCCCCCATGTTAAATTCAAGAACACGAATCATGTGATACTCTGCTTCAAAACCTCACAGTGTGGTAAAAACCCTTAGCTTTTTGGCAGGGTAAATGATTATATCTGCTATTATAAATCACAAAGACCTTTCTTATTGAGGTATCTGCATATCTGCTGCATGGTTATTGGTGTCAGGGAATCCATTTTAAACTGTAAGTCCCCAGGGAAGATGTGGAAAGCATGTTGCATCTCAGCTCTGGATCTCGGCATTCGTGCTGCCTGCTGGATTGGAGTATGAAGGATTCTGAGGCTGTGTCCCAGTTGAACATAGGAATATCATGAATTACATCTGCTTGGGGCACGGGAGATGAATTGGTGAGATCCTTGACCGGTATCTGTCACTCTCATCCCAGAGGGTATCAGAACTCTCAGGGTGTCTCCCTCTGCAAAGCCCTGGCCTAGTGCCATGCTTGAATGAATGTTTGGGAGTGACCCTGGGAATACTCTGCATTGCCTACAGGGCTCTCTCTCCAACTGCAGTACAGTCTCACTGCAAAGAGGGCACGGTGTTGGCTCCCTGTTATTGGGAAGAGAATTGGACAAGTCTGGGACCAAGAGATAGCTTGGGTGGGCAAGATACCTTCTCAGAATAGCATCAGCCCTTGGAGACATGGTCTGCCCCTGCCTGGTACCAGGCACCGCTGTGATACATCCAAAAGGATACTTGGACATCCTGCCCCTCTCCGTCCTGTCTTCCTCCATCAGACCTCAGCCCCCAGCTTCTCAGGCAGGACAGCAGGGAGGCTGGCTCTCCCTCTTACTCTCAGAACCTTACTCTGGCCTGCTTATTAAAAGAATTCCACCCTTAAGAAATATCTAATGTAAATGACGAGTTAATGGGTGCAGCACACCAACATGGCACATGTGTACCTATGTAACAAACCTGCACATTGTGCACATGAACCCTAGAACTTAAAGTAGATATATATATATATATATATATAAAAATAGAATTTCACCCTTAGACAGGGAGGCAGCAATGCAGACGCTTTCTTGGCTCCACAGTCAGAGCTGCCACTTCTGTGGCAGGTGTTTCTTTGAGGTCTGTTTGGTCTCTTCAGTCACAACCACCCACCTCAGACAGGATGTTGTGTGTTCTTGGGTATCAGAGGAAGTATTTGCAAACAGGCCCATCTGTTCAAATGAGAACCAGGCTCCTCTCCCAAGCCTCACAAGGTCGCAAAGCCGGCGGTATCAGAAGCTCTGCCGAATCCTTTATTATGTATCTTTCCAGCCAGCGGCTGATGAGAGATCATGTGTGTGCTGACTCTCGGCTCTTTCAAATCATGTTGATTTGAAATTCAGCTGATCCAGAAGGGGCCGGTCCTCCACGTTGGCCATTTCAGGTCAGCTCCATAAAGGATGCAGAGGATGGGCTTTCAGGTTGGAAACACACGGCTGATATTTGCAAAGCTAGTTCATCCAAGAACATGACTACAGGGTGAGTTTGGGGGAGTGGGTGAGGTACAGGTGGCAATTAAGTCACTGCGGTGTGACTGCCATGCTGTCAGCGAAAAGATTGACCTTCCTGGCTGGGTGCGGTGGTTCACGCCTGTAATCCCAGCACTTTGGGAGGCCAATGGGGTGGTGAATCATGAGATCAGGAGATCAAGACTAGCCTGGCCAACATGGTGAAACCCCGTCTCTACTAAAAATACAAAAAATTAGCTGGGTGTACTGGCAGGCACCTATAGTCCCAGCTACTCGGGTGAGGCAGAAGAATCACTTGAACCTGAGAGGCAGAGGTTGCAGTGAGCCGAGATTGTGTCACTGCACTCCAGCCTGGGCAACAGAGTGAGACTCCATCTCAGAAAAAACAAAAAGGCCGGGCACGGACGCTCACGCCGGTAATCCCAGCACTTTTGGGAAGCTGAGGTGGGCAGATCAGGAGCTGGGCAGATCACAATGTCAGGAGTTCGAGACCAGCCTGACCAAAATGGTGAAACCCCATCTTTACTAAAAATACAAAAATTAGCCAGGCATGGTGGTGCACGCCGGTAATCCCAGCTACTCGGGAGGCTGAGGCAGGAGAATCACTTGAACCCAGGAGGCAATGGTTGCAGTGAGCCGAGATTGCGCCACTGCACTCCAGCCTGGGCAACAGAGCGAGACTCCATCTAAAAACAAACAAACAAAAAAGATTGACCTTCCTGATTCTATGAACTGCGGCTGATGTCATGATTACCCAGAAAACAATCCCACTGGCTGAATTGTGAAGCTAAAGAATTCTGGACCCCAGAAGCTCCACTTCACCAGTGACAGCAGCCAGTGAAGGAACCATGTCCACATACCACACTGAGGCTAAGCCTCTGGACGGACCTCTCCACTTTTCCCTTAGACTTTGTCTCAGTATAGTCCTATGTGATGTCAAAATAGCTTCCTAGGTTCAGCCCAAATCTCTGACTCGGCAATATGGAGGTTTAAATGGTCTAAAATGTTCCTGTATGAAGGCAGATGAAAGAGACAGAGGAACCCCTTCCTTCAGTGACAGTGGGGTTGCTTCTTATAAAGGGCCGATTTTGTGCACTTTTTCTGAACTTGAGGCACGTTCAAAGCTGATTCCAACTAAAACTATTGAGCAGTTCCACTTTTAATGTGTTCGTCCCACAGGTTCTTGGTACCTGTTTGAACTGCCCTAAAAACAATCGCTAAATCCATAGGCCTTTGCTGTCACTGGTCTTAGTTTGGGTTCGCCCAAAAGCAGGTCCTGAGAGGAGGATCCAGTGTACCTTTAGGAGATACAGGTCCACTGCCAGGGAGGCGGGAGGGGACACAGGGAGGACAGGCAGCAGGGGAGGAGGAGGAGCAGGGGATCAAGCCAGCACCCATGCTGGCAGTTGGAGCTTAATCCTCTGGGGTCCTCTGGTGACCTGTAGAACAGATGCTTCCAAGTCCTCCCTGCTGAGGGCAAGGTAGCTGGGGTATTTATACACCCAGTCCCCTCAGCCACTAGCTGAGGGCTGCTCTGGTGGGGGATATTCATTTCCCCTCTTCTGACAAAGCAAACTTTTACAGCTTTAGAAAAAGCCCTCAGGCAAAGAGATGCAGACCCTGGCAGGTGGAGTCTACAGGAGACCATGGAAGCCACCAGACCCCATTTATCGCAAGTCACAGCACACTGTAGCTCAGAGCCCAAGGTGACATTCCTGTCCTGGGCACAGGAGACAGGAGATTCAGCACCAGCCCTGGGCCCGAAGGCCTGAAGTGGCTGCTGTCTCAGGGCCCAGGGCTGATGTCAGCCATGCCAGCAAGTGGCTACGGTGGGTGACAGCCACATTGCTGCCTTCTTCCTCCTTGTGTGCCCTGTCCTATCCTAGAAGGTGGAAGCCTCAGGACAGACACTTACAGGAGCCTCTTTGCTCGGTCCCAATGCCTCTACCCTTTCCTGCTGCCACCTGGACCACAGAAGGCACGGCCAGGCCTGGGGCAATAATATGCTCCTAGAAACATCTTGGAAGTCCTTAAATCCAAGACCAAAACACAAGTGCCCTACGGCTGGAGACAATCAACAGTGATTACAAAAGGGCCGCTGTGTCCTTTGCTTTCTGGCAGCAGCTGTTCCTGTCATGCGGTCTGAAGCAGTCCAGATGTGTTTGCGCAGGGTGCGGAGCCAGGCCCTCCCAGAAGCAGGGATGAAAGAGCGGCGGCCAGAGCAGCTGGTACACAAAAGAGGCTGGTGCAAACCAGACCGGGGGCGGGAGGCCTCGCAAGCCACGGGTGGTCCCAGACGTTTCTATGGACAAGGAGCCGGCACTGCACGCAGCACGGCACAAGAGGCAGCGGCATCCACAGGCCTCAGGGCCCAGGGCTGGTGCTGAATCGCCTGACTCCTGTGCCCAGGACGGGAAGGTCACCCGGGGCTCTGAGCGGCAGCATGCTGTGGCTTACATTAGGCGGGGAACCCTGGAAGAACAGGCATTTTCTCCCAGCAGCAACTGGGCCTGAGCAAAAAGGTGTGCAAAAAGCCTGGCCGCTACATTTGCAGCACAGAGGGCAGTGCAAATGGTGCATCAGCCAAGGAAGAAAGGCCGATGCAGGGGTCACGAAAAGACAGGGCACATCACAGCACCGGTCAGGAACTATGAGGTGGGGGTGTGGGGGGCGGCATGTGAGAGTCTCCTAGGACAGCCATCAAGTGCCACAGTTATGGGATAACAGGTTTGGCTTCCCCCAAACCTGTTCCTCTCCCAGTTTTCTCCACCTCAATAAACAGCAGCTCGCTCCCCAGTTCTCAAGCCGAAACCCCTGCAATCACCCTCCACTCCTCTCTGTCTCCCACACCTCTCGCTCTAAAAGCTCTACTTTCAAAATGCATCTACAGTCCGGTCCCCTCCAGCCACTTCCTCCGTTGCCACCACAATCCAAGCCGCCGTCGTTTCTGCCTGTATATAAACATAGCCTTGCCCTCCGTCCTCTCTCAGCTGTTCTCTGACGGAAGTCTCTTCCTTGCGCTTCTCTGCACTTGACCCGTTACCTACGCACGTGCGCCTTCGACGATGATCTCTCTCTCTTTCTCCCCAGTGGAATGTGGACCTGACCCCTTACCTACGCATGTGCGCCTTCGGCGATGGTCTCTCTCTCTTTCTCCCCAGCGGAACGTGGACTTTGCCTCTTTGGCTTTTCTGCTTGCCCAGTGCTTTGAAGAGTGCCTGGCACAAGGCGAGTAAATATTTGTTGAATTCATTCCAGCTGAAGACTCCAGACCCCGCAGGTGTCCCTCTGCTATCGGTTTGTCTTGTCCCTGTGCTCAAGGGTCCTGAAGCAGCTGCTAATATTTTCCCCGCAGGGAGAGTGAGCAAGAAGCAGTCTTACCCTGGAATGCTGGAAGAAATACTCGACAATGGTAAGCAAAATGGAGGTAGGAACAACGTCACTGCACCATTTCTGTCTAACCCTCAGGGGATCTAGCCTATGCCACTGCACTGTCTCTATCTAATCCTCTGGGGGTCTAGCCTATGCCACTGCACTGTCTCTATCTAATCCTCTGGGGGTCTGAGATCTATTGCCACTGCACTGTCTCTATCTAATCCTCTGGGGGTCTAGCCCAGGCTGGCTTCTCCCTCCTGACTAGGGGTTCATCCTCTGTGTTCTCTTAGCTCCCTGAATGTTTTTCTAAATTAATGCATATGTGACACTATCTTAAGTGTGACTCCTCTGACGCTAGCAGTGAGACTTTATTCTTGGTATCCCTGAGTCTGCCTGGTGTTACTAAGTCCGTATTCTGACACATGAGAGCTGCTCAGTAATGGCAAATGGTGAATGAATGAGTGAGTGAGTGAGTGAAACAGTAAAAGCAAGATGGTCAACCCTAAACCAAAGTTAGCTGAAACCTCCTATAACCAGCAGGCACAACTACCACCCAAAGATGGTACGACTGGATGATCCATTGGAAAGACACATCCCTGTCCAGGCTAATGGGAGAAGCAGATGCCCACATAAGAGATGCGTGTGGATACATCCAACAGCCACATCTCAACACATGCATAGCTGCAGGCAGCAGCTCAGAACCAGCAGGTGACAGGCAGGCCAGAGCCATCCAGTAAGGCTCCCTGAGCCCTGGCAGGTCCAATCCAGGCAGAGCCCTAACTCTGCTCAATTGCAATCTGTGTTTATGGGCCCATAATCAAATGGAAACTGAAAGTTTCTCATGAGAATCATCTGTCAAAATTGTGTGGTGTCCAGGCCCAGCGCTGGGAGGCTGGGTTATAAATTCAAAGCTCCACTCCAGCTCTGCTCCCTCTCTAGGGACTTATGGGTCATTTTTCAACCCAGCATTAATCCGAGGAACTCGATCTTCGATCAGACACTATGTCTAACAGGCTGGGTATTTGGGATACTGATTGTCCCCTGTGGGATCGGTGCAGGGAGGCAGGGGGCGGAGGGGGGGAAGTGGGAAAAGCGATCATGGGAGGAGAATCCATGAGCCAAGCTCAACTCTCCTACAAGCTGAGCCGCTTGCATAGCCACCTGCATCCCGGACCCCACCTGGCAGCTGCTCTTCCCTGAGCAGACACCTCCAGGCTCTCATCACAGCCCGTAGCAACTACAGAATCCTGAACCAAAGGACCTGTAACAAAACCACCTCTTTTAAAAACATGGTTTTCCTAATTACAAAGGAGCTCAATGTAGCAAAAGTGGAAAACCAAAAAGCACAAGAAAAAGAAAAATTGCTCATAATTCTTTACCCTGGAGAAAAGCTCTTTAACATTTTTGCTACAAAGATTTCTAGCCTTCTTTCTCTCTCCTCCCAGTCCTTTTTCTTTATAAACGCACGTACCATTGTACATACTATTTTCTAGCCTGCTTTCCCTATCATTCATGCCCTCTTCCCCTGATCCTAGTCCATTATGACCATTCTGCCACATCACTATCTTTCTTACAACATGGTTTTTAATAGCCACATTCATTTTCTTGGTCAGTCCCTTTTACTGAACAACTGGTTGGTTTCCATTTCTCCAATACTATAGAAGATTCTGAGAAGAACATATTGTACATAGATCTTTGTACAAATAGGAGTCTTTCCTTAAGATAAATTCGTAGGAGCAAAATTGTGCGGGGGGTCAAAGAATCTGTACATTTTAAAAAGTCATTTGATACTTTTTACACTATCTCTCACTGTGTTTTCATGTCTTTAGAAAGCCAACTATGAGGCGGGCATGGTGGCTCACGCCTGTAATCCTAGCACTTTGGGAGGCCAAGGAGGTTGGATCACTTGAGGTCAGGAGTTTGAGACCAGCCTGGACAACATGGTGAAGCCCTGTCTCTATTAAAAATACAAAAAAATAAGACTGGGCGCAGTGGCTCATGCCTGTAATACCAGCACTTTGGGAAGCCGAGGCGGGCAGATCACTTGAGGCCTTTGATCCTGAGGCACAGGAGTTTGAGACCAGCCTGGCCTCAACTCGGAGGCCAACATAGTGAAATTCTGTCTCAAAAAAAAAAAAAGAAAAAGAAAAAGAAAAGAAAAGAAATAGCCAACTATTGGGGGGATAATTTTAACTGGTAACCACCTTTGAGTAATAGCAGAGTAAGGACACTTCGTATCTGCCACTAACAGGGCCAGACGGTTCCTCTCTCTGCTTACACTGGTTCATAGTTCTGCTTTCTCAGAATCACAGTTCATCTCCTCTGGCTATAGCTCTGGAGACACGGTGTGGTTTAAGAGTAGAGGCTCCTCTTAGAAAATCAACTCTGAGCCCCCAGACTCCTTCTGACAGCGTTAGGTCTTCAGAATGTGTTTAAAAGGTAACACGGTACCTGGGCTCGGTTTGTGAAGACTTTCACCTGAACACGGTTACTTAATTGGGTGACCTGGTGTGGGGACTGGTCTGATGGAGTATGAAGGTAGGGACGATGAGTCGGCTGGCTTAGCGGGGGAAGAACAGCAACGTAACAGCAATTAGAAGGGTTAAGAAGAGCAATCAGATGAGAAAGGTTTTGAATTGCCTGGGACCAGGGGGAATGGAGAAACATATTTCCCGTCGCTGAGCTCTATGAAAGCTTGCATGCACACATGGGTATTGAAAGCTTCGAGTCAACCTGGGTGGCCCATCTAAATGCACCTAAAAAGTCACAAGGCACGGGGAGGTAGAGCAAGGCCCACTGCTATTTATCATCCATTCCTTGTACAAACTCACAGAGACAACCTCTGAGCCTCCCACACAGAATGTTCCCTTGAAGAAAACACATCAGGGCACCCAGGGGACAGGGACAACCTTTGGGAAAATTGTAAATAGGGACAAAATTGTCTTTGGGGGTCCTTCTGCCTCCCTGGCAGTGACTTTCTTCCCTCCTAGTCTCCCCACCCTCCAGAAGTACAACACCAACTACCTGCTGCTGCTCTCAGCAGACGGCTGGCGAGGCGAGAAGAACACCGGCTTTCGGCCAGAGTGGCCTGCGTCTTACCTCACTGTGCAATCTGGGGGAAATTACTAAACCTTTCTGATCTTGTTTTTGCATCTGTACAATGGGGAAAAAATGCTGGCTTGATTTCTTCTTGCTGTGAAGTGAGATGGCTAATATATTCAAAAGTACCGGGCCAGGCGCAGTGGTTCACTCCTGTAATCCCAGCACTCTGGGAGATGGAGGCGGGCAGATCACTTGAGATCAGGAGTTCGAGATCAGCTTGGCCAACACGGTAAAACCCCGTCTCTTCTAAAAATACAAGAAAATTAGCCAGGCGTGGTGGCGCATGCCTGTAATTCTAGCTACTCGGGAGGCTGAGGCACGAGAATCGCTTGAACCTGGGAGGTGGAGGTTGCAGTGAGCCGAGATCATGCCACTGCACTCTGCCCTGGGTGACAAAGTGAGATTCTGTCTTAAATAAAATAAAATTTTTCAAAAGTACCCAGCACACACTTTGCACATAATGGACACTCACTGAATATAATTTACCACATTTTCCATCTCGACATCCAGGGCTACCATTCCCAGGAGGGCTACAACACTGTGCGATGACCCTGGCTCCAGCCTGGATGCTCTGATCCGTTTGGAAGGGACAAGATCAGCTATGTGATGCTAAATGTTAGTGATCCTTCAAGCATTTAAGTAAATTATGATGGATTTAACTACAAAATTGTTCTTGACAACATTGTTTCTAATACCTGAGAACCAGATGCAATCCAAATAGCAAATGCAAGACTAAATAAAATATAAAACATCCATATAATAAAACACTGTCAATATAAATTTTGGCCAATCTGTGAGGTTAAAAAATGGTAATACAATTTTTGGCATCCATTCACATTTCTTTAATCTTTTTATTGGCTCTCTTTCTTTCAGTGTTCACTGCCTACCCACATTGTAGGTACATCTTTATATTTAGTTATTCGAATTTTTTTCTTACAGGTTACCTAAATGCTTCGTAACTTAATAAATTGACTTCTCATCTATGATTGGTGCTATAAATATGACTTCCTGTTCACCCCTTGTCTTTTGACCTCAATAGTCTTTTGTCTTGATTTTACCCACATTGATGCTTTCATTTTTCTGAACTAGATTGATCATTCTTTTCCTGTGTGGTTTCTGGTTTTCGTTTCCCACTTTGGAAACTGGTTTCCAACTCCAACATTGTAAATATATTTACCCAAATGTCTTCCGGAACTTTTATTGCTTCATTTTTTTCTTTAATATGTTAATCCTTGACCCATCGGGGATGTATTTGGGTATAAGGAGTTAGGTGAGGATCCTGCTTTATTATTTTTTTTCCAAGGGTTGGCCAGTTAGTCTGACACTATTTCCTGAATAATCCCCCTTTCAGACAAACCATTTCAATAAATCCTTTTGTGAGGGGGTCACAGAACCCTTTGAGAATCTGATGAAAGCTACAGATCCTCTCCCCAGGAAAAAATATGTGTCTATAACACACACTAAATTTCACAAACAATTCCCGCAGGGCACGTGGACCTTCTGGAGCACATCCGTTGACTCTCAAGAGGTCTGTAATCTCCAGTTAAGAACGCCCTCCTTTATATGGAAGAAACAGTTCTTAAATAGCGGCATTCAGCCTCCAACACAGACCACTGAGAACTCATTTTGTAGTGGAAAACATGCTAAAAATAGTCCCACAACCTCCTCGAGGCAGAAGACTCTGGCCTACCATTAGGGTTATGGGATACTCCAGCCTTCCACCATCTTATGTCCTGGGAGCGTAAAACCTTCCACTCACCATTCTGCTGGCCCAGTGCATCCAACAGACAGCGCGTTAACCTTTCTCTAGAGTGCAAGTAGCCCTCACTGAACAACTCGCTCCTGAACGAATGGGGCAGGTGCAGGTACACTGCTTCATGTGACTCAGTTTCCCTTGATTTATAGGCTTAATATTTTTCTTGAGACAGGGTCTTGCTCTGTCCCCAGGCTGGAGGGCAGTGATGCCATCATAGTTCACTGCAGCCTCGAACTCCTGGACTCAAACAATCCTCCCTCCTCCGCCTCCCAAAGCACTGGGATTGCACTTGTGAGCCACCATGCCCACCCAGCAGCCAATTTCAGACTCCGTTTTCCACCCCAGATTTGCCTACACCTCCGGAGATCTGCTCTTTCGGGTTGTGTATGTCCGTTCTCAAACCTTCACCCTCAATTCCTTCCCATGCATTGAAAGCCAGCGCTGGCCTTTGGGCTTTCTGGCCCTTTGAGAAATAAAGGTTTGAGCTGAGCTGGCCCCTTGCACCCTCTTGACTTCTGACTCGGAAGCAGCAGCAGCTCTGACCAGGCCACAGAGCTCGTCTGGACGAGCCTTCCCTCTGCTGGGATCCTCCGGTGCTACCCCATTCCTCTGGCTCTGAGGATTCTCAAAATTCTTACCTGGGAACTTCTGAGTCAGAAATTCTTGGGGAGGGACCCAGCAATGTGGGTTTTCACAAGCACCCCAGGGAGGGCCAGCTGTGTCCTTTGAGGGGACCAGGACAAAATGAAAACGTGGCGCCCCTTATTCAAAAAATATTAAGAATCTCAGGATGGCAACAGCAGACCACTAAAGCCTTCTGTGTGTGGGGTCTTTCTGAGTGTGGGGATCTTTGAGTGTGGGGTCTCGCTGAATGTGGGGGTCTTTCTGAGTGTGGAGAACTCTGAGTGTGGGGGTCTCTCTGAGTGTGAGGGTCCCTCTGAATGTGGGGGTCTTTCTGAGCATGAGTGTCTTTCTGAGTGTGGGGTTCTCTGAGTGTGGGGGTCTCGCTGAGTGTGGGGGTCTCTCGGAGTGTGGGGGTCTCTCTGAGTGTGGGGGTCTCTGAGTGTGGGGGTCTCTGCTGAGGTGGGGGTCTTTCTGAGTGTAATGGTCTTTCTGAGTGTGGGGGTCTCTCTGAGTGTGGGAGTCCCTCTGAATGTGGGGGTCTTCTGAACACAAGTGTCTTTCTGAGTGTGGGGGTCTTTCTGAGTGTGGGGAACTCTGAGGTGTGGGGGTCTCTCTGAGTGTGAGGGTCCCTCTGAATGTGGGGGTCTTTCTGAGCACGAGTGTCTTTCTGAGTGTGGGGGTCTCTGAGTGTGGGGGTCTCTCGGAGTGTGGGGCTCTCTCTGAGTGTGGGGTTCTCTCTGAGTGTGGGGGTCTTTCTGAGTGTAATGGTCTTTCTGAGTGTGGGGCTCTCTCTGAGTGTGGGGTTCTCTCTGAGTGTGGGGGTCTTTCTGTGTTTTGGTCTTTCTGGTAGCCCTCTGAGTGGGGATTCGAGAGTGTGGGAGTCTTTCTGAGCAAAGGGATCTGAGCAAGGGTCTTCTGAGCATGAGGTCTCTGAGTGTGGGGCCCTTCTTGAGTGTGGGGGTTCACCGGGAGTGTGGGGGTCTCTCTGAGTGTGAGGGTCTCTCTGAGTGTGGGGGTCTCTGAGTGTGAGGGTCTCTCTGAGCGTGGGGGTCTCTCGGAGTGTGGGGTCTTTCTGAGTGTGGGGCCTTTCTGAGTGTGGGGGTCTCTCTGAGTGTGGGGGTCTCTCTGAGTGGGGGTCTCTCTGAGTGTGAGGGTCTCACTGAGTGTGGGGGTCTCTCTGAGTGTGGGGGTCTTCTGGAGTGTGGTGTCTCCTGGAGTGGGGTGACCCCAGACTGTGCAGGTTGCCCTCACTGACACTGATGAGCACTCGAATTTCAGAATCGCTGTTGCAGCCAATGCTGACATTCACTGACCCAGCATTTCTCACCTGGCTCCAGGAACGGTTCTGGGCCTTGGCAGGTTCATCTTCTCACTGCTCCAGACCCCTTGTGTACAGACTGCCCATTATGGGTACATGAGTGACCTCTGGATGTCTCTTCTCCTGGCACTCCCCTCCTGGTTCTGGCCCTGTTCAGGCATGCATTAACACTCTAGTTAGTGTCTCTATGGCTAACTATGAGTGCCTTGTTCTGGCCTCAGCCAGATAAAAGAGAATCTCACACCCTTATTATTGTGGAGATAAAAGTTTCTCATTCACACACACACACACACTCACACGGTTTTCCCACGTGCTTCTCCAACCCCTGCATGTGCACACACACACAAACACATACATTCAAAGAGGACCCTGCCTTGGTTTTGACCTGGCCTGACCGGGATGACAGCCTGGCATGCAGCAGCCCCTCTACTTGTCCCGGGAGAATCAGGCCCTGGAAGGATGGCGGGAGCCAGGACCTGAGGCTGGAGGCTGAACCTCTCCTGGTTGCCCACTCTCCACAAGCTTCACCAGTCAGATGCCCAGATGTGGCATCTGTTCCCAGCCCAGAGGCCTCTGCTACCCCTGACAATCCACTGCACCTGCGCTAAGTTTGAAATGTGAGTCTGTCAGACAACATCCACTCAGAGGAGGAGAAAGGCAGTGTCCTGTTGGGGTGCTCTGTCCAGGCAGCCTCTGCCCCTGCCCTCTATGTTCTGAAATCCATCTCATGTCACCAACATTAACTTAGCAGCTACTAAGCTCCAGTCACTGTGCAGGGCACTGGGGGTCATGAGTTATTAAAATCTAGTCCCTGCTCCTGAGCAGCCGTAGTTCCTGGAGATGGGGAGAGCTGTCACAGTGACACGTTGCAACCAGTTCATGCCGGTTCGTACCAGCTCATGAGAGCCTATGGCTAAATTTTCAGGAATATTACAAGCCCATCATCAAAGCATCAGTAGTTTAAAATTATCATCCTTGGAATATTTACACTATGGAAATTGGCAAATGCCCCAAATCAAGCCCTTTTGTGGAGGACCACTGCAGCTGTGTGATGCTGGGTGAGTGACCTATCCTCTCCAAGACCTCCTTTTAGTATATCCTTAAACAGGATAATAATTGCACCTCCTTCACTGACTACTGTGAGACTGAAATGAGATCATCCATAGCACGCTCACCATTCAGTGCCTGGCAGACAGAAAGTGCCCAACAATTCGTAACTGCTGTCATTTTTAGAATGCAATGATGTTATTATGCAAATAAGTAAGTACCACAGTGTACTTGGTATAGCTACAACGTTAGAGGAGCACAGATGAGGAAGTGGTTAACTCTGCCTGGGCATCAGGGCAGCAATCCAGGAAGGTCTTGAACCAAGCCCTGAAGAATAAGTTGAATGTGCCCAAGTAGACCAGGTGGACCAGATGGGCCAGGAACAGAGAGGTTGTCCAAGAAGAAGGAATGGTGTGTGCAAAGGCAGGGAGGCATGGGGGGCTTGAAGAACACTCTGAAATGACCAGCCTACGGGACTAGCAAGGGAGTCATAATGAGCACCTACTGTCAGGCCCTTTGGAAACCATGATATCAACGGGTCTTCTCCATAAAGCCTATACCCTGCCCACTTTGCAGGGGAGCACATCTAAGCTGGGCAGGGCTACATGCTTTGCTTTGCTTTGCTTTGCAGGGGAGCACATCGAGCTGGGAGGGGCTACCGTCTTTGACCACAGAGCAGGTCAGCAACTGAGAAGAGCTGAGCCTGAGTCTGTTCTGTCCCACTGTAGGACAGAACAGGGAGAGGACTCTGTTTCACACCAGCCTCCAGGATGGCCCACCTCTTCAAAGGTGGTGGAAACTGTCTCCAGGAATCCCTGGCAAACAGAGCTCGAGGAGGGGTGGCTGCTGACCTCCAGCACCCCAAGCCTCACAGTACCAGGAGCATCGGCCACCTCCAAGATTCTCAGATGCATGTCCCATTGTCCCTGAGGCTTCCACAGCTGGTCCTCACTACCCCATTCCCTTCTAGCCCTTTCCAGATAAGAGTGGCCAAGGTTCATTGTCATGCTCACATCCTCCCTGGACACACATGTTTATGCTGCCTCCCTCTGATGACTGGCATAGGATGACACAGTCGCTTAGGGAATAACTGAAGAGAGGAGTCATTATAGATATTCTCATTAGTCCGTTCTTCCCCCCATGACCTTCCTGGCCGTTCATCTCTCCGCCTGTCATCCCTTGCTAGCAAATTTATGTCATTCCTCCGTTGGCCAGAAGGGGTCACTGCTTCCTTATGCCCCTAAACTTCCCTGGTAACGGGCTCCTCTCCGCCCCACCTCCAGCGGTGCAGCAGGCCGTCCTCCACACCCCACCCACCAAAGCCTGTGTCACCTTCAGAGAGACTCGCTGCTGAGTTCCAGCAAGCAAGGATGACGGACAAGGCTGCGTGCCAGCAATGCTCTCATCGTGTAAGCCAACCAACTGCCCTTTGCTGGGCAGTGGTCAAGGTCTGCAGATGGAGCTTGGCCATTGTTACGGCTATTTAAAATCATGTTTAAATAATATGATGTGATCATCTCTAATGCCATCGTGATCACCACTTAACACAGGCGGGGGAGATGAGGCAAGCTCAGCCTCTTTCATACACCTTTGACATTCTAAGGAGAGCCAAAACCAAGACAGGTTGGAATCAACTTCTTTTCTTCTGTTGGAGGGACAAGTCTGGGTCAGGGTATGTAAATTACCGGCAAGCAGTCAACAGTCCCCACTCCCGTGCCTGTTGAAGGCATAACTCACGGAGCCTAGTTCTCTCCCCCGAGAGGCCGGGGCAGACCCACATCTGGAGTCTGCATGAACACAGAGCTTCTGGAGGCACTGCCGTTTAGTCATGTTAGAATTTAAAATGTCTAGATTAGCCTTTCTGGACTGAAAAAATCATGGAAAAGTGGTTCTCAAATCTTGAATCTGGGCCTAAAGCAGGGGGCAAGTACGTCCTAATCTGTGCAGAACACACTGAGAGCTATTGAGGCACTGGAGTTAACTGTGTGATGCCGTGCGAAATCACATCCCATTTTATATGAGATTCAGGTATCGATGATAGGATGATAAGTGCTAAAAGACTCTGCAAAAATTTGGAGAACAACAGAATAATCAAAGAAATTATATGTACGAATGGATTCTATCTGCAAATTGAGGAAATACAGTCATTATCCCATTAACGTGTAGAGCAAACTCCTCAGTTCAGCATACAGAACCCAAGTCTGTTCAGAGCGGAAACTAGGAACTACAGCATCAGGGAAAGAGCCTGGAATCTGAAGTCAGGAGATAGGATTCTGGTCCAAGCCCTGATAGGAATAACACATGACCTTGGACAAGATGCTTAACGTCTGTGCCTCAGTTTCCTCAACTGTAAAATGGAGACCATAATGTCTACTCTGCTTGACTACTGTGAAAATTAAGAGCAACAACAGAAGCAAATGTGCTAAGTCCTGAATCCCTGCTTCTCGGACCTGGCTGAGATCGGGAAGTAACCCCAAGCTGAAGCAGAGAAGACATGTCGTCTCCCAGTGCAAATAAGAAAGCCCAGTGGGCACCAAGGCTGACCAGGACACTGGCACTGTCCACTTTCTCCAGAGGGAGGCTGGGGCTATTCACAGAGAGTTCCATCCGTCTCCTCCGCCCTTCCATCTTTGCACTTATTTGTTTTCTTCCTCCACTCATTCAATTCCTTCCTCCATCCTCTAAGGACAGAAGAGTCTCCAGTTAGTATCAGATCAATGTATGCTCATCTGGGCAAGTAGGAGCCAGGACACGTACCTGGGCTGGGATCTGGGACAATGGTGGAGCACATAGCAGAGGGCCAAGGCTGGCCCGTAGCTACATAGCACAAAACTGATGGGGACCGAAAGGACACTTTTCCAGGAGCAAAGCTGGAGTTGAGAACAAAATAGCAAGTCAGATGATGTTTGAATCCAAGGGGACAGGCAGAGAACCTGGTGAAAGGCAATGGGCTGTGTTAGCAGCCAGTGCTGGTGAGAAGCAGAGGGCAGGCACAGATAGGTGGGTGGGGAGAGCTGAATGCAGGGGGAGCCCTGCAGGGATGGCGTAGCAACCCAGGGTTCCAAGTATGAACAGCAACGGATGGGAGCAGGTACCAGAATCTCGGCAAGAACGGCTGCAGAAGAGGACAGCTTAGGCAGAGGGGCATGGACAACCCCAGTACCTGCAAGGAGGGACCTAGGGAAACCATGACCCCAGCTCTCTCTCCTCTTGCCTTCTGATCTCCAGTCATGCGTCCCACTGCTCTACCCCAGCTGAAGCCAGAAGGCAAAGCAGCTGCTTGAACATCTCTATGAAAGTCAGCTGGCCAGCCACGGTGGCTCATGCCTGTAATCCCAGCACTTAGGGAGGCTGAGGCAGGTGGATTACCTGAGGTCAGGAATTCGAGACCAGCTGACCAACATGATGAAACACCATCTCTACTAAAAATACAAACAAATTAGCCAGATGTGATAGTGGGCACTTATAACCCCAGCTACTAGGGAGGCTCAGGCAGGAGAATCGCTTGAACCTGGGAGGTGGAGGTTGTGGTGAGCCGAGATGGCACCACTGTACCACTCCATCCTAGGTGACAGAGCAAGACTCCATTTCAAAGAAGAAAAAGAAAGAAAGAAAGAGAGAAAGAGAGAGAGAGAGAGAGAAAGAAAGAAAGAAAGAAAGAAAGAAAGAAAGAAAGAAAGAAAGAAAGAAAGAAAGAGAAAGAAAGAAAGAAAGAGAGAGGGAAAGAAAGAAAGAAAGAGAAAGAAAGAAAGAGAAAGAAAGAAGGAAAGAAAGAAAGAAGGAAAGAAGGAAAGAAAGAAAGGAAAGGAAGGAAAGGAAGGAAGGAAAGGAAGGAAAGGAAGGAAAGAAAGGAAGGAAAGGAAGGAAAGAAAGAAGTTCAGTCCCTTGGAGCACAGAGAGAGGAGGAGGAGGGTGAGAGGAGATCTGGGGAAATAGCCAGAACACCAGCACTGCCAGGAACTCAGAGAATGCCAAGAGACAGCAAGCAGGTTTGCGGGCGCTGGGAGGTGAGGCTCCAAGAGAATCACAAATGCCCATAAAATAAAAAGAGAAAGCTTTGTCAAGAGGTAGAGGGAGCCTATGAACAACGCATTTCCAGCCTCCCTTATGACGAGGGAGACACAGAGCATATGCACCACCTTGGGCCAATGGCATGTGAGGAGAAACTTTTCAGGGCTTTTGTAATAGATTTTATTTCCAGATACAATGAAATGTAGGGACAGAATGGCCATTGGATATGACGGTGTGCGGTCAAGATGTTTGGAGCAATGGCAACCCTTTTGCAACCGTGAGGAAACAAGTGTCATGCTGAGAATGGCAGAGCTTTATAAAGATGAAAGAATCTGAGTCTATGATAAAGTCACTGGATCATTACATCAGCTCTGGAACCACTTTGACTCCAGGCTTGTTAGGGGAGAAAATAAATATCCTTGTCGTTTAGGCTACTGGCAGCTGGTTCTTCTGACACACGGTTCCAAGTATCTTGGCTCAAATGGACGATCCCAGGACCCAGCAGAATGCCTGACTCATAGTAGATGTTCAATAAATATTTATTGGTGAATTAATAAAGTAATGATTGGATGGATCCATAACAAGTGAGTGAACGCCAGGTGTCATGGAACCCTCTCTCTCCACCTCTGCTGATAGAGAGCTCAGAGGAACCTCATCTTCCTGTGGGAGGAGAAGGTCGGCGGCTCCTGAGTGCCCTCGAGGACGAGCACAGGAAGGCCATGTTGCTACACACATACAGATGACTCATAAAGACGTATTTTTACCCCCTTCAAACGGTGATGTTCCTGTAATAAAGAATTTAATAACCCGCTGTGCCTGTGCGGAGAGAAAACTCATTTGTTTAATAGGCAGCAGTTTGGTTTTGTCATGTTCATTTAGTTTTTAATGACACACAGTTGTGCCAATATTGATTTTAGCTTATAGGGACTCAAAAAATTTACTGTCTAGATGGATCCAAGATGCAACCATTTTATTTTGCCTGCTTTGAAGGCACACAGTCCCCAGCCCTGGCCGGAGAGGGGCTCAGGAGCACGGGTGGAGATCTGAGGACCCCTTGCTGTCTCCGTCCCTCCTTTCTGCTTCCTCCTTGCCTTGCCTCTTGCCCTCATCAGATGGGAGTGAGGCGGCTGCTGTGGGAGGTGATTTGTTTTTCGTCTTGGAAAGCAGAACAGGACTGTATCAAGGAAACGAGAATTAATTTTCTGGGCACACTTTCAGCAATGAATGTGTGTGTGTGTGCGTGTGTGCGCGCGCGCACGTGCCTGTGTACCCGCTCAAGAGCAAGCCCAAAGCATGCATCCCAGAACAGGAACAGGGCCCTGCCGGTTATTCTGAGTGACTTCAAATACCATTTGGACCCACTGGGCTGGAGCACCCCTCCTTCACATTACTTACGATTTTATTTTGGTTTTTATTTTTAACTAGGGAACGTATACAAACAGCAAAAGGGATTACCGAGACGAGCCAAACCTACTCTCTGTTTTCTAAACAGTCAATTTGAGCATACATTCATACAGCAGGCCCTTGGTATTTCTGGGTTTGACATTTGTCATCTTAACTGTGTGTAGTTTCAATTATTCAAGAACAGCATTGAAGAATTGACTGGAATAATAATAGTCAACATTTATGCAGCACATACTAGGTGCCAGGTGAATAGGATATGCCCAGCTTACAGGAATTATTTCATTTAATCTCTGCATCACCCCTTGAAGGTAGGTAGGTGGCTATTTTAATCTTCAGTTTAGAGGAAAGTTCTTCTTGGAGAGGTAAAATAACTGGTCCAAGGTCCCGGGGAGAGTAACTGACCCCAAACCTGTGAGCATCATTGGTTTCTGCATTTTCAATCGTGCGGAGTTCACGTCTTAAGGGAATGCTGGAGACTGGTGTCTGGAGTGCACCCCTTTCCTGGTGAGTCAGCTTAGCTGACCGGGCACTGTCTGCATCTGGGGATGAGTGCCTGCCAGGCAGGGACTTAGCTCCACGTCCAGGCCGTGGTCACGTGTGTAACATTTGTTTCTCCGCTGCAGTTTGACACAGGCAGACTTTCCCCAGGGAGCCAGGGGGTATTTGCTCAGTGGCTGCCTTTCCTAACCCGGTGTTGCCATTAAAATAAGGCTGGCATTGGGGGAAAAGACATAGCGCTGCAGACAGCACGTTATGATAACGGTTCATATTAAATCTAATCTCGTGTCATTGGCCCATTTAATCTATTTATGTAAGTTTTAGCGAGTGCTTTGTTCATGATGGGAAAGTCATTGAAGATTGATTCTTTGATTCATGGGATTTGAAAGAACCTATAAATCATCCATACAAGTCCAGTCCCCAGAGAGGTGAAATGACCCACCCAAGGTCATGCAATTCAATTTGAAGTTGTGGCCTTTCCTAGGAAAGAGAAGCACTTCGGACCCGCAGCAGGAAAGCAACCCCCACCAGAACCTTGGTCCTATTGGGTATTGGTTTTCACCTACACCGTTTCCCCTTCGAGTGCCATTTCCAGGCGAGTGCTCCCAGGCTCATTAACCAGAGCCCTTGACACCCACAACTACTACTTCCATTACTCTTCTTACGAATGCCCAGATCCTCAGCATGGCATGCACGGGTGGCCCTGCAGGGTCTGGGCCCCATGTCCCTCTCTGGCCTCTCCTTGCTCCCCACTCTGCAACTTCGCTGGCCTTCTTTCAGCATCTCCTTTCTGCCCCAGGACCTTTGCTCGTGCCAGAATACTCTTCCTCTCACCTCCTGTGAAATTCCTCTTTTTCCTTCAGATCTCAATCATCACCCCTTCCTCAGGACACCCTTCCCAACCTCTCTGGACCAGGGCACTCTCCTAGTTCTACAGCGCTCTTCAATGTTGCTATGACTTTGAGTACAATTTTATGCAGGAGAGTTTAATATCTATCTTCCCACCTCGACCAGACATTCTTTGAGAGCGTGGACCAGTCACCCATTGCTGTGTAGCAAATGACCCCCATGCTCAATGGTTTAAAGCAACCATTGTATTTTGCTCATGATTTTGTGGGGCAGGGATTTGCGAAAGGCTCAACTGGGCACTTGGATCTCCTACACAGTTGCAGTCAGATGTCAGCCAGGCTGTGGTCATCTGAAGGCACGACTTCCAAGATGGCGCACTTACTGGCCTGGAAGTCATTGCTGTCAGCCAGGAGCCCAGGTGACCAGAGGACATACATGTGACCTCCCCAGCATGAACAGTCTCAGGTACTCAAACTTCTTACAGCCTCCACACTGAGCTTCACGGCTTCTTCTAATCTGACTTTGGAAGTCACACAGCATCACATGACTTCAGCTGCCTTCTGCTAGTCATAAGCGAGTCACTAAGGCAGGCTCAGATTCCAGGAGGCCACAAACGCCCCCCTTGATGTGAGAGTGGCAAGACCACTTTGCAAAGTGTATGTGGGATGGGAAATATTTTTGCAGTCATGTTTGGTAAATGCAATCTGCTACACAGCAGGAAGAATGCCATCCTTACTTCTTGCATTGAATCCCTAGTACCCAGTACAAAAATTCAATAACGATTGGATAAATAAGTAGGTAGATGGATAGATGAATAAATATACACAGGAACATAGAATCAGGGAGAAAAAGTAGGAAGGAGGGAAGGAAGGAAGGAAGGAAGGAAGGAAGGAAGGAAGGAAGGAAGGAAGGAAGGAAGGGAGGGAGGGAGGGAAAAAGGGAGGAAGGAAGGGAGAAAGGGAGGAAGGAAGGGAGAAAGAGAGGAAGGAAGGGAGAAAGAGAGGAAGGAAGGGAGAAAGAGAGGAAGGAAGGGA